>NW_026099327.1:0-368634 GCF_024542735.1 Bombus huntii | reverse complement strand
TGGCTTCGGCCCATAAGAACAGCGGTAGATTTGGTTTCGAATATAGCATCGACCGACCTGCCTCTACTATTGTTCTATTTTCCCTTTCTGCGACACCATACTGTTCAGGCGTGTATGGGACGTTAATCGTGTGCCTAATTCCCTGACTTCTTAGAAATTCCTTGACTTCTTTATTTTGGAATTCTTTCCCTCCATCACTATGAATTTCTTTAATTTTATCCTTAAATTGATTTTCAACTTCTAGGCAAAAGGTTTTTAGTTTTTCAGTTACTTCTGACTTACGTCGGAAGAAGTAAATCTTTGTGAATTTTGAAAAATCGTCTTTAAATGTCAGAAAATACAGTTTCTTGCCTAATGACTCGACTTCCATAGGTCCACATACATCCGTATAAATAATTTCGCGAGGTTTAGTCGCCCGCTTGATTTTCTCGTGAAAACTCGATCTATGCTGTTTCCCGTACGCGCAACCTTCACAGAAAAAGTTATTATCCTCTACAACTTTCATATTTGAATTCTTTAAGAATTCTTTAACATGTCTGATGTTCTGATGACATAGCCGTTCGTGCCATAACTGCAATGTGTCCGCGTTTGACTCCGCTCTATTGCTAAAATTACAAACTGACGGTATGATAACTCGCATATCTACTTTATACAAATTTCCGATAACAGAACCTCTTGCTATTATTTTCTGATTTTGTAAAAATATGCAAATGGTCCCTTCCTTTGAAATACAAAAATCTATGCCCCTTCTTGCGACAGATCTAATCAAAAACAGATTTCTTTTCATACCTGGTACGTTTAGAACATCGTTCATTGTACATATTACCCATTTGCCGTCCACAAAAGTCTCTACTCTGATTTTTCCTTTGCCGCACGCATCCATGAACGTACCATCGCCGATCTCTATCTTCACCGTGTTATCGAATTCTTCGAAAACGCTGAACCATTCCCGTCGTCCTGTCATGTGATCCGTAGCTCCTGAGTCGATTATCCAAACATCAGGGTTTGCCGTTTGTATCGCTGAGGTACTTCCTAATAGACCAATTCCGCTGTGATCCCGATTTTGGTTTCTAGGTTCCTGGTTGTCTCTACTGTTGCTTCTTTTGTTATTTTTAAAACAGTTTTTGCTGGTGTGGCCTTTCCTTTTGCATATAAAGCATCTAAAGCAATCCTTCTTTAGATGGCCAACTTTTCCACAGTTAAAGCAACTTGGTCCTTGTTTCTCGTATTCACGTTTACTTGACTGCTTCTGCTGTTCCCTTTTATAATTATTACCTTTTGTTACCAGTGCCACCGATGTTTCCTGGTCGTCTTTCTTCCATCTAATTTCTTCCGTCATCAGCCTGGTACTAAGCCTGTCTAAGGTCTTCTTTTCTTCTTCCACGGAATCCCACGCACTGTGAAAATGATCGAATTTGTTTGGTAACACCGATAAAATGCGTGTTATCAGCATTTTCTCGCCAATTTCACTCCCAAGGGCTTTCATCTTCGCCGCTATGAGTTCCAACTTTGATAGGTTGTAAGAGACATTTTCAGATTCTTCCCATTTAAAATCGAAGAACTGCTTCTGGACCATATTTAAATTCTCGTCCGACTTCATGTCATATACTGTATTCAGCTTTTTCCACATTTCATGTGCTGTCGTGCAACATAAAAGAAGATCCAACGGTTTCTTTCCTACTGAGGTCACGATTAATTTTCTCGCTAATCGATCTGCTTTCAAAAATCTTCCACGAGCGATTTCTTTCTCCGCGCTGTTACCTGGATGACACAAATTCCCTTCACACACGTTGATCAGGTCGTCATCTTCCTCCAAAAGTGTACGCATAACAAAACGCCACTGGAGCCAATTTTCTTCGCCGCGTAACATCTCGACCTTCGCACTTGCTGATTCCATTTTAGCACTATCCCTTATGTTACTAAGCACAACACTTTAACAATTTATTCATTTCACGTTGCTACCTTGCAATTTACAGCCCTGGGCCCATAACCTGTTGAGGTTATTCGATGTGTAAACAGAGAAAACACGTGGATAAATTGTAAGGTAGAAAATATATTTAAATAGAAGTGTAATAAGTAAAAATACAATTTGAGCTGGTCCAGATCCGCACGCTAGCTGTGTTACCTAATAACTGAAAAACCCCGAAGCCAACGTCGCCTGTCTACTGTTTATGGCCTGACTTCGTCGCTGTCTTTTGTCTACGCGCTGTCGATGGCTTCAGTGCTTGAGAAAACTAAAAAAGACCAGATGTAGAGTTTTCTTAGAAGTGGTAACCACTTCTTCAATTTCCACTTCAATTTCCAAATTTCAGTTTCCTAGCGGGATGGGTAAGTGAGAGTGAAATTTCGCTTGCAAAATTCCACTCGAACAGATAGACGGAAAAGTAATCTAAATAAAAAGCACGAATAAAAAAAGTTTGAGGGAAATCAGATGCGGTCGCGTAAAATTGATCACCGTGAAAAGTTTTGCGGAGTGTATTTGATGACAGTTAATTCCCGACACTATTTTCGTTCGAGGACTATCGAAGGTCGATCGTTTCCACAGATTCCTTCCGTCGTAAACCTCGTTCTTCCTTCTATCACTTTTCAAGGCATAAGGATCGAGAACGGGGTTTGCTGCCATTTCAAGCGCGCCCCTCATTACTCGTTCTCGTAAGTTCAACATTCGTTGAGCGCTTTGCTTCGCGGATGGCGAATCTTCTCAGCTTCTCCTGGTAGATTGTCTTCGTCTTCTTTCGTTTCCAATGGCAGCATCCGCCTTGGATGAACGATGCTGCTTCCTTGGAATCTCCACTATGTCGCCTATCCGCGTATTCCATTAGACCGACCTCAGTCAGAACTTTCTTTGTAAACATGGAACAATTTAAGCTATATCGAGCATGTATCACGCGTTATGTCGTCTGTCTTTGTCTTCCGCCACTATACTCATCGTAATTTTTATTCCAATATGGCTTATCGCGTAAAAGTTTGTTATCACAAACAAGTTGCTTGGTCGAAAACTCGAAACATCAGCAACTATGGTGGAGCTATCGAAAAGCTAGCTTCCTGTTGCCATGACCAAGAAATATGTTGTCAAGATCGTCATTCTGAACAACTTTTTCTTATACATATAATAGGCTCCGTTTTAGTTTTAGAGTTGTACACAAACGTATGTTTGATAGTGTATATGAATTTTCTTTTTATATTTTCTATAAAATTGTACATTAACATAACATAATACATTAATCGTACATTAGACATAACAAATCTACTGATTAAATACTTATTCGTGTAGCTTAGTATTTTTCCTTCTTTTTTAATGTTACTGGATTATAATCGCCTATTTAACTAACCTGGAATTCCTTGGAATTCAGAGATTGTAATTTTTGTTACTTTTTCCAATGTTTATAATGTATGATACTGTAATATCGTAAGGTAGTTTGAACTAGAGATCGGTTGAAAATAGAAAAAAACCGTATACGTCGACTTCCTGTGGTTCGTTTACATTTAAGAGTGCCAACGTGACTAAAGTCACCTAGTTCTTACATAGGTGTGAGGAAAACAATAGACAACGTTAGACGAGAAGCACGGTTTCGTTTTTCAAGGCGTCGAAGAGTAGAGTTGATAGGGGGGGGGGGGGGGGGGGTAAGATTAATTCGTACAAAAAAAGGCATGTTTTTGTGAATTTTTTCTGACGATACAGTTAAAATTTCTTTTTTAAAACCAATGGTGCATTAAAGTATGACATTCGAAGAATATTGTATAAAATTTTCACGGAGAAATATTAAAAAATACGGCAATGGCAGCAGTTATTCGGACGTGTCTCGGAAAAAAGTATAATTGCAGTGCCCCTCAGAACTTGGTGCTGTATCATCAGAAATCAAAAAGTTGAAGTTCATTCGTTAGCTAACAGCCTTCCCCAGGTAACGCTGCGAAGGTTTCTTTCGATATTTTAATTGTTAACTTTTTCGGAACACTTTGAAGGGAAAAACGCGATTTTGTGCGAAAATTTTCGGCTAATTTGTTATTTTAAAATAAAAATAATTAACGAATTTGAAAATCTTCTGTAGCGTTTCCTGGAAAATTATGTGCAGAAATAGTCTTCAAAATTTCAAAAGGATAGGTGCAGTAATTTTGAAGTAATTGAGGGCACCGACTTTGAAAACGTGAGTTGTGGGGAAAACGCTTTAAAGTTTTGAACACTAAAAAATCTGGTATAAAACTTTCATAAACGAATTTTATCGGCTTACCTCTTCACTAGCGTAGCAATTGTTGAGAAGACTAATAAAAAATCAATTATCCTATAATATCTTTCACGATCTTTCGTAACTTGATCTTCAACGGTCACTTTTATTTTTTTATCTGACGCGCTACTTGTTAAAGTGCCTTCGTATTATGCGGAGGTACAATTTTTCTAGGTCGATATAATCTCGATCTAGTTGATTGTCTATCAGATCTAGTAACTTTTAGGCATTTTAGTAATAATTTAACACAAAACTTAATGAAAATTGAATATTTACTCCTACACTAAATTTTTTACTCTACACTGACAAAATATACAGTACAGGTATAAGGAGGTTTGTACTTAAGTCGTTAAGTACTATAAATAGATCTGGAGGTAAGATTAGGTATTATATGGAGAAAAAAACGTCTGCGAAGTAACAATAGCACGCTTGGATCGGGTAGGTAATAAAATCCGACATGTACAAAAATACTCGTAACTTCGTCAATTTTGCTCCAATCGACTTGAAATTTTGACACAATATTCTTAAGATGTTATGCATTCAACTAAAAAATGCCAAAAAAAAAATTTTGACACCCTCCCCCCCCCCCCCCCCCCCCTAATCGAGACACCGAAGAGTAGAGTCGAGAGAATTGATAGAGTTGTTAGAGAGAGAGAGAGAGAGAGTGTGTGTGTGTGTGTTAGATTCGTTGTGACGAGAGTGCTCAAATAACTGCAAAGTTAAGTAAATATCGTTTTCTGTCCAATTTATATTTGTATATTCAATTTAATATTAATAAATTCTGAGCAATCGGGAAAAAATTTCCATCTTTATTTTCCGATATTACAACACCAAACATAATTTTCAGTTCTTTCTGATTCTTTAATGACAGATGATTGACATTTTTTGTTTCACTGACGTGTGACAATCGCAAAAATTTTCAGGGTCCCATAATTATGTGTTGAAAATGACAACGTATGTTCTCGCTCGCCATCTACATGCTGACGGCTAGTTACAAAAGGGAATAAGTAGAAGATGTTACTAGACACGGCCGATAGACCAGATCGATAGTTTAAGACATCCTTTTCGTTCGTTCGTTCGTGTCCCTTCCAAGTATGTGCAATAAAGGTTTTTCGACTCCGAGAAGTGTGGTGTTTTTCATCCGAATAATAAAGTAATAACTAAGGCGATCCTACTTCTAAATATAGATATAACAACATTATGTTACCATAGTTTAGGAAGACCTGCCCTAAACATCTCAACTCAAAAGTTATAACAGTTAAAAGTTAGCTAAATTATTAGGTTGTTCCAAAAGTTACTTTCATTTTATGAGGAAATAGTAGATGCACGACATTTTTTGTTTTACATTATTTTACTGAATTATAATTATTAAATATAATCCAATAAAATAATATAATAATTTTAACAACAATTTTTAATAATTAGTTTTGATAATAATTAATCAATTATAATTCGAAAAGAGTCGAATATAAAACGAAAGGGATCAAGAAATGCTATGGGATACTTACGCTATAACGAATGTTCTAACGATCTTTCATTGTAGTCCAAACGTTTTTCCATTCTTCTCTTTGGGTTACGTAGCTCTTTCGTTATGTCTCTTTCTGTAATTTTTTAATTTTACAGAATACAACGTTAGCACAAACGTTGAAGAAATATGAAGATACACCCAGAGATAACAAAATATAAAGCTTCAAGAGTGGAGATATATACTCCGAGATAACGAGATAAAAAATAAAACGTTGGATGCCTTGAACCCTAGTAACAACGCAAGAACACACACTGTCTTTTAAGTTCCAATAAAAAGTTTGTGAAACTCAGAATGAGTATTATGAGCATGGATGCTATTTAAACGTCGAAATCTATGTAATAATATAAGGCAATTACTTTTTAACTTTTGGGATGCAATGTATAGGAATCGATGTATCTACCTGTTTGATTCGCATTATTAAAAATCTTGGAAGTAACTTTATCAATTCCAAGACAGATTTCCTGATGTACACACATCATCGAGAGATAAATGTCGCCTGTTTTGTATAAACAGTTTTTGTTTCGATAGATAAAGTCTCGAAAGAATTCACGAATTGAATTTCTGAAAATTTATGAATTTATGAAAATTCATATCTCGTGTTAGAATCAACAGATTCATTATCAAGGAGAATATTATAACCTGCATTAAAGAAAATCCTGCATCACAGCGCCAGATGATCACTGTTTTATCTAGAGATACTAGCAAAGCTATTATCTATTAAATCTAAAATATTCATTCTTGAATCGATGATAACAAGATCTATGAATGATGTGGTTTTGGAACAAAATGCGATATAGGATCTATGAAGTTGAAGCTGCAACTGTTTCTGGCTGTCATGCATTCATTCGTTGACTCCTCATTTCTTCCCGTTTGTATCTCTTCAGATATCTTCTTCTTTCGAACAGTTTCACTCATGAAAAGCTAAATATCGTAGGATACGCGAAAGGAACAGAAACTCAATCGGATAGAAAAAGGCAAATATAAAACAATACAAAAACTATGTATATTATATTAATATCTCGAAATATAACATCCGTTTCGGTTCATATAGAACCGAGGAGAACAACAAAATTAAATAAAAAAAACTCTACGATTATTGTTACGCAAATTGCCAAATTCCATATGTTCGAAATTGAGATCTCCTGCAATAAAATAACAATTATTTAAAAAGATATATAATATATATATATATATATATATATATATATATATATATATATATATATATATAGATATATATATATATATATATATATATATATATATATATATATATATATATATATATATATATAATAGAAATAATATCTATAATAATATATATGATATAAATTATACAAGTACGTCTAATTCATTGGTAAACTCGGTCTTTGCTGAACAAGTTGCATAAACAGAAATAATAAAGACTCTAGTATTCTTGGCGATTCTGATTCTAACTATTGCGAACTTTATTTTAGTTCGTTTTACTCCGCTACTAATACTTACGAATCGTATTTATTTGTTTCGCTCTTCGTTAATGTTGAAGTGGTTACCACTTCCATGAAAACTCTACATCTGGTCTTTTTTAGTTTTCTCAAGCACTGAAGCCATCGACAGCGCGTAGACAAAAGACAGCGACGAAGTCAGGCCATAAACAGTAGACAGGCGACGTTGGCTTCGGGGTTTTTCAGTTATTAGGTAACACAGCTAGCGTGCGGATCTGGACCAGCTCAAATTGTATTTTTACTTATTACACTTCTATTTAAATATATTTTCTACCTTACAATTTATCCACGTGTTTTCTCTGTTTACACACCGAGTAACCTCAACAATAGAGACAGACACTAAATGTATCGGTTTTGAGGAAAACTCATTAGAGGCAGATTAGAGAAATGATAGCGAAGATAACTATTCATTGGATGGTATGGATAAGGAAGAGTTAGAAGGTAGGGAAGATGAAAATGATAGTAGTACTGAAAGCTCAAACACTACTAGGAGATCTACACGTATTAAGAAAACTCCAGTAAGGTATCCAGACTATGGATAAGGAAATAGAATGTCTCTATAAGAATAAAACTTGGAAATTGGTAGAAAGGGTAAAAGGCAAAGAAGTATTAGATGTAAAATGGGTTTACACGAAAAAATCAGAGGACAGGTATAAGGCTAGATTAGTGGTAAGGGGATTTCAACAAAGAAACGTAGCCGATGACATATATTCTCCAGTGGCGAGTAATCAGACCTTTAAGATATTGCTATCATATTGTTGTCAAAATGGATTAATAATGGAGCAAATGGATGTAGAAACTGCCTTTATAAATGGTGAAGTAACCTCGGAGGTATATGTAAATCAACCAAAGGGATATGCGGACGGAACGAATAGAGTTTGTAAATTATCGAAAGCGCTTTATGGGTTAAAAGAAAGTCCGAGGGACTGGTATGAGTGTTTTGATAAGTATGTGACGAGATTAGGTTTTAAGAAGAACAATATAGAGCTGTGCCTATATACTTATGGAGAGGGAGAAAATGTTGTTTATTTGTTAATATACGTAGACGATTTGTTGATTTATAGTGAAAACAAAGGGAAGATACAAAGTGTAAAGAAAATTATTAACTGATAAATTTAAAATGAAAGATTTAGGTGAAGTAAAAGAATATCTTGGAATAAATATAGAGTATGATTATTTAATAAATGAAATGAGATTAAGCCAAAAGAAATACATAGAATCATTAGCAAACAAATATAAATTACATAATAGCAAATTGTACTGTACACCTATGGAGACCAACTTAAAAATTGAAAAAGCTGAGATAAATAGAGAGGACATTGGATACAAGAATTTAATTGGCGCATTGCTGTATATTAGTGTAAATACCAGACCCGATATAAGTTATAGTGTGAATTATCTGAGTAGATTTCAAGATTGTTGTAACGAGACACATTTTAAATATGCCTTGCGAATATTGAAATATTTGTACCGGACTAGAGATTTAGGGCTACATTATAAAAGAAATGCAAAGTGCGAAACGATAGATTGTTATGTGGACGCTGATTGGGCAGGAGATCATATAGATAGGAAATCGACTTCTGGGTATGTAATTAGATTGTATGGAAATGTAATTGGATGGAAGTCTAAAAAACAAAGGTGTGTGAAAAAACCTCGCCGAGTATGTAGCACTATCGGAAGCGGTGAGCGAAGTAATGACTATCAGAGAACTAATGAAAATCTTCGATGTAAATGTAGACGATAACCCTGTAAAAATCTATGAGGATAACTCTGGAGTAATGAGTATAGCAAAATACGGAACTTTTACAAAAAATTCTAAACACATTGAAGTTCATTACCACTACGTTCACGAGTACGTAAAGGAAAATAAGATAAACATAATAAAAGTAAGTACAGAAGAAAACACTGCGGATATTTTTACGAAGACACTGTGTAGAGAGAAATTTGAAAGGTTTAGGTCATGGATGAATGTAAAATAAGAGAAATGTAAATAAAGCGATAAATGGTAAATATTTTGTTAATTCGACAAGTATGTAAATAAAATTAAGTGTACAGTATTGTAATATCGTAGAATAGATTTGAATTAGAGGTCGGTTGAAAATAGGAAAAAACCGTGTACGTCGTCTTTCGTGGTTTGTTTACATCCAAGAGCGCCTAGTAACAGCGACGCGAGAAAGGATAAGCAGCGTCAAAACAGAGGTACGGTTTCATATTTCAAGGAATGGCAATCGAGAGGCCAGAGTATGTGAGCCGAAAAGTGTGTATGTGTGTGAGAGGACGAGAGCAAGAACGAGCACGACCGGGCAGGAGTGTGTTGCGAGAGTCAGAGCGAATTGAGTCGTTGAAGAGTACAGTCGTTAGAGGTTTCGAGTTGTCGAAGAGTAGAGTCGTTAGAGGTTTCGAGTCGTCGAAGCGTAGAGTCGTGAGAATTGATAGAGTTGTTAGAGAGAGAGAGAGTGTGTGTGTGTTAGATTCGTTGTGACGAGAGTGATCAAATAACTGTAAAGCTATTTGATATAGATACGAGTATTGCATTTAGTTTCCGTTAAATATCGTTCTCTGTCCAATTTATATTTGTATATTCAATTTAATATTAATAAGTTGTAAGTAATCGAAAAAAAAATTTCTATCCTTATTTTCCGATATTACAGTATAAATGTAAGGAGGCGTGTTAGGGAAATGATACATTTACACTGTACATGAGAGTGTGTGTGTAAGGGTCAGAGGGCGTCCAGGTCTTAGTTGAGACAAAAGACTGCCGTTAGAAGATTCTGGATAGTCGGTTGGCGACAAGCGTGCGTGCAAGACGTTCTTCAGAGTGTAATATAGATGTATAGCTGTTGTGTGTGAAATATAGTCAATTATTTGTATTTCCAAATCCTCGAATTTCCTTAACAGACACAAACCACCTTGAAGGTGACAACCTTCAACGAGCCTTCGGTCCTGAAGAAAGAGAAGGTCTCAACAGGCGACAAATCGATTCAGAAAGTAATCTCCCCCAATCTGTTACAGAACGTTCATGACTCTTTGACCGTAGTTCACAACCTAGGTAATAACGGGTTGAGTCCCATCCAGGACAGCAACAAGGTCAACGTCGAGTCGAAACCTACTGTAAAGGCTTCGAAGTCCACTGTGAACAAACCATCCAGGGGCAGTGTTTCTTCGGGCAATACTTCCACGATGGACGTCCAACACAACGTATCGACGTCCAATCATCTCTCTTACATCACGTCATCTGCAACCACCCCAGATTAGAAACATTCCATCGGACAGTCACACTCCGAGACGTAACGTGAAGACTCCTCCTTCGCCACCTCAGACATGTGCTACGCCTGCAATTGGCCCTACTCAGAATAATTTCAGCATTATTAATACCATGACTAATCACTCAAATGGTGTCGGTAATTTACAGAACATTCAATCTGATCTCAACGATTCTCTACTGAGTTCACAGAGCGCCGTACCGAACTCGTCGCGTATCATAAACATCTCACTGGAGTCACCCGTGGCTCCAAAAACGCCAATATACTCTCCAACACCAAGGCAAGTCACAGTCACGACGTCCAACGGTCACTCTCCACCGAGGATCATCACTAAGAGAATGCGATTCGAGCGAGTCATCGGGGGGAGTCCAGCCTCCCAATGAACCTCAAAACTCCGCACCGCGCTTGATGAATCTTCACCAAGCACCACCGACGTTCCCTTCAACGATACTTCCTGGACCGAGGTGTTTAACGACACTTCCAGAAGCAAGATCCACGACACTTCCTGGGTCGAGAATTTCACGTGGAAATCGCTCGGCATCGACGAGGAAGACGGCGATCTAGACTACAAGGGAGACAACGTGCCATCCAGGCAACGGCCCTTCGGCCGCATCGCCAAGTTCACCCTGGGGACGACAGCATCATCCGGACGGCTGTTGTTCACACGGCGAGGAGCATCTTGGATCGAGGTGCCACGCAGCTCGTCCTACGCTCCTGTGTGAGTCAGACGCCGGATGCCTACGCAAAATAATAGTGAGTGAACAACTAGACGACGGGACGCCTTCTCAATTCTACGGGATCTGAAAAGCCTCACCACTCCGGCAATATCAGACGAATTAATCCGGACTCTCTGGGAAGGCCGACTCCCGGTGTACGTGCAACGCGACCTAGCCGCCGTCCAAGATAAGAGGTCCGAAACTCTGACCGCGATCGCCGACAGCATCCACGAAATACGCCCGGAACTAGGACAGGTTGTTGCGGTCAGTACAGAGCGAACCACGGCAGGAGGCAATCCAACAAAGTACGGCGGCGGAGTGAACGATGCTACGGCTGCCGCCATCAACGAGCTGAAGGAACAAATAACGCAGATACAGGCGCAGGTAAGCGCGTTGACCATCGGGGGCCGCCGGCGACCATTCTCCTGCGCGAAATACCGTCGCCGTTGGCGATCCCGAAGCCCGTCACGGCAAGGTGGCTTATGCCTTTATCATGCGACGTACGGGGAACGCGCGAGAAATTGCACCTCACCGTGCACATGGAAATCGGGAAACAGAACCGGCCGTCCGTAAACGCGGCGTACGACGACGGTTTGATCTCCCGCTGCATTTTTCTTCTGGATAAAAACACGCGCATCTCGTACTTGGTGGACACCGGCGCAGACTTCAGCGTCTGGCCGCGCAGCAAAATGCAGGGACCTGCGAAGAAGAGCGAGTACGAGTTGTACGCGGCTAATGGGGCACGAATTGCGACGTATGGAACAGTCGCGATCCACCTCAACCTGTCCCTCCGACGCGCCTTGAAGTGGTATTTTACAGTGGCTGACGTCCAGACACCTATCCTCGGCGTGGATTTCCTGAGTCACTACGGGATGCTCGTGGACCCACGGAACAAAAGATTAATCGACACGACGACCCAGTTATCATCAAAGGGGTACGCCGCTATATACAACACGCCATCGGTGAAAACTATCTGCGGCGATTCGGTGTACCACCAAATACTGGCGGAATTCCCGGCCCTCACGCGTCCTCCGTCTTTCGGGAAGGAAAAGGCCCGACACGGCGTAGTACACCACATCGAAACTACGCCTGGCCCGCCGGTACCGGACCGCCTCAAGCAGGTAAGAGCTGAATTTGAGTTGATGATAGAACAAGGCGTCATGCGCCCATCGAAAAGCCCGTGGGCATCACCCCTTCACGTTCTGTCCAAAAAGGATAGAAATTTGCGACCATGCGGCGACTACCGAACGTTAAACGTTCGCACGATACCCAACTAAGCAGCGTGCCACCACGGAATTTGCAACCCTGCTCAAGGAACAAATGGAGAAAGTCCGGCCTCAGCCTGTGACACAATACAGGAAAAAGAAATTATTCACTTTCCGCGGAATTGGAGTCTTCTCCCTACGTATTTGTGGCGGATTGGTATCAATAGGGCGCCGACAAGTCGAGCCGCGGGTACCAACCGCCAATACTAGAGGGCTACGACGACAAAGAGTCTGTCTGTCTAACTCGCTGGCGGTCGAATATACGATCAATTGATATAAATACCGCACCTAGCGAGACTCCCTCTACGTCTATGGCAGGGACTACCGGGCATAGCCTTACTGACGAGTCCACCGGTAGTCCCGGGACGAAACGCACTCTCTCTCTCTTTTCTTCCGTCACATATTCTTGCGACACGACGCAATTAGGGGCCCTTTACAGCCGCCTTACGATGGACCATTTAGAGTAACGCGAAGAGGCGAGAAAATGTACACCAACAATGTTAACAATCGCGATATAAAGGTTTCCGTCGACCGGCTTAAGTCAGCATTTGTAGTATCAGAGAATCTCGACGCGAGAACCGCCGAAACCCGTGACATACTTATTCCACTAGAACGAATGAACGCTCGCAATGAAAGCGACGTGAAGAGCGACAACGAAGGAAACACTAGTAATAGGTATGTTACACGGTCAGGCCGAAGAGTCCGTTTTCCTGATTGGTTACAGGCTGGTTTCGGCTAGGCATCACAAAAAGATTACCCACGGGGACTTTCTCTGCAAAGGCAATAAAACGTTATCACTGGTAGGGGAGTGATGTAGCGGCACAAGAGTTGGAATTTGCTTCAAACCATGTTGTTGTTTAGCTTCGGAGTATCAAGACCGTTAGGTCACAGGTATTGTAAGGGGTTATAAACTCCGGGGAAAACAATCGCGCCGCTACATGTAACCGTAAAACAAGACGAATTTGTATCTTTTGACCTTCTTCTGACGATTATGACTAAACGAACGTGATCGCAAACGATTCAGTATAAACTGTGACTAAACGTCTGTATAGATATCGTTTCGCGACAAGATCTGTTTTAAATACACTAACGAGTACACATATTGGTAGTCTCATTATTCGATCCCCTACAGCTCTTATTAAGGAAGATAGAGGCCTGTGACATTATTCAGCTTGGCCAACATTGAACAGGGCATATTGATAAGCCAGAGTAACTAACATACAACCTTTTTTTTTTTTTTTTTTTTACGTGGAGAAATCCTCATGGACACTCCGCTGTTGCAGTAATTGCGTAACAGCAGAGTAGTGTCGGACTCTTACCGACTAAAACTCCACGATGACCACCCGACGCGCATGACAGAGGTGCTCCAGGATTCTCTTATGAATTAACTTCAGTTGCACCCCCTTCACGCGTTCTCTAGTTCTAGCCAGTCCTAATATTTCCTGACTATTGAATTGGCGTTAGGGGGGGCCATTACCCCTAGCGCTGTCTCTCCTTATTGATATTCACCGGAGGCTTGTCTTGTGTGCTTCGACAACTCCCATACAACCTGGTGGTACAAGCTATGAAAAAACTTTCCCGGACATGAGAAAACACATTTGCCCAGATAACGTACGAAAGGTATTAGAGCCCACCAAATAAGATTTGCTACAATTAGCTGTAGTTCGTCACAATAAGCCTATGAGTATCGCGCGTCAGACGATTTTCGAATTAGTTGATGCTTGGATGTTCAAGATACGGAAGTGCAGAGAGATGAGACGTTTATGTACAACTTGATCATGGTGCAACCCATTCGTCAGCCAGAAAACTTCATGCACGATTTTCTAAAAAGAAACACATTTCCCCCCTTCCTTATGCCGTACCAATCCTCTCTCGTCGCTCCTTATCTCATACACAGACAGGCCAAATAATGTTACCGATGACGGCCAACAGCCTGGGTACATGTACGGGTCTCTTGCCTGCGACAGAATTTTGTTATGTGTAGTATGCGGGGCAGAAAAGCACTTTTGCCATTAATATGAACTAGAAGATTGCAGAAAAATTGTAAACATTTTCCAAATTTTTTAATTTCATTTCATTTCTTAAAGTCTACAAAACTGTTAATCAACATTAAGCAAATATACAAAATCTTGACGTACAGAATAATGGAGCGAATATTAGAAACGATACTACTAAATCTACAAGCTAAAATGTACTATACAAATTTTCTTTAAAATATAAGACATGCAAAGTATATATTTCTGAAATTAAAAAATATCGGATCAGACACTCTTCGAACATACTTCGAACGCTCATTATTACGTATATTACCAAACCAATGCATACAATATAATATATAAACTAAGCCAACGAAAGGCGCAGAGACTGGAGAACATGGGGTCCCCGAGCGTGCAGTGCGCTTCAGCATCGTTGCGAACACCAACTCCCTCCGCTTGTCCCAATGCCATCTCGAACGGTGAGACTGCAAACAGAAAATATCCATATATACATCAAGATAGTAATGCAATTTCTATTCTTGCAGCACCGACGTAATACGCGGTGCTCCGTAATCGCTCGAGATTCCATATAGTTGTTGAAATCTCTACGCATTTGGTAGATAAAACGTTGCGAGAAATCCTCTTGTCACAGTTAGGTCTTCCAAACCTGATCGCTTGCATTTTTCCCGCTACTTCTGCGTTGCAACGTTACTTTTATTTCTGCCAACTTAGACACGACATCGTCTAAACTGCCCAATTCAGGACACGATGGCACCTCCCGGGGATTCTGTTGAGACGATCCCGGATTTTCCGTGTCCTCACCATTGTGATAATAATGTATAATAATTTATACATTATTTGTTTATACATTATTTATACATAATTTGTACAATTTACCTTCTTCTTCAAGCATTGTTTTTTAAATTTCTGCCATTTCGAAGCTGCTGATGATCGCCGGATGCGTAAATCATTTTTAGCTTTGGAAAGAGCGCACGTCAGCATTGCTTCAATCCGTAAATCGCGTCTGCGCTTTCGGCGACACTTTGATCTTTTGCGGCGAACTTCGTCAATCCAAGTTAGTAACCGTTCAGTTTCTGGCTTGTCGGCGTTAGTTTTCGAAAGTCCCTTCTTTGTCCTCGCCATGCTTTCTCAATTATTTCACCTAATTATTGAGTAAGTAAAAAGTATACCAACCTGTATCCGGCTCCTGTTTGTTGTAGAACAATACAGAAGAGATTCACACAACTGCACACAAAGGATTTGAAACCACCGAGCAAAACACCCTCCTCACAGCACAGTCGTAAGATGACTAAGGGAAGTCTACGCTGCGCGTCTGAAGTCCGCTGTCTATACCCCCTCCTCTGTCTTTATGACGTAGTCTTACGCGCGAAAATGGAAACTAGTTCCGTGTAAAATCTTACGTTGGCCTTACATTCTCAGAAATTTTGAAAAATTCTTTAATCCAATTAATTTTTAAATATATGTGCGACAATTTTAATGCTAAATTTTATATATTTTGTACATTATATTAAAATTCTTCATTTACAGGAAATAATCAATAGCGTATGAAGGTGTACTGCACGTATTATTTGGCACGTACACTAATGTTGATGCAAGAATAATTATTCCAATGATTTTAAGTTACACACATAATAGATAAAGTAGGCTGTAGACTATGAAATTCGTATGAAATAAGCAGAGAATAGTAACTAAATAAATGTATATGTATATCGAACATAAATCTTGTAAAAATAATATATTAAATTACATTCAAATCAAATATATAAACAAGATCTGTTGACTTTTAATTATTTTTTTGAAGCACTAGTATCAAATAAAATTGCGTCATATAAAAATGTCATCCCGAAACACAGTTTAACGTGATACAATTGTATTACTTTAATTTAAGCAGAAAATATCTAATCATATTTAACAATTTTGAAAAACATACCTCTACTAAACTATCATTATCTTTTCCTATACCATCGGCAAGGCCCTGAACAGCAAGCAGTTCAGCGGTTGTTAAATAACTAGCCAATTGTTCTCGAACTACATTTACTTCTCCCTGATACATAAAATCAACCAATGCAGCCTAATCATCGAATTTTACATTATTATTATATATTATAACAGGATGCTGACATGGATTTTCGTAAAATAGAATAAGTATCATTTACAAAATATATGTTAACAGTAACAAATTATTAAATTCTTAATTTCACTTTACCTTAAATAAATCTCTAAAATATGTACTACATGCAGATAATAGCAGTTTGTCTGCTCTTATTCCTTTTTCCTTCGCAGCTTAAATTTACATCAACGAGATCTTCTTCGGTTCTCAGCGTATCAAAAGCACAAGTAATATGTTTTAAGTAATTATTCCACCTAAGAGAAAACTGTTTAATCCGTAAAACAATTATATTAAATTTGCAATTTTCAATCTGAAAAACATTTGACTTCAATGAGTATATTTTGATTTTTACCTGCCGGAAAACTGATGGAACAAAAATTTGTTACAACTATCATGTACTTATGTAATTAAAACAAGACAAAGCTTTTATAAATATAAAAATTGTCATAAATATTTTGACGCAACGCATTTGAACATTTTATGACTCATTGTATTAACACCACATTATTTCTTTTTTTGCGAGTATAATAAAAGCAATAATATTTAAACAATACATACTTGTTTAGATGCCTTTCGCAATATGACTTTCCCATAGAGCAGGTGGCTTATTACAAAATTCACGTCATAAATGTAATTTTCTTCAACTTCCAAAGCAAAAGTTATAAGTGTCCACCCAGGAATACCCAACATTTTGAAACACTTAAATAATACAAATTTCATATTTGGGTATTACATATTTCTAACAATTGAACACTACCATGCTTACCATGCTTTCATTAGCATGCTTAAAATGACTTTATATTGAAATTATTTGTATGGTATGCCCATTTTCTTATCACCCTTTATTTTTCTTTCTCCTTCTGCAGAAGAGTTAAGACTATTTGTATCCTCCCTATATTTGTCTATTATACATCCTACATACTTTCGCAAATAACAAAAAATAGCAAGGTCAGATATAGCTTCAATGTATACGGTCATCACAATGAAATGTGAATTACCTTCGGCAGATCTAAAATATTAAACGTGAAAGGATGATCTTAATTTGGAATAGATTATAGATACACAATCTGTTCGTTTTTTCCGTTCTTAGCAATGATCTGTTCCATTGTCAAACAAGTATTTCCCTCAGTAGCCGGATGAAATGCAAATTTATATGGTATTATGCTTATCATTATACTGCAAGTACTTTGAATCACTGAAATTGCTGAACCATTTCCTGTTATTGAATGCAAAACATACAGCACGAACACGTTTTCCATTATCAAAAAACGCCATACAAATGTCTCATACATTGTATTAAAGTGATAAGAGATAGACACAGCACCAAGCCTGCAGCTTATAATACAACAATTTGCACCAGTTTCTCAATTTTCCCCAATTATATTCAATGTTTACAATAATCATCCTTTGTTACGACCGTTCGCGGTGAGACGCGTTCGCTAGGATAACGCGTCAGAGAGAGGCGTAAATTCTCGCTACGATTATGTTAATCGACGCCGCGAAATAGTCGTTCCCCTGTTTTGGTTAAGATAACAGAGGTGGTTTAATGAATGTAACACTGTATTGACAGGTTAACGTAGAATAATATATTTTACAATAATATGATGAATATATTACAGAAATTAGACTCGACTTTGCGATCTCTCTAGATTAATTCGTTTGCTCGTCAGATTTGTCGAAGTGTCACGTTTGACTCGTCAGGAGGAACTGATCGCCCTTCGATTATTCCTTTGCCTCATTTGGAAGACGACCCCCACTATGCACGAGTCACGCCACCGCTCGCGCCTATGATCACGTATGCCTCTTCTTGTTTGAAAATCGTAACGGTCAAAAATCGACGTTTCTAGAGCTCGCTGCTTGGCGACAACTATGCTCTCGTCGATACATTGTATATGATTCGGAGGGCAGATAAGATGGTCTGCCTGCGACGTTGTAGAACCGCGAGCGACGGTTAGAAAATATAGCCTCTGGTGAGCCTCGTGGCGTAACATACTCCCCCCGTTGAGAGGGTACCGATCAAGTAATATAGTATGATGTTGTGAGGATCTCTGGTCAGACTTCGGTGCTGTTGATTGTTTCGGAGTCATCTGGAGTCGTTATGCTCGGTAGTGGTACCATCCGCTTGATGCTCCGATCCAGGGTGCTCGTTGCTGTTCGAACGGTAGCCGTCCGTATGATGCCGTCTGCGCCTGGATGGACCTTGATGATTTTGCCCAATGGCCATTGCATTGGGGGAACGTTGTCTTCTCGGAGAATGACGATGGTGCCTTCTCGTATGAAGTGACGGCCCTTGCTCCATTTGTTTCGGATGTCTAGCTCATTCAGGTACTCTCGTTGCCAGCGGCGCCAGAAATGTTGTTTGACCTTTTGAATATGTTGCCAGCTGGAGAGACGATTGGATGGAGTGTCCCTGAAATCTCGTTCTCGAAAACTTGTTAAAGAATATCCGATGAGAAAGTGACCGGGAGTGAGGACAAGATGATCGTTTGGATCAGATGATACTTTTTTTTTTTTGTACGTGGAGAAATCCTCATGGACACTCCGCTGCTGCACTAATCGCGTAACAGCAGAGTAGTGTCGGACTCCTACCGCCTAAAACTCCACGATGACCATCTTATGCGCGTGACAGAGGTGCTCCAGGAATCTCTTATGAATTAACTTCAGTTGCATTCCCTTCTCGCGTTCTCTTGTTCGAGCCGGCTATTGAGTAGGCGTTAGGGTGAGGTTGTTGCCCCTAGTGATGTCACTTCTTCTGGTCGTAGTCCGTTGGGGTGGTGGCGGGGTGGCTCTGGGTCGTCTGACTGCCTTCCGTCTCCATCGTCTTATCCTGCAGGGGTGAGAGTTTTTCTTCCTCTCCCTTTCCGCTCGCTCCTTCGCGAGCATAACTCGCTCGCAGAAGAGGCGGACGGCCTCGTATTCCTGTGACCCTCTCAACATCGCTTCCACAATCGCTGAGGGGATCAACGTTTCTCCTATGGCGTGCCGCCAGGGTGTAGCGGGGCAGCTCCCACGCCGGACAGAGCTCCAGGGTGTGCTGCGCTGTGTCCCTGTCCTCTCCGCAGTCGTGGCAGATGTCTGTCGTCTCTCGCCTTATTCTCTTCAGGAACTCGCCGAACACGCCGTGTCCGGAGAGTACTTGTGTCATCCTGAATGTGAGTGGGAGGCCGTGGCGGCTCCTCCATGCCCCCCAGTTTGGTAGGACCGCATCCGCGCCTCGGTGTTCGCTTCTCCCGTTGATCAGTTGGGATCGCCACAGGTTCCATGTGTCCTCCTCGGCGGTTCCTGTGTCGTTTGGAGCCGCCTGCTCGGTGGGGTCTTCTCCCGGGTGCCACTCTCTCCGGCGGGTGTATCTCTTTTTGAGCGCCAGCGCCCGCAGCTCCCCCGGGGGGGACGCGGCTAGGGTGGACGCCGACGCGTGCGACACCGTCCGGTATCCCCTAATGATTCTGATGGCGGTCATTCTGTGCAGCCTTCTCAGGAGCAGAATGCTGCGACGGCTTGCCATCAGGTCGTCCGCCCATACTGGGGCCCCGTACATCACTCGTGACCGAACGACGCCCTCGTAAAGTCGGCGCACCGCGTCTCCGGCCCCGCCGATGTTCGGTAGTAGGCCGCACAGGGCATTGGCAGCCGCTGACACCTTCGGGATCAGTGAGTCGAAGTGCGGCTCGAACGTCCACTGGCTGTCGATGGTGAGTCCCAGATACTTCATCTGTGATCCCACCCGGACGGTTTTACCTGCCATGTTTATGCATAGGCCGGGCGGTGGTGTCCCTCGCCTCTTCCTGTCAAAGAACCAGGTGGCCTCCGACTTCGCAGGGGAGACTCTCAGGCCCAGTTCGTTCACGGCACGGGTCGCACAGGCCGTTGCGATTCCGCCAATGCGCAGCGTCTCGTGCCAGCCACGACCCTCGACCAGGATTAGGGTGTCGTCCGCATAGCATACAATGGCCGCGCCTAGGGGTAGCGGGCATCGTAGTACCTCGTCGTACGCAACGTTCCATAGTATGGGGCCCAGCACCGAGCCCTGCGGGACGCCACGCTCAACGGATCGCTTTTCCTCTCCTTCCTTACTGGTCTAACACACCCACCTGTCGTCGAGGTAGGCTCGGATCAATCGGACGAGGTAGCTGGGAACCTCGAAGTGCTCCAGGGCCGTCACTATCCTATCCCATGGCACGGTGTTGAACGCGTTGACGATGTCCAGGGAAACCGCCAGCGCCACGCCTTTCCGGGAGACCATGTCCTCCGCAATCGCTCGTGCGCGTCTGACCGCGTCAATCGTCGAGCCCCCCTTCCGGAAGCCGTACTGGCTTTCGTGCAAACCTGGCACTTGGCCCGCTATGTGTCGTTCCAAGCGGGCGGCGACTACCCTCTCGAGTAGTTTGCCGACCTCGTCCAGTAGGCATATCGGCCGGTACGCTGACGGCGAGGTCGTCGGTCGGCCCTCTTTATGGAGCAGGACCAGCCTCGCCGTCCGCCACGCCCGGGGGTAGACTCCCTCCCTCAGGCATCTTGTGAAGAGGTGCCGGAGTCTGGGGGCCATGACCCCCATCACTTCCCCCCAGATCCGGCCAGGGATTCCGTCCGGGCCCGGTGCCACGTTGCGGACGGTCATTCTTCTGGTTGCCTCCCATATCTCCTCCTCCGTGACTTCCCAGTCGTCCCTCCATTCCAGCGGTCGTGTCGTTTACCGTGGCCGTTCCGCCGCTCTGTTCTCTTGTGGGGGAAAGAGCGTTCCGGTGATCCGCGTCAGCAGCGCAGGTTCCATTTCCGCCGTTGTCAGGGTGCCCTTCGCGCGTAGTTTCTGTGTCACTGTATGCCCTCCCCCATGGGTCCGACTCGACTGTTTCGACCAGTTCGGACCAGGCACAGTCCTTCGCTTTTTTAATTTCCCTTTGTAGCGAGCACCGTAGCGCGCGGTACGTCCGGTAGCGCAAGGAGACTTCTTCTTCGTCGCGTCGTCGCCAGCGGCAGGCCCTTAGGTACTGTCTTCGGGCCCGGACACATCTCGTCCTCAGTTCCGCGATGTCGGGGTTCCACCAGTAAACTGCTCTGCTTCGCACCGTGCCCGGTGTGGCCCGTGGCATGGATGCGTCGCAGATTGCTGTCATGGCTTGTCGCAGGTTCTCGGCCTCCTCTTCCACGTCTGCTTCGGTCGTCGTTGTCGAGGCCTCCCAGCTCCAAGCTGTTGCTATAGCCGCCGCCCGGAGTAGATCTTCATTCCTCTCCTTTATTTTCCATCTAGGCGGTAAGCGCGCGTGTCTCCCCCTCGGCGGGCCGCGCCCGTCGTTTGTCGTCGGCATTCCAGGTCCAGGTGCGTCCACCTCCATCAATATGTAGAGGTGGTCCGACAGCGTCTCGACCCCTTCGGCCACTCTCCAGCCTGAGATCCGCCTGAATGCCTCGGGGGAGGCCCATGTTATGTCAACAATGGAGCTCCCTCTGCACGTCACGCAGGTACTGGTCGAGCCCCTGTTCACTAACAGAAGTCCAAGTCCCGCGGCCCAGTTCGATAGCGTGCGGCCGCGCGTTGGCCCTGGCGTTCCCCCATTCCGTGGAGTGCGCGTTGAAGTCTCCCAGGACGAGCACTTGTCGTGGGAGTCGTCGCCTGACGCAGTCGCCAACTCCGTCTAGGAATTCTTCGAACGCTGCCCGTCCACTGTTAGGTGACACGTACACCCCCACCACCATCATCCCTGCCCACTCGACCGCGGCGTATCCGTTGCCGCGTTCCAGCAGGGCTCCGTGGACGAACGCCCCGGGCGTTGATGTCCAGGTGAGCAACCGACAACCATTCCGTCCTCCTTTAACTCCTCCTTGTCCAAGCCGGACGTCCCGTATCCACACCCGTTTTGCGCTCACAGGCACTAGTCCTCCACTCTGGTTACCTCCCTTGCCCAGGCTCTCCAGTTTTCCGGAGATTTCGATTACGCACGCAGCTCCGTCCTCTCTACGTCTGCCTCCCATGTATCCCCACCCTGTGTTGTAATGGATCAGATGATACTGGAGTCAGCGGACGGGAGTTGAGGATAGACTCGATTTCAATGATAAGTGTATTTAAATTTTCGAATGTCAAGAGCTCGTTACCTGCGACACGCCTGAAATGTCGTTTGAAGGATTTCACTGCAGCTTCCCATAGCCCTCCGAAGTGAGGTGAGTTGGGAGGAATGAAGAGCCATTCGATCCGTCGGTCGACTAAAAGGGACTGAACCTTTACCTTATGATCGTCGGATTGCAGGAGATTTCGGAGCTCTCGTAATTCATTGTTGGCGCCAGCGAAGATGGTACCGTTGTCGGAGTAAATTGTCACACAGAATTCTCGGTGAGCGATGAATCTTCGCAGAGCAGCAATGAAGGCCTCGCTAGTGAGGTCGCTGACCAGCTCGATGTGGACTGCTTTGACTTCAAGACATATAAAGATTGCTACATATACCTTAATTTTGCGTCGGTTGCGATCCTTTCGTTCTTTGATGTAAAACGGTCCGCAATAATCTATTCCGACGTTGGTAAACGGTCGAGATTCCGTTATCCGTGAGGCTGGGAGGTCGCCCAATACGTAATCCACTGGAGGTGGATTAGCTCGGCAGCAACGGACGAACATCTTCAGCGTGCTCCAAACGTGACTACGGCCGTCGATAGGCCAATAAGATCTTCTTAAGGCGTATAAGGTAGCTTGAGTTCCGGAGTGGAGATTGATGAGGTGTTCATGCTCGATTATGAGTGCTGTGACTGAGGATTTGGGTACAATGATTGGGTGTTTCTGACTGAACGGCATTGGTGAGTGACTGAGTCGGCCTCCGACTCGCAACATCCCGTCTTTGTCCAGAAATGGATTGAGTCGTTGCAGCTTCCCCTTCACTGCAGAATTTCGATCTGTTCGGAGAGTGCGGATTTCATCTGAAAAATAACAGAATTGTAACAGTTTGACCAATTTGTTATGCGCATTGGTTAAATCATGTGTGGTTAGAGGTCTCCCTCGATCCTGTTTTTGTCTCCATCGGAGGCAACGAGCGGTAATTCTAATCAGCTTGGGCCAAGAAGAAAATCTCTCCAGTAGACTGTGGTCAGCAGGAGTCACGGCCAGACATGTTGCTTTCTTCTCCTCTGGTATTTCAGTTAATGGTACTGGGTTCCACGTCGGCCAGTATCTTTCTGGTTGTTGGAGCCATTCCGGACCATGTTGCCAAATGGTTGGTCGCAGGAAATCTTCGGGTGATTGGCCTCGAGATATGAGATCTGCAGGGTTATCGGCAGTGGGAATGTGACGCCAATCTGAGGTGTGAGTCTTCTGCTGAATTTCTGTCACACGATCAGCGACAAAGGTTTTCAGCGTATGGGGTGATGTATTGATCCAATGAAGTACGATTGTAGAATCCGTCCAGTAAACAGTCCGAGAAATGTTGCTTGGTAAAGCTTGAAGGACTGTGGTGGCCAATGATGCGAGAAGAAGTGCTCCACTCAGTTCCAGCCTTGGAATGGTTTGTGATTTCAGTGGAGCCACCTTTGATTTTGCAGTGAGGAGTCGTGTCCAGACATGACCATCCGGAGTGATGGTGCGAAGGTAAACGCATGCCCCATAAGCCCTTTCGCTAGCGTCACAGAACCCGTGTAATTTAATTTCCGCTGCAGCCTTGATTATCGTTTTACGTGGAAACTTCACGTTATTCAATAATGGCAGCTGTGCATAATATTTGCTCCATTCCGTGTGCACGTCAGCCGGTAGAGATTCGTCCCAATCAATTTTTAAAGTCCAGAGTCGTTGGAGCAGCATCTTAGCACGAACGATCACTGGTGCCAATAATCCAGGGGGGTCGTAGATCTTGGCGATTTCGGAGCTGATTGTTCTCTTCGTGATTCGAGAGGCGGTAGAATTAATTTTTACGGAATATAGGATCGAATCGTCAAAGGAATTCCAAACCACACCCAGAGTTTTGAAGGTTTGCGATTCGCCTAGTAGCAGCTTGTCGTTTATGTCCTGCTCGAAAAGTCCTCGTAGCAGTTCCTGGTCGTTCGATGCCCATTTTCGAATGTTTAAGCCGGCCAGTTCCGTGAGCTCCGTTCTCAATGATCGTGCCTCGACCTTTCTATCAACTCCTGTGAGAACATCGTCGACGTAGAAGTCTCGCTGTAAGACCGTCGCCGCTCGTGGGTACCGATGTCCCTCGTCGTCCGCCAGTTGATTGAGGCACCGAATGGCTAGATAAGGGGCCGCTGACAGCCCGAATGTCACTGTATTAAGTTGATAGGTGTCAACTTCTCCATCAGAATTACGCCACAAAATTTGTTGAAATTTTCGATCCTCTGGACGCACAAGAAATTGTCGATACATCTTTTCGACATCGAATGTAATGACGTATTGATGAGAACGAAATCTTAGAAGGATGAAGAATAAGTCATCTTGTAGTTTCGGTCCCGTATGAAGTATGTCGTTTAATGAAACTCCGGTGGTGGTTGGTGCAGATCCGTCAAACACAACTCGGAGTTTTGTAGTTTGGCTGGACTCTTTGATCACGCCGTGATGTGGCAGAAAATATCCGTCGTCCGTGCAGTTGTCCGTGGTAATCTTCGTCATGTGTCCTAATTCCACATATTCTTGTATCACGGCGCGATAGTCGGCTTCGAATCGTTTGTCTCGTTGGAATCGACGACAGAGGGAAATGAGTCGCTTCATCGCCATTGTCTTAGAGGATCCAAGCGAAGGAATTGTTTCGTTGAATGGGAGAGCGACCATGTATCGCCCTTCGTTGGTGCGTTGAACGTGATTTCGAAAGTGTTCTTCGCACTGTCGTTCCGCTTCCGAAATGTGTGCAGTGGGCGGTCCTTCGTCGATTTCCCAAACACGGGCGGGGTCCGCCTGTAAAGCCGTCGTGAAGGCGTGAAATGCGAGTGCTGATGATTGCGAGGTTGGGCTCCCCCCGATGACCCATCCGAATCGCGTTTTTTGCAGACGCAAGTCGGGCCCGTTTGCTTGACTGATGTCAAGTTGGCCGACACAGAGTGATGCTAGCGTTGGTCCGGCGCTCAACAATATTTCGATCGGCGCAGGCCTATGGAATCTTGGATCGGCTAGTTGGAGATTCCTCGGTATATGTATTATTGAGCGATCTACGGGTTGATCTGGGACCCAAGGCGATATTGTCGGTATGATTAGGAACGTCAAGGTGCGTTCGTATGTGCCGTCGATGGAGATGATCGTGGCCGTGATGTAACGTTTCGAGGTTGTCGATAACGTGTTGAGTGTTCCGATTGGGACCTAACGTTTCCGTTGGTTAAGTTTTAGCGAATCAGCGAGTTTTTCGGTGATAAAGTTCATGCTAGAGCCGGTGTCTAGCAGAGCTCTACAACGGAATGGTTGAACTTTATTGTTCAATATGTTGACCTGCGCTGTGACTAACAAATCGTGCTGCAGTGGTTCAGAAGGAAGCGAGGTCAATGAGTCCGTTTTCTGTGGTTCGGTCCCTAACAAGGTCGTTTGATGACGTCATTGTTTTCCTTGTCGTCTAGGACTGGACGATATATTTGATCCCGATGCCGTCGTTCGCGATAACCGAGATTCACGTTTCGGAGATGTTCGCGGAGACGATCGGGGAGACGATCGGGGAGACGTGGATGCGCGTCTCGAACGATGTGACGATCGCGGGGTCGGTGAACTAGGCGAAGATCGACCGTTGGATGATCGATCGCTCGATGATCGACCGCTCGATGATCGGCTTACACGTGGTCGTGATTTGCTATGACCATGGTCTTGATGTAGGTATGTATGGTGTCGCTGCCTGCAGATGCGACATGAACCGGCGGAGCAATGAGTAATAGCGTGTCCCTTACCTAAACAATTGGTACATAGAGACGCCCTCTTGGCGATTTCAAGGCGTTTTTTAGGCGACTTTGCTTTGAAGACATCACAATTCCATAATTCGTGTTGTCCTTGACAATTCGGACACACCAACGTATTATGTGTAGTTGTGAATGCGTAACTTCGCGGTGCGTTCGGTCGCTGACGTTTGTGTTGATCGGACTCTCTTTTTATCACGGTTGATGCTGAACTTGTCCTGTCGCCGTTCGTCCGTGTTTTCAGAAAGTCTACCAGATGCGTATATGACGGCATTTTCCTGTCCGGCAATGTGCGCTGCCATTTGCGAATGATGGCTGAGGGTAGCTTCGACGTGAATAATTTTATAAGAGCGACATTTGAGGTAACTGGTTCACCGAGTTTTTCTAGCGCTTGGAGGTTTACCTTGACCGTCTCAAGAAAATCATCTATCGCTTCGGGTGTCTCTTTGGTTATTTTCGGATAGTCAAAAATCAAGTCCCAGTGGCGCATGCAGACTTGACGGTGGCAGTCGCATTTTTCCATCAGAACGTCAATAGCGTTCGATTAATTTAACTCGGTGACATCTAACGATTGTATGCTTCGCGCGGCCTTTCCGGTCAAAGAGGATCGTAGGTAGTGGGACTTCTGCACGGGTGTAAGTCGCTCGCTTCGATCGATAGTGGATAAGAAGGAGTCGTAAAATGAATGCCAATTTTCGATGGTACCGTCGAAAGTAGGCAGGTGAATTTCAGGCAGTTTAATTGATGTCGGCTCGGCGATATTAGACTCGCAGCCTTGTGATTTCGACGACGATGCTGGTGTATCATCCATGAGAGTGTGTATTCGTATTACCAGATTGTAATATGTGTCGGTTACTTCGGAAACGCGCGCGTCGTCCATCTCGCCTAAATCTTCTAATTCCTCTTGTAACAATCGATATTGTTTCCACGTGTCGTCGAGTAGTGTCGTATAGGCCGTTAAATGGGCCTTATTCGGTTGTCTAGATTTTTCGTATTCATCGAGTCGTTTCGATAGAAAGGTAAATCGACCGATTTGAAAGCCTCGTCTCCGATGCAAGGAGGTAATTTTCTCTGTATTTTCCATTGGTATAGCAGATTGTGAGAAGAATGCAATGAACGAGCTTACCTTGCGGTTGCGAGTTTAAATGTTACTCGTCACCGTGTGTGTCTCGTTTAATGTGTAAGACGTGTTCTTACTGAAGTCGACCGTCTAGTTGTTGGCGTGAGGCTGCGTGGTTGCGTTCTTGCGTTTTCAAGAGGGTTATGCCTCTTCAAAACTGATGGTCCCTGGCGCTACTGACTTCGCTGGAGTGGTAACGCTTCTGCTGCTGTTTGTATTGGATTCACGTGGCACTGTATGATAGTGGAGGTCACTGGCGTGCACTTTTCACTTGCCACTGTATCCGGCTCGAAGGACCAAATGTTACGACCGATCGCGGAGAGACGCGGTCGCTAGGAAAACGTTTCAGCGAGAGGCGTAAATTCTCGCTACGATTATGTTAATCGACGCCGCGAAATAGTCGTTTCCCTGTTTCGGTTAAGATAACAGAGGTGGTTTAATGAATGTAACACTGTATTAACAGGTTAACATAGAATAATATATTTTACAATAATATGATGATTATGTTACAGAAATTTGACTCGACTTTGCGAACTCTCTAGATAAATTCGTTTACTCGTCAGATTTGTCGAAGAGTCACGTTTGACTCGTCAGAAGGAACTGATCGCCCTTCGATTATTCCTTTGCCTCATTTGGAAGACGACCCCCACTATGCACGAGTCACGCCACCGCTCGCGCCTATGATCACGTATGCCTCTTCTTGTGTGAAAATCGTAACGGTCAAAAATCGACGTTTCTAGAGCTCGCTGCTTGGCGACAACTATGCTCTCGTCGATACATTGTATATGATCCGGCGGGCAGATAAGATGGTCCGCCTGCGACGTTGTAGGACCACGAGCGAACGTTAGAAAATACAGCCTGTGGTGAGCCTCGTGGCGTAACATCCTGCATATAAAATTGTTACCTTTATCCAATGCATACCACCTCTCTCCTCCTCTTTAAAAATATGACCTTTATGAACTTAATGTCTCCCAAAAACGTATTTAGCAGAAAGGATTCGACATCTATAACGATCCAATTACAAACTACCAGAGCATGTGTATCATAAGCGGATCTTTAAACGCCGATTAAACGCATTCTCTATCCAATCCTGGCTGAAACATAATTACTCGCAGCCCCAGTAACCCACCTCTAAGTCATTCCAATCAACGTACTATGCAAACACGAATCCAACGCGTTCCAGGAATACAAACAACTGCCTGTAGCTGTTTAGCTGTACACGACGAGTATAATTATTTCGGGTACTCCTCCAGTACAAAACAGACACCCAAACGACAATATTTCAACACAAAAATATTTAAAACAATAGTTATAAAAGCATGATACTTAATACCGCGCTTGACATCAGGTATAATCAAAAATAAATTTCTTCAAAAAAATTTCAAGTTAAATCTTTAGCTTGTGTAATTGTATCAAACTTGCTCAATTAACAACGAGCAATTTCCATCGTGTTTTGACAACTGACTCATCGATGATGTTTTTCCTTGGAATTGAAAAAGGAATGTGCATAGTTTTGTCCTCCGTCCACACTCAAAATACTATCTACATGCTATAATTAGGGATTCAATTTTATAATACGTTGCCTCACTTTCCATCACTGCTTTCCTACTATCAGTCACTTGAACTGTAATATAAACCAGTCTTTTATTTCCAATACTATTCTGCATACCATTTATCAGGAACAATACATTTTATTTGTTAATTTAATAACATGCGAAGTTCCTCACTTGTCCTAACATTAATCAATGGATAAGTGAATTGAAATCTGTGAATATAAGTATCTAGTAATACAACTTCCGAACCGACGTAATTTGTTACGTCGCGTAACATTCTACTTAGCCCAGGCCACACACCGCGGGCAAGATGGCAACCAGATGTCTTCGGATACTCACTGCGTACGCTCAATAGTCTCAAGTACCTTCCATAAATCTCAGGAATTTCCTAGTCGAGGTCCTCCAAACTGAACAAACGTCTGTTTTCGAAGCATTTCTAAAGACCTTTGTCTACTACGGCTTGACAAGGGAAGTTTTTCTCACGTATGATGCAACATTCCTCCCACTAACCACTTTCTCTCGTGGGCGGTTAAGACCCTTCGTTTAACCAATTAACAACGAAGCCTATTTCCCTCACTCTCTTAACTAACATCGGCACCAACAAATCCGATGGTCCCGTGCGCTAGACACACCCATCCTTAGCTTTCCTCCGACACAGCATCGTCTCCCAAGACAGTACTGAGTTTACATCCTTCGAACGGTCAACATCCTTTAACCGGGTATACACACACGTAGATCAGTCACTCATTCATCTCGTACATACGCACCAGCGAAACTATCCTCGTTATAAGTTGTTGGAATAAACGGTGAAATATAACTTACTACTGTGTCATATTCATTCAACCACCTCTGTTATCCTAACCGAAACAGGGGAACGGCTACTTCGCGGCGTCGATTCACCGAATCGTAGCGAGAATTTACGCCTCTCGCTGACGCGTTTTCCTCGCGACCGCGTCTCTCCGCGAACGGTCGTAACGACCGGCGTTTCGTCTGCGTGACCCCGGGGCTCCGGTTACTCGAAAGCAAGTAGGTTACACGGTTGCTTTCCACGGAAATGGTGTTTCGCGTTTGTCGCAGGCCGGCGTGGCGCGGTTTCGCTCTGGCCGTATAGAGCTATCGATTTGACTGCAGTCAACGTCGGACTTTATTCCTGACCTATCGAAACTTGGCGCGCAAAATTTACAAACTCGGCCGCGTTCGTCGTTGGTTGTCAGAACGTCCAACGATACGGGCATATTCTCGAAAGATTACACCTAATACGGGAGGATCGAAACAGAAAACTCGAACGAAGAATTGAAACGAAGGTGGCTAGACGGGTACATGCTCCGACCTTCTCCGTTTCGTATTCGCTGCACCGTGTACGATAGCTGTGATATACGGAACGCAGTGAAACTGGAACAGCTAAAAGAAAAATCGAAATTGCGAGTTGAGCGTTTTGCGGCGCAATAGAGCGAGATATATTTAACGGCGCTGATCAATTTACCCGGAAGATCGTTGCAAGCCTAAGAATAGCTCCGAGTTCTTCGAGGCAAGCCCATCGCGCAGAGTAATTAATTTTCTTAATCGACTAGCGAACAATAAATTAATCAACGTCGAAAAATCCAAAAATTTAACGTCGATCCAAGGATATTTTCGGCCAAGGCGTCGCAGGTTCCGTTCGCCAGAACGACGATCAAACGTGCTGCTAGACGGATTAACGGTGAATTACGCGAAGCAGCTTTTAATCGACGCTGCTCGAATATCAATTAAGGGCGGGAGTAGCCCGAGTGGCAAAACCGAGGTAATGCCGTATTTCGAAGAGATTGCTTCGCCCCGAGTGATTTAACGTCGTATAATCTGCTACGTGTTTCTTTTTTGCGTCGCTTCTTTCTATTCCTTTTTTTTTAACGGTACCTCGCGCACTTGTCGACGCGTTTGAGTTATTAACTCTCTTGTCCCCTTCCATCTCCTTCCTTTCTCCTTTTTTCTCTCTTTTTTAATTTCTTTTTTATTTATTTAGATACCTTTTGTTTTTCAACCAATCTTTTTAAAGCGCTCGCGGAGGTGCTAAATATATCGTTTTATGCTTAATACATGCTCAACAAAGTGGATATAAAAGCGACGTTGAAACATTTTACTCTAAAGTTAGCCGTTACAAAGAAATCTGCGCAACGGCTCCCGCAGGACGTTACAAATTTCGAGGACCAGTTTTACAGCGTTACGAAATATACCGCAACAACATCGGCACGAAACCTCGCACAGTCTGAATTACCGTAGGAAAAAAGAAATTCCACTCGGCAGCAGGCATTCGCGAACGAGTGACGCAAAAATATGTCGGTTTCCACGAGGGGGGGGGGGGGGGGAATGAAAAAGAAAAGGAAGAAACCGTGGAACACGGGGTGTCGCTGAACCGGACGATAATTTATGTATCCGTTCGCTAAACTTGCGGATGCTCGCTGATCGCGTCGAACGACAAAGGCTTAACGAAACCGTATTATTTCTGCGAGTCCGGCGCGGCGTGCCGATAAAAAGAACTAGCAAACGGTTACGAGCTCGACACCCGGAACGTCGCTTGGATCTGGCAGAAGACGGTACGATACGCGGAACATTGGACGGATAAAACGAACACCGTCGTTTATCGATAAACAGAGCCGCTGTCGTAACGCGTTCTGTCGTGACGCGCTCGAGCAAAGTGCTGGAAATTTGTCACGTCGTGCTCGAACGATCGTAGCTAAACTCGGACGAAACGTGGCGGCTTCCAGTTGTTTGTTGTTAGTCGTTTCCAATGGGATACGGCGGCCAAAGGTAAAATAAAAAGCTGTTAACGAGATCGTCTACGGCGATGAGAATCCATCGGCGATAGCCGCAATTCCGTCCGAGTAAACGGCAACCTACTCGCTACAAACCTAATCGTATCCTTGTGCTCGTGATTGGTATATCTTGCCACGTCGATAGACCGCCAGCGACAGGTGCTACGTATCGATCTTATTAGACAGGAGGAACAATGGCAAACAAATCACGATCGCGTCAATGTCTATACGTACAACGACGCAAACGGAAACGTTTGTCCCCCTGATCGTTCGTAGTTAGACCTGTCGGACCAGCGAAATCGAGCGTTCTCGATCGAGCGTTCGCCAGCACAACTTTTCGCTCCTCTTCTTACGCCTCCTACGAGCGTGCAGGTAATCTTATTCCGAAAATGTATATGGAGAGTCGTGAACGCGCGTTATAACATACAGGCTGGAACGAACGAGCGAAGAGACGGTATCGCGATACCGATATCTACTTGAAACGCAAGATAAAGGAACGAGGGAGCAGCTCCTCCCTTTCGGAGCTCGGTATTCGATCGATGACGATCGTTTCGACGTCCAACGGACTAAATACGTGTGACGACGAGAGCTGGAATTACCAATATGAAGGTAAGTAGGTGTCTGTTTTCTTTTGCCCGACGCGTCGAAATCAACGCGCGTGTGTTTTGCAAAGTTTGAGAACAACGACGCGTCGAACGTATTTCAGCGATTCGCAAACTGTAACCGTTTCCTCGATATTGTCCTATAGATCAGCTACTAACTAAATTGTTACGAATTTTCAGTTCGTTCCGTTCTCGTTCTCGTTCTCGTTCCGTTTTCACGCTCTTTTCGCGCACCAACGTATGAAACGGACAGAGATTCGATGGTTACACGCACGTCATCGTACTAGGAAACGTATCAAAGTCTCGCACAGAAGGATCAGTCTGGCGGAAGATCACACGGATGTCACAGGTAGCATATTCGAACATCATGCGGGACGTACGTCTCGCAGGCAATCTGTTTATGCGTTATTGTCCCGTCCTTGAACGGAATAATTTTCAAACAGCCGCGGGATATGTGCATCTGTTGCGATACGAGCGTTACAAATACCGCTGACACTTTCTCTCGCCAGCAATATCTCGCTCGGTAGAAACGCTTCGCCGCCTACGTTTGCTGACAACGATGCTGGAAAATCTCGATTCTTTGCCTCGACAACGTCTTACGATCGTCGCCGCTGTAAAAACGAGAAAACGTAAACGGAACGTGTAAACGAATAAACAGGCAAGTTCATCGAAGCAACACGAAAAACTTCTAAAAACTGCGAGAGCCGCGTTTCAAAGCATCAAACACCACCTGTAAATATTCAGCCATCGCGCAGACAGCTTTCAATCGAGTCGTCGTCGATCGGCCGCTTTTTTCTGGCGTTTGCCCGTGAACGCGAGTAACCGTGCCCTGTCGAATCTGTCGATACGCAGAGCGCCGAAAACAAGACGCGACGTTCGGCGGAACGTGCCCGAACGATCGTTCACCCTTAGCCGCGGAATCAACGCGAGAGAATGGACGAAAAGGTTCGATATTGCTGGAACGGCGCCCGTCACGCGGATCGAACGACGCGCCAACGACCGTGCGTTATAAACCGATCTCTCGAAAGCCGTTCTGTGCGTCGCGCGATCGTTTTAATACGTTGGAAGCTCGCTCTCGCGAGAATCACCGCCCATTCTAACTCGCGTCTCCGAACGTCGTGCAAAGCAAATACCTATCTGTTATCCAGCCACCGAAACCTTTCCTCTCTCTCGCCGACGTCACTCCTCTCCTGGTAAACTCGAGTGCATCCGTTTAACGACGGAACCTTTCCGCAACATTAATTCTCTTTTTCCTCGTTCCTTACGCGCTGATTCGCCGATCGAGTCTTCTATTCGCAGAGACAGCGTCGAGACGGTCACCACGGTTTTTACGTTGGTAAAACGCGGCAATACGTTTTACAAAGCCGCTTAAACGCACCGTGACTATTGGCTATTAACGTATCCTATTATCGCAACAATGCGAAACTTTTCGTATGCGTATTTTCGTATATGCGTATATCGGTCGAATATCGAGAAAAGGGCACTTTGGATTTTCACGCTTTTCCGATATATCGCTAAACGCTAAAGACGTTTTAAACAACTTTTTCCTGCGCATACGTACAACCGATGCGGCGTTTGGTCTTAGTGTTGCGGTTATGCGGGAAAGCCTTGGTTTTCGAAGCTCGATGTAGGTAGCAGTATCTAATATTAATCCGTTCACCGCCGTGGCATTTTTTATGTTTACACCGATAAGGGTAAGCCGTGAATATTGCTAAATACTATAACCCGACCCAGCTTGGAAACTCGGGCCGAGCTACGTGTAATATTTTCCCGTGTAATTCGTGATTGAAGGCCGAGCGCCGACCGTGCGTGTAGGACAAAACCGTTCGAAACGTCGAGCTTCGCAACGTATTTCGAAAGCATCGAGATCGAAGGTGGCCTCGTTTTTTCGAATATTTACCGACTCTCGAATCGTTGCGCTTCTTCTAGTATTCTCCGCATTCGTCGTCGAAAACGGCGATCAAACGAGCGATAGAAAATTTTAGATAAATTTCACGTCATTCTGTATTTTCCTTCGCAACTTGCCCTCGATTATCGATTATTTCTTATCGTAGAACAAATTATCCAGGAAAAATCTTACAACGTGCTATCGTCAGCGTGATTTCCTTCTGTGATTCGCTCGTGCCGGGCAGCACCAGCCTCGTTCGAAAAGTTCGAGGGGCAGGGGGCGAGCGAGTCTATTTCCGTGCGCGGAGTTAACCAGCATCTGGAAGGAGTCGCGTAAACGTGTCTACGCCCGGAGAGGATGACGCTCGTTCGCGAAGAACATATACACGAGGGCCAAGAAAGCACGAGCGAGGGTTGTTGAGCGCGTTTTGCGTTCGACGCGCAGCCACCAGCGAACCAGTTAATTCTCCGCCGTTTCGCGTACAATCCCTAAATTACGAGCGAGACGAGACCGCTTTGTCGAATTCCTGGTACTTAAGTCGGACCCGGTGGTTTTCGCATTCGACACTCCGCGTTGGTTATTCGCAAATTTTTCGTCGCGGTATTTGATCGATTTGGCCGACTCGGAAGCGCGGAGAGGGCTCGAGGCTCCTTCGCTTGGTGCAATCAACAATTGCAATTTTGTTAACTGCTCCGCGGGCGATCAGAGACCACGAAAAGTATCCATCAGATGAAAGCAGATCAGAGGCGGAAGATCAAACGACAAGGAACGCGGGCATAATGACCTTAGGTCGTGTTTAGGTAACTCGTGTTTTGTTTTCATCGCCGAATCGTTTGCGATGAGGAAAAAGCCAGATCCTGGAACTTTTGAGTCGCTTACGAGCTTTGTGAATGATTCGTCGCAGTTGCGAGTAAATTTTTTTTTTATATTTTACGTGGAGGAAATCCGCACGGACGCCAGGCCGCTTCTGGGGAAAGCGGCGTGGTAGTGTCGGATTCCAACCGACTAAAACCTCCACGATAACCGTCCCGGCTGCGATCGAGAGAGGCCCGGGAACCGATGTGAGCGTTGCAACGGGGCCTCCCCCGCGCGCTTAATACCACGGCTGATGGAGCGGTGTGTGACCATTGTCACACCGCCTCGTCGCCGGAGCCACCGACCCAGGCAGCCCGATTCCCCTAACGGCCTAATTAAAAAATAATTGTAGGAATTATCAAAAAATATGGACTACGGGGCCCCAGGTGGATGTAAACCTGGAATCTGTAGCTGGACTACTACACTAAGGCAATGGCAGTACGGATATTCACAACACAACTGTTCTTCTGTATACACAACACAATTACTCTTCTTCACTACCACATTTTGATGACAGGTGACGATCGTTTCGTTGTTCGGGGTTAGTATCAATGTTGCTGTGTTACAAGTATTACGAATATCAGGAGGAAGAATTTTTTTTTCCTCTTTTCTTTTTTTTTTTTTGTTTTTTCTATGTTGTTTTCATAGGTATTCTTTTTTTTACTTTTTTTATTTTATTTTTTATTTTATTTTTATTTTTCACATCTCGGGAGGTAATTTCTCGTAGAGAGACACCTAAGACGTAGAAGCTGCGTCGCCCAAGTACGGATTCTCACACACATCACATTTCACTTCTGATCCTGAACTCACTTATATCAAAATCCAGGAGGGAATGGATTCGAACCGCCAACCTATGTGTTTGCAGTCTGCTACAGTAACCACATAGCCACCGTCGTCCTGTACAAAGTATAGTTCCATAATTCTTATTTGAGGCTAAACATTCTGATCTCGCACTATTAGATATATATTATTCATTATTCTCCCTCCCCCACCCCCTCTCATCCCACCCCAACCCCGCCCCCTCCCTCTCATCCCACCTCTCCCCAAAGTTACACAGCACCCAAAAAGCAGGCTACCGAAGCGTCCTGTTTTGCGACAAAGTTTTCAGGACAGAAAAAAATAAAAAAAATTCATAAAAAAGCTCCGCTCCTCAGCGGCTTAAACCCAAAAATTGTATTATACACGAAAAATATAAAGCGCCGACGCATAATACAGCATGGCTACGCCGTACCGCCACGTATCAGTACCTTTGCCTAACATATCTGTTGGAATACGACGATATCAACCGCATGCAGATAAGGTAATTGATCGTACGGATTCTTCCCTTCGCTGCCCAGCGCCATCCCCACTAGCGTGCGTTCGTGAGATGCACCACGGCGGCTAGCACGTGCAGGCTCTTTCGAAAATTCGCCGGAAGAAGCGTCAGGATATGGATGGAACATTCTAGATGGGCACGTCGAGAAGCTACTAGAAGGTTCTGTGCCACATGTGACGCCACACAGACACCCACACAGGTCACAATCATTACTGCATAGAGAGTGGGGCTCTAAACCTTTTCAAGGGCCATGGGTCACTAAGCCAGTCAGTCTGTGAATAACTAGCCAACTGTCTACATTCCAGAACGCACATTTATAATCCTTGTAATAATTGTCTAATAAATATGTCGGGTTTACATTAGAATTAGGGTTAGGGGCGTGAAACGAATCCTCGTTTGGGTTACACGTTGTCGTTATGCAATAGAGAAGACATTGACTAGCGCAAATACGATTATTATAGAACCGGACAAGTAACCGTGGTAGTTAGGTACTCGAGAAACTAATGACAATGATCCTAGGTTCAATAACGAATCCGCGGTCGACGGGATGATAGATGAACGTACTCACAAAATCCAAGTCGGATGCGTAATATTCACTGGCCGTAAAGGGTTACTCCTTAATCGATGAGATCGCGAGCGAGAATGCCTTTCCCGTCCCGATGATGCCACAGAGGAAAACTATAACGGGGTGTGTCTAAGGATACGAGATCATCGGATTCGTCGAGAAAAGCCTTCGTTCAGAAAGTAAGGGAAATTGACGTTGCTGCTAATTGGTCAATCTCCATATCGGTGGTTAGAGAAGGATGCTAGCCGCCCTCGAGGGAAAGTTGCTAGTGGGAGACGCCGCTCGTTGAAAAATACGTCTCCCCTATCTTCCCGTAGTTGGGACAAAGGCTGTTTGTCTGTTTGAAGGACTTTAGTTAACTAAACCTTAAGATTTATAACGGGCCCTCGGGCTAGCCGAACATGTACTGCGGAGACGCATCGACATCTTAATACCACGGCTGATGGAGCGGTGTGTGACCATTGTTAGACCGCCTCGTCGCCATGCCAGGCAGCCCGGTTCCCCTACCGGACTGCTTGGCGGCCCCGAGGCGCTGAGCCGCCAAGCGCCCAAGGCCCGAACCCCACGGAGGGGGGGGCCAGCACGCTTCGCCAACGCCACACGGAGGTCCCAGGCGTTCACCCATCCGAGTACTACCCGTGCCCGGCGCTGCTTAACTTTCGTGATTTGACGGGAACGAGTGCATTCAGCCCGGCCAGGGCGTTGGCGTTGCGAGTAAATGGCTCTTTACCAACGTTCTTCTTCCATCTTTCCGGATTCCAATCCTCCAGCATCGATCTCGTTTTCTTGGTCTACGACGTCGTTCGACGTATCATTAGCAGGATAATTAGTTTCCTCTTTTGACAAATTTTTATCTCTGTTGAGATGCGATTACATCTTTAGACACAACGTTAGGCAATATTCTGAGGGGACAAGAAGTTTTGGAGAGAATGGTAAAGAAAATTTGACTTATGACACATAAGAATTATTTATTTTATTATGTAAATAGACCGCGGTTTTTTACGCATTTGTGGAAAATTTGCACGTAATACGACGAAATATATATGCTTCCTTTAATATTTTTCTATAATACTTAATAGGTAATGCAATTGTCCACCCTTTTGTCTTTTATCGGGATTTTATTTTTTTAAATATATTGTAGGTCTAATTATAAAATATTATTGTAGGAATTATCAAAAAATATGGACTACGGGGCTCCAGGGGGATGTAAACCTGAAAGCGTAGGTTTTGTGCGTGTCTATGGAGAAAAAGGTTTCCCTCGCGCAACTATGATCGAGCATCCAAGCTCGAAGGATACAACGTAAAAGTGGAGAGGAAAAAGCATAATCCCGGCAGAAAGGAAAGATCCAAGTGCTTCTCGCTTGTTCTTAAATCCGCAGAGTAAATGGAACGGCAGTAAGAAAAGCAATGACCGAAAATGGAGCGTTCCACTGAATAATGCAACGTTAGACGGTGAATAAATACAGACGGATAAAGCCGTCGCAGCCTCGGTATCGCCAGCTTATTAACGATAAAATCAACGATGTCGCGATACTTTGTCGATGCGACGAACGCTCGTTCGAGACTTGGCTTCGCGATGAGAAACAGTTTTGGAGGAAACGCGTGTAGATAAGGGAGTGGCGATTCCGTCGAACCGGAATGCGAGGAAAAGAAGCGAACGATTCTGCGAAGCTGACGCAGCGCAAACTTTCCTCACGACGTTAACAAACAGAGAAACGGAAAAGTAATTTCTCCAATCTCGAGAATATTTATAAAACGCGGCAAACAGAGGTACATATCGCGTGTTTACGCTTTATAAATAGGAGGAAAACAGGAAGGATGAAAGAGGACAGGCGGAAAGGAGAGAGAGGCGGGGGGATTGGCGAGGAATATCAGGATAAATTTCCACGACAAACACCGAACGAGGCAGTCGAGTAAGCTGTTTCAAAAATATACGTACGGACAGCTCTGGTTTCCAGCTACTGTTCGCAATTCGTACGCTTTGGAAAGTTTGGGAAAGCCGACGGCGTACATGCACGCCGCTCGCTATTTTCTAACGCTCTCATAAACTTTCGATGCAGTCCAAGTATTAACGTGGCAGGGCAAAAACAAGGAGAAAAACGCGTATTCGTATTCGTCGATGCTGCTCTTGGCGTCGATGAAACCCCCATTGCGATCGAAATAAACGGGCGAATTTTCACCGACCTATGAAACGCCCGACACCGCGTATTTGTTCCCGGCGAAAAATACGAGAAAACCTTTGGTAAGGTCAATTTTTTTAACCGTAATCGCTCACCGGATACGCAATGTTGCAAGTTTATCGCGATGAAAAAATGCCAGGAAAAAAAGAAATTTCTCTACACGCGGCGTACAGCCCGATGACTCTTGACAACGCAACAAGTTCGGCGATTTGAAATTTCTATTCTTCGAAAGTGAAACAAACGTGGAAAAAGCGCGATTTTGAGTAAATTCCCGGCAATTTCATAATGTAAACGTTTCGATTTAATTTACATGTACTCGTATCGTCATCGATGTTTCGAGTTCGATCTTACGTGGCGCGGAACCTATTAACGCGATGCTTTTCAGAATGAAACGGAAAGAGTATCGGAAAGTTGCTGACGTTCTTGAACGCGTAGACCCGGTATTACCTGGGCACGATTCCAAACGCCGCGAGCTTTTATCTGCATTTTCAATTTACTTTTTCGTATTAAAAGTAACTGGCTGCTGCTAGTTTGTTTACATCTACATATAAACCGAACTGATCGAGGAAAAATTGCGTGGAAAAGAAAATCACGAAAAAAACCGAAAGACGTTGGAACCGCTGGTTCGTGGGAGCCTTCGTATTCGCGAAAGCCATATTTCGTAGAAATATTATTTTTATTCGCTCGTTTGAAAGAAAGCGACGAATCTCGTTGCGTGGGTGACGCTTGCGAAGCATACGAAAGGAGGGAAAAGAGAAGAAAGGAGGAAACACGGTACAAAACAGGGCAGAGCTGGCTGGTTAATTTGCTTGTAACGATGCTCGCTAGTTACAGCTGGTTGACGTTTCCCGGCTCGGTTGCCACGGACTAGAGCGGTCTCCTAGAAAATCGTCGACTCGCGAGGGTGGAGCGTCGCGCAACGGCTTAATTATCACGAGCACGAAATGAAAATTAGCCGACGACGATGCGTTCGTTCGTTTCCGGGTGAAACGTGGTGACACTTTGCACGGCGAAACTGTTTGAAAAGCAGACGGTACGCGGCAGCAGAGACATCCGTTAGTCGCGGTTGTATCGCGTGCGAATTATCGACGGGATCGGGATCGCTTTAAAAATGCCTGGCTCGTGTTCGATAAATCCAGCAAACAGGATTATTACAGCAACAGGAAGAGATTATAAGAGATACAAACTCTCCTCTCTTTGCAACTTTGTATTTCGGAAAAACGTTTCGAAACGAACGATCGAGTCACGTTCCGTTCCTCCCCGTACACGCTTTCGCCACCGGATCGGTAAGCAAGTTCAGTTTCAGTTTCGCTTTCGGTTTCGGTTTCGGTTTCCGGTAGAAAGTGGAACTCGCTGTTGAAACGTTATCCTCTTGACGTCTCTTTAAATGGTCGTGATTTTGCTCCGCTTTAACTCCTTTCGAACGACGGAAACCACGCTTGCAGAACCGACGTTAACTTTTCAGCGAACATGGTTACAACGTGTCTCGCGGTGTCGCCAGTCAGATGCGTTTCGAACGCATCGACGTCCACTAGAAAACTAGAAAACGATAATACCTCGTGCCCGAACTGTGAGAAACCAAGGATCGCGCGTCGCGCAAGAAGAATTACTGCTTTCGTTGGTCTATCGAAGAAACGATAAATAGTCCCTCGTAATTCCATCGTGCGAAACACGTGGTCGGCCTATCGAAAAATGGCCACGAAACAAATCGTGCACGAGTTGGAGCGATCCGCGACGGAAACGTCTTACTTAAAGTATCGTTGCCATTTGCTTCGAAGCGACAGAGACACGATACGGAAAGCCTTGGGGATCGAGTCGTTAACCAACAGACCGTATAGGTAGGAGAGTACCAAAAACCGCGAAGAAAGGACGACGAACCGCGACACGGTCGTCGTAGAATCGAAGCACTGCAGCCGTGTCGGCCCAACAGACGTAACAACGGTGACCACCGAGAGAAATAGGAAACGGGATAAAGGAAACCCCTGGGCTATGGTTTGACAGCCGACCCGTGAAACCTGCCGATATGCGCGCTGTATTAGAACCCCGTCGGTCGAATCCGTGTGTTGGCGAGACTTCAAAAAATCCTGACACCGAACGCATCGCAACTCCACTCGTAATCCGATGTAGCTACACGCTAGAAGGACGTTCGTGTGCACTGGGGACCGGATACGCGCAGCTTTACGACTCAGCTAACCCCGCTGCGTCTCCTCTCGTCCTGGTCCACACACACGCGTGGCCATGTTTTCCTCGTCTCCGAGGGACGCGCCGCTTTCACGGAATTACGATCCATCTTGTCCGAGTTAATTCTCTTTGCAGACAGACGTGGCACTCAGTAATCCGATGAATTCGTTTTAATCGGTCGACTTGTCGGAAATTGGCGGATTCTACGCGGAATGCACGGTCGAACAGGCGCCTCGCGTCGTGAAATTTTTACCCGTCCGACGTTTCGATTCGAACGACGATCCTGGAGAAACAGGTAGACGCGGTTAATTGCAGCTTCAGAACTGCGCTGGCTGAAACGAAAGGTAGATTTGGTGTATTCCGTGGAACGAACGAGCTGTTTCACTAACATCGGAACAAAGTAGAAACGAATCGGTACTTATCAAGGAGAAAACATTGTCCAGCGTGGGGAAAAGATTAAGGACCGATATCCCTCGATCCACGCTGGAGAGGGCCGAAGAAACAAGGCGAATTAGCGGGAGATCGGGAGAAGAAGGCAGAACGGGCGGAATAGAAAAGGAATGGATACGGCAAGCATCGGCCGTGCGATTTCGGTTTCGTATCACATAGCGTTATCCCCTCGTAAAGTTGGCCACTCGTGCCACTAGCAGAAACTGTATGGCGGGCTCCGAGAGGGTTTTAATCGCGCGACGGACGAACGTATCGGTGAAATTACTGGAGAGCCCCGTCGACGTGCCTTTCGGTCCTGTCTGCCCCACGGCTCGGCTGCCACGGATCTAACAGATTTGCCGGATACAACGTGCCGGGTTACGAAACTTCGAAACTGGCTAAGTTAATTGCCGGTCGCTCCCCCGCACGTACTCGTCTATCAGGCGACTCCAACTAGTAACCAACGAGGAAACCGCTGATTTCAGGCGTAAATTCAGCTGAAAATCCGTAACGTGGAACGATGAAAGAGGCCGCACGGAAGAAAATAGCCTGGCGATCAAAAGGCTGGAACGTGCTTTCAGACCCGGACGCTTAGCTGCGCCGCCCCGCACCGAGATCCACTCTGACTTTCGCCCTTTGCTGCGAATATGACAGCCCGTTCGCGCTTTACCCTCGACGATCGACGCCGACCACGCTTCTGCCGCCTGTTATTTCCCAACCGTCCACCGTTTTGCTCCCCTTGTTTTTCATTTTCTTCTTTCCGCTCTTCTCCTTTTATCCTCTTTTCCCTTCTTCTCTCGCCGAAGCGCCGCGTTTGCTGTCGAGTTCGGCTACGATTGGCAAACACAAATCTTACGTGGACGCGCGATACGCGCGTTCCACGCATTTCAAATTTCACGACGTAACGTACTCGACGACTCAACGTAACGTGGAAAACGCGACAAGATGTTCGAATTTGGAATTATGCGAGCGCGCTGGGTCGATCGGCATGCCATCCGCCAAACGCGCGGCAAATAAATCTGTCGGTGTAATTTTAACGAGCCGCGATACCGCTCGGGGATTATACGGGTAATTTAAATTCCGCTCGCTCGATCGACGCGACCGATGGTAGAGCAAATCGGACGAACGGTTTGTAACACGAGACATTAATAAAGTTGGTGGAGCCGCGGAAAGCGGATGGAAATGGAAATTTTCCGATTTTAATATCGGTGAATGCATCGAGAAGAAAGATCAAAAGGTTGACTGTTGATTAATTTGAGCGGCACGCGAGCCACGAGCCCCGAGCCCCGAGCGTCGCGATGCTCGCGTGCGCCGAAGCTACTGCGATCGAGCGAGCGTCATAACCTCGGTAAATAACCCGTCGTATAATATTACGTACACTGATCAACGATTCGGAAAGGGAGTTTCGCTAACCGGGGCATCGCCCCACCGTCGTGCGAAAATAAACTAATTAGCCTTTGGGGACGTCGAGGCATGCCCCTCGACGCCCCAGCGGATTTCAAGTCGTCGATTTTACAGCTAGCTGCTGTTACGTTCGAACCGTTTGTAAACCAGTGACGCGCAATTTGGGATAGCGATTGCGATCGAAATCCGACCCCTCTCGAGAATCCTACGGAAAGAGAATTTCTTTCGCAGTGGTTGGTCTGGCCGATCCAAGTTTCGGCGCGCGTTGTCGCGATGCCTAATCGCTGCGTTGCCGATCGTCGTTGCCATTGGAACGCGCGGCGAGCGAACAGCCGTGAGTTTGCTCTGTACACTCGAGGCCTGAACTTAAAGGCTTAACGACCTGTTTGCCGTTGCAGCTCGGCAGAAACGAATCTTCGGCGTCCGCCCGAGCTAAACCAGCGAATATTCGAGCGGCCTGCCTCGGAACGGTCGCTGAATTTCTGCTGAAAAATTAATCAACGCGGAACGTAAATCGCCAGTGATAAACACGTGAAAAACCATGCGCTGATGATGGGGGGGGGGGGGGGGGTGGAAAGAACGGCAACGGCAACGTTGTTGCCAAACGAATGTAATGAACGGGCAAATACGCGTTTGTTTGCAAGTACCCTACGGCGAGCAAATAACGTTACGCGAAATACGCGGCCCGGTTTCATCCTGTGTCGTCCTTTTATACACACGCGTGAAAAATTTCGCGGAAATTCGCACTGGCGACGCAGAATCGGTGCGCGGAAGAAATCTGGCCGACTCCTGTTAATAAATTTCTTTCTTACAAAATTTACCCGTGGACCGCGCTATCCAGCCGCCCGTGTTTCCATCTCTTCGCCAGCAATTTGGCAACAGAGTTTACGAAAAGTTACGGGCGCCGACTGGAGAGAACGGCGAGACCGGTTTTTCTAAAATAAAACGATCCTGCGAAATATACGCGACGAGTGCCACGGTCAGTCTTGGAAACTCGAGTCTCCGCGAAATCTCCTTCCGCTTCTGGCTATACGTACAAGTATATCAACGCGCGCCTTGCAACGCGTCTCGTGCTGTTTTTCTCCTATTCTGCTTGCACGTTTCTCAAAGAGAATACCTAATACCAAGGTGGCCTTCGCTTTACGCGTCTGTGCGATTCCCGCGATGGAAAAAACGTCGCGCTGTTCAGCAAACCAGCGTCCACGCAACGACAATACGTATACGACGATGCATAAATCAACGAATGTTCGCGTATAGAAACTTGTAAAAAAAATCCACTGTCGAAAAATAGAAAAATTCGTACTCGTGCAAAGATCAGCGGGAAACGAAACGTTTTTCGACTCGTAACCAAGCGTTATAGTCACAGGAATGTAACGAAACGGCGCGCAAACAACCGACGCGAAACCATCGTGACGCAAAAGCATTTCGCGACAGGGAGCGCGGGTCCGACCGTAGCGAAAAAACAGCAGCCAGCCCGCTGTCGTTTCACCCAATGGGGGGTTGTATCGATATATCGAGGCAGCGTCGCTGAAACCTGCTGGTGGCAGAGAGACAACGATAAGGGCCGCCATCTATCGACCGTAACAGCCTCCTTTTGTATTAACGACGCTGTTCCGACTGTAATTGAGAGCCTCTGTACTCCGGCCCAACGTCGCCAGGTTATTAAATCCCGGGATATAAATCAGTTAATATTATCCACGCGCCGCTAGCTCGCACTCTTTTCTTCGCCAGAGAAATGGATTTTCCGCTAAACTTAAATTGCTTAGCGATCGCCGGATGTGAAAGTTTTATCGAGTTCGTCGATAAAGAGCTTTCGCGTACAACCGACCCGATCAACGTACCATCGACACGCGACAACTGCCAACGATTTACGACGGTTACGATGGTATTACCTTTTCTTCACGATACTTTTCTTTTTCTTTCTCTTCTTCCGCCGTATTTGAGTTGATCACTATGGTTGGTCGCTTTACGTCATCGTGTACGAGGGACACGCCGAATAAAGTTTGTGGAAAATCATTACTCCACGGATCCTTTTCATCGAGTGTTCCAAGATAGCCGTTAGTGGAATTTTCGACCTCGTTTAAGACCCATCAACGAGCTGAAATCTGCTCGCCAACTTTACTCGGAATTCAATGCTTTTCAATTACAAAGATTTTCCGGTTAACCGTTCCTTAATTAAACATGTAACTATACCGAAACGTTTAAATTTCCTTTTGAACCTGGTATACAGGTCAAAGCTACTCCAGTTTACTCTGCTTTTTTCAGAACGTCCCTTTCAATTTCGCTGCGCGGAACGTCGGGAAAGGAACTCGAATACGAACGACTATTTCTTTTCTTGCCCCTCGATATCCGCACTACGCACGCGTTCGTTACGCGTTCGCGACCGTTGCCACGTATGTCTTCTTCCAAATATTCGACGGAAGGATGTAGGAAGCATGTCGGCCTTACACTTTTATGATATGGCGCTTTGTATCGCGAAGCCATCGAAAACAGTTCCGTCGTCGAGTCCCGCCACGAATATATGGGCGGTGTAAAGCAGACCAGTAAACAGCTACATACCGTTTTATACGAAAGTCCCAAAAATGGTGGCGAAAATTACTTTTTTGCGGATTGGAAATATCAACAATAAATTCTTACTTATTATATAACGCAAACCAGAAGAAAAAGAATAAAAACAAAATAACGCATTTGCAATTCGTACGTCGCTTGATGGGTCAATTAATTGGGCATTTTCGTGACGCCGACCTCAAGAATACTTCATCAACTTCTGGAACAGCAGAAAGACTAAACGGCCTTTTACATGTCATTCGGCGAGATGACACAGAAGGAAGTAAAGATCGTGTGGTATGTTGTAATCGGAAAATCAAAGGTAGAAGAAGAGAATCGATGTACTATTATGCCACTCGTTTGGTTAAACCGGCCCTGCATACACGCAATTGCTTCGAAAAATACCACACCGTGCAAGTATATGAAAGGAGTCATAAACGTAGCAAAAGTAAGTATCTTTTCCTGGATTTTGACAAAAGAATTCTGTTATATTCAAACAAAGTCCTAGTTTTTATTACGCAAATGTTTTTTCGCATAGAATTAACACCAATGAATAAACGGATAACAGAAGAATTAAACGAAGTGGAACTAGTACAGTGCATAAAAGTACTATTGAAATCAAGCGAAAACATGAAAAGATCGAATTCCGTACCCGGATTACCTATAGAAATCATGTCTATAGAAATCATCTAAAGCACAAAAGATAAAAACAAGAAAAAGGATAGTAACACGGGGAACCAATCATCCTACAAAGAATTAGTACATTAAAATAAAAGATCAAACGCAACGGTGAAAAATTACTAGCGTTGCTGGAGAAGAAAAAGAAGAGCAGAATAACAGAGGAACAAAGAGAGTGAATACGAAATTAGAAAAGCTTTCCACAACTTCATAAGAAACTACTGGAAATGTAGAATGGAAAACATATCCAAATAAAAACCCAAAGAACTTTCACCATCGATTAACTGCGTCTTCCGCCCAAAAAACCACAACATAAGTGATATACTCTGACACAACCAGAACGGATACAAATAGGAATTCATGAAAGCCGACATGTACCGTCACACAATTCGACGAAGACAATAATATAATCATTATCGATAACCATGAGATACTAAACATACTAACATAGAGAAATAACATTTATTGTCTGGATGGTTATAAAGTATAAGGAGAAAGCTTAGGATATTGGCAAAGACGACTGAATTCCAACTGAAACATTCAGCATATACCGAATGGGAAAAACGGTCAGAGTCTACTTGGGGGTACGTGACTGCTGGGCCGCATGGGCACGCTCCGCGTTACATAGACGAAACCTTGAGTATCTCCAAATAAAGGGCCTAAAAAGGCTAATTTGGGAAGTCATAAACTAATCGTCTATACTAAGAGCACGCATTGAAACAGTCCACACACAAAATAGCCACATAAGAATATATCAGCATAACTAAGTTGACTGTTACGTCGCGTAACACTCTACCTAGCCGAGGCCACACACCGAAGGCAATATGGCAACCAGATGTCTTCGGATACTCGCAGCGTATCCTCCATAGTTTCAAGGACCTTCCATAAATTTCACAGATTTCCTAGAAAAGGTCCTTCAAACGAAACAAACATCTGGTTCGGAGGAATTTCTAGAGACTATTGTCTACCACGGCGAAAAAGGGAAAGGTAGTATTTGTCACGTACGCTGCAACTTTCCTCCCACTAACCACTTTCTCTCGAGGGCGGTTAAGACCCTGCGTCTAACCAATTAAAAACGAAGCCTATTCCCTCACTCTCCTAACACAAATCGTCACGAACAAATCCGATGGTCCCGTGCGCTAGACACACCCGATCCTTAGCTTTCCTCCGAGACAGCATCGTCTACCAAGAGTACTGATTTTACATCCTTCGAACGGTCAACATCCTTCCACCCGGTATACACACCCGTAGATCAGTCACTCATCTCGTACATACGCATCAGCGTAACTATCCTCGTTATAAGTTGTGGAATAAACGGTGAAATATAACTTACTACTGTGTCATATTCATTCAACCACCTCTGTTATCCTAACCGAAACAGGGGAACGACTACTTCGCGGCGTCGATTCACCGAATCGTAGCGAGAATTTACGCCTCTCGCTGACGCGTTTTCCTCGCGACCGCGTCTCTCCGCGAACGGTCGTAACATTGACAATCCAGATTTAATTCTATCTGACATTTCCACAAATTAAAATAAGTTAGATCTAACCTTCAAAAATGAACAATAAAAAAAATTATCGAATTTGGTAACATTGATTTAAAAGAACCTACCTAACTATATTTACGCACCTTTCACACATCTACTCCTGCAGCATAATATTTAACAATTCCCTAAATGCCAATTATTTCTCCATTCTGGAAAACAAGAAAGGCAGTAGCATTAAAAAAAGAAGGAAAAGCAACAGTGATTCTGTCAGCTATACCGATGAATTAGACTCTTACTCAACATTTATAAAGTATCCGAATCTATGATAAATAACACTATATACATTGAAAATAACCTAATTCCGGGCACCCAATTTGGCTTCAAATTTAAACATTCAACGATACATGCAATTACAAAATTCATCATATATCTCTTGGGCAAGAGACGAGAGTGATTGCGTCGAAGCGGTGTTCATAGATTTAGAGAGGGCATTCAACACATTCTGGCTGAATTTCTTTCCTTAAGCTCGAAAAAGAGAGCTTCCACACCACGTAATAAAAATAATTTGGAAATCACAAATTAATATAAGCGAATTCAAAACAATTCTATTCGGGCCGTACATTTCCAAAATATCAGATGCAAAAAGCAATTCCGCCTACACGATATCTACGATACAATAGCAACATATCCATTCCTCACAAAAAAGTCGTTTGCTATTTAGATATACATTCGGATTTCAAATCGAACAAACACACGAATCTACTGCAAACAACTAAATAATAAAGTAAAAATATTCTGCTGCAAACTTCTAATAAAGCTGATCCTGATGTACGGTTGCCCGATTTGATTTAAACAGAAAAGCCAAATTGGTTCAAATGTAAGTGTCTGAGATCATACTCAATACATATTTAACCATTATATACCATTTATAGGTTTTAGATATTTTTTGTACAGTAATATCGAATAACAAAACTAGTTACTTCAGCAAACGCTCATACCACATTGAGTACACTCGTTCTCGCATTCTTCTCCTGAAGAAAGGAAAAACAATATTGTAGAAAAGTACCACTTTTGTAGCGACTTAAATTCAATCATTAACTGAAATGTTAAAAATGTAAATCCGACACAAAATATTGTATGGCTACGTCATACCGTCGCGTAACGGTACTTTTGCCAAAACCACATTCCAACTGAAATTCTTTCTTTATTAAGAATATATACGTGTAATATGTATTTTCTCGGGCAATAAATGTTATATATATGTCGGGTTCACATTATGACTAGGGTTAGGGGCGTGAAACGAATCTTCATTTGGATTAGACATTTTTGTTATGCAATATTTACTACTGCAAATAGGATTATTACAGCATTTGACAAGTAACCGTGGTAATTAGATACTCGAGAAGCCAATGACAATGATCCTAGGTTCAATAACGAATCCGCGGTCAGCGGGATAACAAAATGCCCTTTTTTTTCAAAGTCCAAGTTCTACTCAACTTGCTTGTCTACGGTACAAGTATTACTAAACTAACTATTTGTTAAAAAGTAGAATATTCACCGAGCGTAAAGACGCTATGTAACTCGCTGATGTGACCTCACGAGAGAATAACTTTCCGTCGTGATGATGCTGCAGAGGAAATCTATGATGGGGTGTGTCGCAGAACATGAGATCATCGGATTCGCGGAGAGATGCCTTCGTCCGGAAAGTGAGGGAAAGTGACGTTGAGAGAAAGTTGCTAGCAGGAAACGTCGTTCGTGAGAAACATAGATTTCCCCTATCTTTTCGTAGTTGGGACAAAGACTGTTTGTCTGTTTGAAGGACCTTAGTTAACTAAATCTTGAGATTTATAACGGGTCCTCAGGCTAGCTGAACATGTACTGTGGAGATGAAGAGGGTCTGCATGTCGTGATCCACGAACAGCAACTGTTGGAATGTTTACTGTCGAGTGCCACTACAACTATTTTTTTTTTTTTGTTGAGGTTATTTGATGTATAAACAGAGAAAGTCGTGGATAAATTGTAAGGTAGATAATATATTTTCATACAGAAGTGTAATTATAAGTAAGAATACAATTTGAACTGGTCCAAATCCGCACGCTAGCAGTGTTACCCTATAACTGAAAACCCCGAAGCCAACGTCGCCTGTCTACTGTTTAAGGTCTGCCTTCGTCGCTGTCTTTTGTCTATACGCTCTCGATGGTTTCAGTACTTGAGAAAACTAAAAAGACCAGATGTAGAGTTTTCTTAGAAGTAATGACCACTTCAACACTTTTTGACGAGAGCTACACTATTACTCCATACCTTTGTTAGACAAAACGTTGATTCCTTGACCGCGGCTACGTTCGGCGACTGATTGTCGCCTCGAGCCGAAGCTCATTGTCACATATCTCGAGCAAATACAATCGGATTGAATGACGATAATTGCTTAATTACGGCTATGGTAGAATCTAGGTTACAGTGTTAAGGGATTTTCCCAAAGTTCCAAAGGGAAGGTTCCGGTGTCCTTTCATCTCCGACATATAGAAATATAAATAACACTCGTTCTCGTCCATTTACGGAAGTCAAGCAGCGCTATGGATAGTACTTAGATAGTTTACACCAAATAATAGCCATAATTTAGAACATGTTACGTAACAAACAATTTTACGTAACAGGCAGAACAGTTTAAACAAAGTATCTAAAATCAAAGACCACCCATAACAAGAAGCCGTGAACTCCCCTATTTTATTTAATTTATCGCGATGTAAATTGTAGCGCAAATAGCGATAAAAATAATGAAGCAATAACATTCGCAGATGACCTACTAATATGCGCGAGAGACAATAAAGCTTTAAAATCCAAAAGCCATCTACAACAAATATTGGACATAATGTATGGCTATTTATGGACAGTAGAAATTAATATAAACAAGTAAAAGAATTTTATTCTAGCTGTACATCTCCGAAATATCAGGGACAAACTACGATGTACGCAGCTATGTCAAGAAATTTCGCTTATACGACAGCAACAATAACAACCAACCATTGTTTCCTGCAATGGAAACACGAATTGAAGCCTAAATTGAAAAACACGATTTCAAACTACTTGCCCAGGCTGTTGTTTTAGAATCATCTCGTTATCAGTCCAACAATTGCAGAACAATCACTGAGTAGACGTAAATGAAATTGATAAATAACGAATTCTTTGCAATAATAATACTTAATGAACAAAATGGAGACATTTTGCAAATGGGTCCAGTCAATGGACTACTCTTAAAAGATGCAAAAGGTTTCATCTCGATAGCTCGATCCAATCCAGAATAACTGATGAATTTGTATACATAAAAATTGGCTTTTTGTAAAAAAAAAAAATAGTTTACAAAAAAGAAATGGAAAAATATTTTATATCTGAACCAACGGAAAATTATGTCTTACAAGGAGCAAAAAGTGTCATTCCGATTGATCAAGCCGTTTCCGAAAAATCGGTAAACATAACAAAAAGATAAATATACATGTCGAATTGAGACATTTTCCACCTTTTCCAATGTCGATGTCATGAAATGTAAACCTTTTTTCGCATTTCTAGCAACAACTTCTAAGTCAGTACTGTGTACTAAAATAGCACCTAATATATTTGATAATATAATTGATTAGTTTCAATTCCATTCTTTTTAAACAAAAAATGCTATTGGTTATTTCCAATTACTGAGTAAATCGCTTGTCATGAAAAACTGCGCACTACTTGTTTTCCTGCAAAATTCGAAATCCTCAAAACCTTCAATAATTTGTTCATTTCAGTGGAAACTAAAATATCTCTTTATTGACATTTTTTCGTATAGAAGAACACAGTTCCCGTCAAAATCATTTTTTCGCTACTTTAATTCTTAATGAATCAAACAAATTTCGACATGTACCTAACCAAGTATTAATTACACCGAATCAATGAATGATTATGCCAGGACTTGAAATATTAAACTTGCGAGTATCACGAATTTCTACTCAGAGAAGGTGAAACGTAATATGGCGTTAGAAAAACACTATTCGTCTGCCAGGAAGAGATAACTGCATCGGTATAAACATTAAACTGAAACCACAGATTCTACACGCGTTTGCCTTTTTCAGGCATACATCACTAATGTTACCTGAAGATAAATTCTCGCCTACGCTTTCTAATGCTTTACGCTTCACTCACTCTCTCGTTGTCATTACTTGAATACAAACACAGAATAGTATTCTTCCCTAATCTTTCAGAAGAACAAAAATGATTTTTAATAGCGATACGTTACAATTTATAATCGTACGTCTATTACAACCTGTTGTTTTTATTTTAAAACAAACAGAAATACATACCTTATCCAAACATCAACGATATTTTATCAACAAGTGACGGTTATTATATCAACTGAAATTTTGTGGTATATTTACTTAACACGCAAAATAACAAGTCATCTGGTGGCACCAATTGATATCTACTTTTATTTTATGCATTTCATAGTAAAAGATCATTCGCATTTATATATTAACCCAAATATAATATAATCTTAAACCTAAATTTACTAATTGTGGATATTTATTGACAGATGGTAATTTAAAAATTCATATCCATACTCCTTCCTATTTTGCACATTTTTTTGTTTTGAGAGGAGAGGAGAATGCAGTTACGCATAACTAGGTACGTTAGCGCGCGCCTGGATTATGCGGGACTTGGCAAGATGATAGCACCTCTACCCACCAAAAAACCCCTCCTCTGTCTCTCTCCTCTGTCGGTACAAGAACCAACCCTGGAACCACCTCTCGGCATTACTTCAGGGTTGGTCTTCTTACTGAGTGTACCTCTCATCTTATTATGATCTTCTTCTAGTTAATCCTCTCCTTCTTCTCTCCATGTTCCTCTCCTTATCTTGTCTATCTGATTGAGCTATCATTTTCTTTCGGCAAAGCCCTTGGAATCTAGCCCAGTTCTCCTCGCTATTGACGACCACGTCGATTACGTTATTGGTTGCCAGTATTTCGCCTACGTAATTATCCAACAATGTACTTCCATTGTCCCATCTGGGGCAATTGAACAACGCATGCTCTGCATCTTCACCTTCGACATCACAATCCCAGCATCTTGGGTGTGTCTCTTTCCTAATCGTTCTCTATTAAAAATGCAGGCGTCGTCAATCAGCTTTCTGGTCCAATTATCTTCTCTGCAATAGAGCTACTCTTCCCTTCATCTTTTATTCGATCACTATCGACATCTTCGGAATGTTATTGTTTTTCCGTATTGCTAGGGCTTTGACACATATCGGTGTGGCATAAAGCACCACCGACTCCCGCACTCCGTAATAGTTTCGTAACTGAGTCGGTGGGCCCATTGACGTTCGGCAACGATGTCCTTGTCACAGACGAAATTCGAGCAACTGTATATAACAAACCGAAATTCCGAACGCTTTATCGCGTGTGACCGTCCGGTCAGCACCCGTTCTCAGCCGCCTGAGTGGCATTCGATCACTTCAGCCGTTCTCCGAATTTTACACTAAGTATAAACAAAACCTTCTCCCACTCCAACGATTGGAAGAATATAAATGCTCCCTTCAAAATCATTCAGTCAGTCTAATAAAAAAATTCTTAACTAATCCAAGTATCGAAAGTGTATCATCGCGAACCGAAAAAATTGTATAAATTGAGTAAAAAATAAAAAGAACTTAATCTCCTTTTCGGAAATTAACAAGTTCCTTATTTTTACCTTAATTTTACACGACATTTTTGGCGATCCGTGCCAGGATCTATTCACTTCAGTGCAAACGAAATTACGATTTCGGCGTACGCGCATCATTGAAGATCGAAGGATCAACGGACCCAGTGCGAATCTTTGCTACTACGAAGGCCTGCAGCAACTTTCAACGTTCCACTACGATGAAACTAGACGAGAGGACTACGGTCAGCGCAGAGCAACCCTACGAATAAGATTCGGAATCTAGAACCAACCAGAGAGGAAACATCCCTGAGACTCCTCAACGGTCATAGCTACTACGGTAAGCTGAAAATCTGGATTCATTTTCACGATACCGTGTGAGAAAACCCAGTTTCTCAAGCGCTTCGAGTCCAAATAGCAACAGTAGTTCAGACTCAATAAGCTCAATTAGAATCATGCCCACATCACGAAAAGACAAAGTCGAAACTATTGAAACCGTTTCTACAAACGGAGGTACGGACAATTCGATTCGTGCCATACTCGACGTGATACAAAAACAAATTGAAATTCTTGCGCAACGTGTAGAAGAGACACAACGGACGGCCGACAGTGAAAATAAGAAGCGTGCAGCGGAAATAGAACTATTAGGCAAAAATATCTCTAAAATAAAAATAGGACGCGACGCTACTACAGAACTAGGCTCCCTTATTACTATGGACGAATCTGTTGCCGCGAGAGATAGAACTTCCCCACCATGCGTTCCAATTCGAACAGAAGAAGGCAACCATCCCTCTTACGAAGACCGTCCACCGCAATTCGCCTCTCCGAGCTTACGGACCAAAGACGCGATAGTATGTATTCCGCAATTAAACGGTGAAGACAATATCGGAGTCGAAGAATTCATACGCGAAGTACGCGAATTACGAGCCATGTGTAGCGAACCCACGCTATTATTAAAAACGATCAAAATCGGGGAAAATCGCGGGTAAAGCCGCAATGGCCATCTACAATATACCGATATACGAATACGGACACCTGTACGATGCCCTAAGACGAAACGTAGCCACCCAAGACTCTGTTAGAGAACATCAAGACCAGCTACGCGAAACGAGACAGCGTCACGACGAAAGTGTGCAAAGTTATATCATCAGGTTCCGCAGAGCACTCAATAAGTTACAATACAGTATAACGAACGAATACCGTGACGAAATTACTAGACGAGCTATGAACGACAGGATTTTAAAAGACTCCGTGATCGATTTTATCCGAGGCCTGAAAGGCGAAATAGGACAATTACTACTCGCCAATCCACCATACAATATCCTTGAAGCCGAAAAGAAAGCCACCGACATCGAGCGATTCTTCGGGGAAGATCGAAATCGACGACCAAAACCAATAGAACGATTACGACTCCCTGAGCAGCAACGACTAACAACCAATAATCCTAATCCGATTACTAAAAAACCAACTCCAACACCCAATCCAATGCCAAGAAGCTTCCGACAAACCGAACAAATACCACTTGCCCAAAGGACACAATTAAAATGCTTCAAATGCAACCAGATCGGACATGTCTCCAGTCAATGTAAAAATTTTCGAACACCCAGCCAATTTCCGAGACCACCAGCAGTCCACAATCTCGAGACACACAAGGAAGAAATAGAGAAACCAACAGACCAGACCTACGAATTAACGCCACAACGGGAAGACTACCCACAGTACTTTTACGATCCGACGGACAGCGACATAAATTCCTCATTGACAGCGGAGCAGGAATTAATATACTCAAGCGAAGATGCGTATTACGACCAAGAATAACAAAAGAACGGAAATTCTCGATGGGACACTCTAAATTTGAAACCAACGAACACGCTTTGATAAAACTATTTGGCAAAACTCTAGAATTTTTTGTGGTAGAAGACAACTTTCCAATTATAGAAGACGGCATATTCGGTTTGCCAGCCCTATCTAAATTCAAATTTGAACTCTCGAATCATTATTGCAACAGGAAAACGACGTACCTCCAAAACAAGCAGTGTCAAAAACAGTCTACCTGGAAGGAAAACCGACAACGATATGCTTTATCAATTGTGGTGAGTGCCCAGCCAAAATGACTAATTTTATCGAAAATTCAAATACGTACGATCAAGTCTCCACGTTTAAAGATATAGTTAGACTTTCGCATATAGAGAAAACCCTCCGTGAACCAATCGAAAAGATATTGCTGTTCTACCTCGACGTATTCAATCTAGAGACCGACTTATTACCATGCACTAACCTTGCTAAACACACAATAACGTTAAAAGAAAATAAAATCATTAACACAAAATCTTACCGACCGCCTGAATGCCATAAAGAAGAAATCAAACGACAAATGGACGAAATGCTACAAAAGAACATTATAGAACCATCTGATTCTCCTTACAATTTACCAGTCTGGGTAGTACCAAAAAAGGCAGACGCCTCAGGGAAACAGAAATGGCGAATTGCAATAGACTTCAGAAAAATAAACGAACTAACTGACCAGGACGCATATCCATTACCTGACATAGACGACATACTATCCCAACTAGGCAACGCAAAATTCTTCTCAGCCCTCGATTTATCCTCCGGATTCCACCAAATCCCAATGGACATAGACTCTAAAAAGTACGCAGCATTCTCCACACCACAAGGACACTATCATTACAATAGGATGCCATTCGGTTTAAAGAATACACCTGCAACATTTCAACGCATGATGGATACCGCGCTAAGAGGACTCATAAATAAACATTGCTTCGTATATTTAAACGACATTATAATATTCGGACAGTCGATTGAAGAGCACAATAGCAACCTCGCGATAGTATTGCAACGCCTACGCGAACTCGGACTCAAAATACAGCCGGACAAATGCGAATTTCTCAAACCAGAATTAGAATATCTTGGACATATAGTAACCGCCGAAGGTGTAAAGCCAAATCCCAAAAAATTAGAAGCCGTTAGCAATTTCAAACAGCCACGTAATCCCACAGACATCAAATCGTTCTTAGGACTAGCAGGTTATTACCGTAAGTTCATAAGAAACTTTTCTAAGATCGCGAAACCATTGACCGAACTTACAAGAAAGGAGACATCATTTCATTGGACAGATAAAACCCAGGAAGCATTCCAGACATTAAAAGACAAACTCTGTTCATCACCCGTACTAAAATTCCCAGACTTTGCGAAACCATTCACATTAACGACTGACGCCAGTAACGAAGGTATAGGTGCAATCTTATCACAGGACGGACATACATGTTGTTATATCTCGCGAACTCTAAACCCACCGGAACGAAATTATTCCACTACAGAAAAAGAACTTTTAGTAATAGTATGGGCCGTGAAACGCCTCCGACAATATCTGTTAGGACAGAAATTCCTCATCCGAACCGATCACCAAGCACTAAAATGGTTACAGAATTGCAAAGACCCCTCATCACGCTTGACGAGATGGCGACTAAAACTAGAAGAATACGAATACGACATAGAATACACGAAAGGAAAAGATAATACTGCAGCCGACGCACTATCTAGAATACATGTTCTGACCAGACGACGCGAAAATTTGAACATAGAACTCGATAAAAAATATCACGATTGGGAAAAATCTATCGACGCGTTACCCAAAATTCTCAAAATGACTCCGAACCGTAAATCTTTCTATCAATTATCCAAAACAGAGCTAGGAAATTACGACAGAATCGAATGGTTAACTAAATTAAACGAAATTATTCATATAAACGAAAAGATAGGTATAGGCGACGACAGTTTCACAGAGACCGAAAAGAACGCGATCAAACAAATTTTATTATTCCTGAACGACACTGTAAAAGAATTAAATTTTGCATGGGAACCAATTCAAACATATAGCGACGAAGAAATAGACGAATTATTGAAAGAAAATCACGATTTAGTAGGACACCCCGATATACAAAAGACATACGACCGCATTCGTGAACGGCACAGAGTACCAGATTTGATGAAACGCATACAACAACATATAGAATCATGCGACACCTGCCAAACATCTAAAACTACACGTATCAGACCGCGCGAAGAACCTTGTATCACCGACACACCCCTCGAACCAAACGATAAAATTGCTATGGACTTATTAGGCCCACTGAAAAAGACGAAAAAAGGCAATCAGTACATTCTATCCATACATGACGAATTGACAAAATACTTAATACTCGTACCACTAAAAACTCAGCAAACGGAAACAATTTGGAACGCACTCTTGAATCATTACATTTACATCTTTTCCGCTCCAAAAAAGATATTAACTGACCGCGGACAGAATTTTATATCTAGTTTAATGCAACAGTACGAAGACGCGTTCAAAATCAAACATATCAAAACGACATCCTTCCACCCACAAAATAACGGATCGTTAGAACGGACACACGCAGTAATAACAGACATGTTAAAATCGATGCAGCGAAATTCGGATGAAGAATGGGACGATCAACTTAACTTTGTATGCCTTGCATATAACACAATGATACACGACTCTACTGGTTACACGCCATTCGAACTCACATTCGGACACCAAGCCAATCTTCCCTCCACAATATCCAAGAATCCCCAACGCACATACGCAGACGAAGTCACGTTCCGCAAAAAGGAATGGGACTCTAGACTCCGACACGCTCGCGAAACATTGATCAAAAGTAAACAGCGATATCAGCGCGATCAAAAACGTAAAATTATAAAACCTCAATCAGTTTTCAAAGAAGGAGACTCCGTTTTAATACATAACGATCATAAAAGGCATAAACTTGATGTGGAATGGTTAGGACCGTACACGATTGATAAGGTATGTACTCCATACTATCTGATTCAAGACAAAAAGATACACGGTAATCGTTTAAAACCTTACTTTCCAGGTCGACGCTCCTCTTTGCCGGAATAGTATCCGCGCAAATAAATATTACACCATTAGAAGGAAACTCTGTATTCGTAGAAAACATAGGAAAAGGATATTTATACAGCGACACTGCCAATGTAATAGTAGGATTAGACACTAGCGACATATACGAACAGATAAGCGCAATAGAATCATATAAATTAACAATAGACTCACGTGCAATCAGCAAACAATACGTCGAAGAGTTAGGCGGATTACAAAATCGCATCAATAACCTAAAACAACTCGCAAAACACTTGAAAGCGTTAACACATACCCGGAGCACACGAGGTCTGCTTAACATCATAGGTTCCGTATCGAAAAGTCTGTTCGGGACTCTCGACGATGATGATCTTACGCTCATAAACAAAAATATGGACAAACTATTCGATGATAATAATAAAATCAAGACCATAATAGCTAATTAAACAGCACTTATTAGAAAAATTGTAAACTCAGAAAACCTAAACCACTTAGAGAGATCATATAGTGATATATTAAAATTACAACAGCAGGCAAATATCGATAGATCTATGCTTAAGATAATCATGAAAGTCGGCACCGCGATGCAAACTTTACACTTCCAATTAGATGAAATAGTTAACGTCATGATATTAGGCAAACAAGGAATAATTAGTCCACAAATACTTGACCCCAATGAATTCATAGAAAATTACGCCAAGGCAATAGGTAGCCAGATGTACAACACCGCGATTTCTGCCAAAACCGAACATTTTCAATTCATACTCGACATCGGTGATCTTAAAATCTTCACAATAGATGACAAAATATTTTTCAAAATCATAGTACCTTTAGTCTCTAACACAGAATGGAACATATTACAAGTATATCCTATGCCGAGTAAAAGAAATGGAGTATTTTTGGCTCCAGTAGTCGAACATCAGATGTATTTAACTTCAGGTCTTTCATTTATAAACGCTGATATCGAGTATTTCAACAAACTTTGTAAGAATCGAGCCGGAACCACTATATGCAAACAAACACTACCAATCCATGAGAGAAATTCAAGAACCGATTGTCGCAGCGAAATAATAAATTTCAAACCACACATTGAACATTGTCAAATAACTGTACTTAAGATTGAAGACATTAGCTTTATACCGCTCAAAACTAGCAACTGTTACATTGCGATACCAGCAAATCCGATAGAAATAGACACAATTTGCCAAACGAAACATACCTTACAAAAACTTGACAAGCCTTCCATCATAAGAGCTAACACTTCTTGCGATTTATTGTACAAAGACGAACACATGCGTATAGGCGAAACAAAAAACGAAGTCATATACGAAATCAAAACAAAAACCCTAGCGCTCAAAACAAACGATAGTTTCACTCATCTATTAGATAAACTCCAGCGAGCACCGAAAATAATAGATAATTTACAAGGCTATAAAACAACGATCGATAAAATAGGCGACGAGATAGAAACTCTTAATTTCGAACACAGAATTAAAAATATACAGTATTGGGGACTAACCACGCTCCAGATATTAGGGTACATAGCATTAGGCATACTAGGTATATATGGATTAAACAAAATAGGGGTATTCAAATGCATCAGGAAATGTATACCGAACAAATAATGTATCAATTTATTTTGCTGCCGAAATGAAACTGTAATCAACAGCCACAATGCGACAGCCCCACCAGTACCACTCACCCTGGGCTCAACACCCAACATCTATATTCCAACCAACACATACCACTCAGATGAAGAGGAGGAATCAGCTGTAATTTTCAAGCCACGTCAAGTCCGATTCCACAAAAGTCTTCTGAAGAAAACTTGAGGGATCAAGTTCAATCTAAGAAGGGGGGAATGTCACAGACGAAATTCGAGCAACTGTATATAACAAACCGAAATTCCGAACGCTTTATCGCGTGTGACCGTCCGGTCAGCACCCGTTCTCAGCCGCCTGAGTGGCATTCGATCACTTCAGCCGTTCTCCGAATTTTACACTAAGTATAAACAAAACCTTCTCCCACTCCAACGATTGGAAGAATATAAATGCTCCCTTCAAAATCATTCAGTCAGTCTAATAAAAAAATTCTTAACTAATCCAAGTATCGAAAGTGTATCATCGCGAACCGAAAAAATTGTATAAATTGAGTAAAAAATAAAAAGAACAATCTCCTTTTCGGAAATTAACAAGTTCCTTATTTTTACCTTAATTTTACACGACATCCTAATCGCTCCTATTAGGGTATCAACCATGACACACACCTTTCCTAGATGTAATGAGAATTTTCTATTATTGTCCTATTGCACCCCAAGATACCTAACCTTCTATTTAGTCATCAACAGGTACTTGCCCATATTGACGTCCTTGACCTTGTGATACGATTTCCGGTAAGTAGAATCACCTCCGTCTTGTCTTGAGCTAATTTCAATCCAGTTTCGGTACACCACCGATTCTTCTGCTACTTCAATATCGGGCCTACCACCAATCGTGGGACTCCTCTGAATTTTCCTACTAGGCTTAAAGGGATCACCTTCCTCGTCTCCCCTAGTCTTCGGTGCAACCGATATGGTGACGTTGTCACTTATTCTGATGTCCGACACTATCCTTGGGTTTTCAATACTAACCGCCAACCTCTTGCTATTCGCCTTTGCGCCAGTCGCTGTTACTGTACAAGGGGGTGCCTGGGGTTCCACCTCCTAGCCAAAACCGTTCGAATGTATCCAATCATAACCGAAAGAACTCGCCAAGTCGTCAACAAAAAGCCAGTATAATAGAAATAAAAAATATATAACGAATAAATAAATAAATAAGTATCTAAGAGCAAAACATAGTTATATCCTCATAATTAAATATTATCTTAGAAATTTCTACACAGCTACAATAAACTAAATCTATCAAGCTAAATTTATATAACGCTAAAATAAACTAAATATATCAAGCTAACGCCTGCGCTTCAATAAGAGGCCTGATGATACATACGCAGATCACCGCATGTATAAATAGATAATATAGTAATAAATAAATAAACAACCAGCTAACTAAATAAATAAATAAATGAATAATAACTAAATAACTAAATAATAAATAAACCAACATAACTAATAATAAATATTAATAATAAATAAGTAAATAAATAAATAATATCAAAACAAATAATACATAAATAATCAACCAATAGTTAAATAAATAAATAAATAAATAAACGAGTAAAGTAAATAAATAATATAAATAAGAAACGCATATACCTGCATTCCCCAACCCACACGACGCCGCGTAACTCAAATAAAGCCTCCACGTACGCAGCACCCGTCATACTTATTTATTCTTATTTATTCACCAAGGAAGTTTGACTCGAGTGGCGAAATAAATAAAATAAATAAAATAAACGATATATAACTAGAACTCTGGTCGACCCGACTTTATTTCTTCGTAATAGGAACTTAAGTCGAGCCGGCCGTACATACCCTAGTGTGCTGCCCGTAAGGTGGCGACGCCACACATCGACGCGACAAACCACCTCGCCTGCGCATCGTTCGGCACCACGCGTACGTCCTGCCACTACCATTACAATAATGGCGTCAAATCTATCCACGTGCGCGTCTCGATATTAAAGAAAATCGCGTATTTCTTGTATCTCACGTTGTCGCGCAATGCGAGTGCTACATCACATCCAGTAATACTCAATAACAATTCTTACCCGCTAGTATAAACTCTACGGCGAATACAATCCTCTCCACGCCACGCAGGTGCTCGCCGAGCCCCTGTTTGCCAGCCTGAGACCCGCTGCCCAATCGGTAAGCGTCCGTCCCCGAGAGTTGGTCCTGGGATTTTCCCATTGCATAGAGTGGGCATTGAAGTCCCAGAGGACGAGTACCTTGCGGGGGAGGCATCTCCCGACGCACTCGCCGACCCGTTCCAGGAAGCCCCTGTACGCAGCCAGGTCGATGTTGGGGGAGTCGTATACCGCTACCACCATTACTCCACTCCCGTATGGTCTGGAAGAGCAGATCTTGCGCCCTTCTCGACCTACAGAGATTGCATTGGAGGAGGCGCTTGAACTACTCGGTCACCTCTATGGCCTCCTCCCGACCATCTGCCGCTGCTGCTTTGGCGGTTCTCCCTGGTGTCCTTTCCGCAGCTGCTGGCTCGCGGATTGATCTCCTCCTCTTGACTTTCGGGGGGGGGGGACATTCCGCACCGCCCATCCTGTGATTGGCGGGCGTCCCGAGCGACTCGCACAGGGAGCACTTGGGAGCAGAGGCGGGACAGCCTCTGGCGCGGTGTCCGCTTCCGCCGCACCTGTAACACAGGTGCCCTCGATCCTTGCTGGACACGCATGTTGCGCGTACGTGCCCCACCTCCAGCACCTGAAGCACTGCAGGGGCCGCTTCGGGATGGCTCGAATCCTCGCGGTTGACCAGCCCAGGGCTATTTTCCCTGCCTGGGATACTTTCCGGGCTCCTGCCACCGGGCACTTGATCCAGGCAGACCCTAGGCCACCTCTGCCGCCGTTCTCGCCGACCTGAACCTCCGCGCAGCCGCATCCTGCCGCCGAGGCCAGTGCTTTCCGCAGCTCCTCCTTCTTGACCGAGATGTCTATCCCGGTATCTCGAAGCTCCGCCATCCAGGTAGGCGTGGCGACTCTCACCGCAGTTGCGTCTAGCGCCTCGGCCAGACGCGTCGCCAGCAGCGTCGCCAGCAGCGTCGCCTTTTCCCTGTTCCTGTCTCCAGGGAATCTGATGATGATGGCGCCCGTCATCGCCTTCTTCATCCCCACCTGCTCCACGCCGAGCTCCGAGAGCGGGACCTCCGGCTGCCTCGAGGACGTCGGCGTACGACATCCATGCTCCCTCGTTCAGCGTCAGAGTCACCGCGGATGTTCGCGGTGCGCGAGGGAGCGTGACCGCCTTGGGTGCCTGCGACGGTCCTCTGCTTGTTGCGGCGGCGCTCGCTTTCGCCGCGCCTGTCGTCCTGGGCTGGGATTGCTGCTGGCGTATCCTCGTCGGCGGTGCCACGTTCGCCCCTTTCCTCGCTGTCTCTCCTCCAACGGCGACGGCTGTCTTCCTCTGATTTTTGTTCTTCCGTCTCTTCTTCCTCGCCTCTACCACTCTCCACTCCCCACCCTCCTGCTCCCTCGGGAGTGTAACGTCAATTCACATCAGAGACCAGGCCACACACCACGGATAGGATGGCACCCAGATGTCTGCATATCCTCCCTCAATAGTCTTAGAGTAATGTTGTCTCATCGAAATTTGTTACTTTTCATCCAAACTCTAAGGTAAATATATTAAATTAATATACACAATGTATCCGGTTGATCTCAGACCACACATATATTTCGAAATTTATTTTTTATTTATGCCAAATTTAAATATATATTATTCGTTTTATATGATTAACAAACCATTCCTTATTCAAGTCAACTATATAATATTTTCTCTATTGTTGTGCATCTTAACTCTTATCATTCTAGTTGAAATTATAAATATTCGATTCAATTGCATTTTGTTCATAATCGAAGTGCCCCAGGATCAATGGATATTCGACGTGGAGACCGAATACTAGTTTTCTTGCCATTATTTCACGGTTATGCGTTCGGAATGATGAATACGGCAATAAGTTGCGGTGCAGCTGTGTACATAATGGGAAATTTCGAGTTAGAAACGTTACTCAGTTCCGTAGAAAAATACAGAATTACGCATATACCATTGGTCCCTCCAGTTTTAGTTGGTCTTGCGAAGCATCCAATGGTGCCAAATTACGATTTCAGCAGCGTGAGAGAGATCGTTTCCGGTGCGGCACCGCTTCCGCCGGATGTAAGTTTTTCGTCCAAACTACCCAACGTAATACGTTATAACGTTATTCTATAAAACGTAATACGTTATAACGTTATACCATATAACGTAATACGTTATAACGTCATACCATAAAACATAATACGTTATTACGTTATTCTATCTAACGTAATACGTCATAAAGTTATGCTATATAACGTAATACGTTATTACGTTATACTATATAACGTAATACGTTATAGCTTTATACTATAAAACGTAATACGTTATAAAGTTATACTATAAAACGTAATACGTTATAATGCTACACTACCTAACGTAATTCGTTATAACGTTATACTATATAACGGAATACGTTATAACGTTATACTATATAACGTAATACGTCATTACGTTATTCTATATACCGTAATACGTTATAACGTTATACTACCTAACGTAACACGTTATAACGTTATACTATATAACGGAATACGTTATCACGTTATACTATATAACGTAATACGTTATAACGTTATACCATATAATGTAATACGTTATAACGTTATTCTATAAAATACAATACGTTATAACGTTATACCATATGACGTAATACGTTATAACGTTATTCTAAGTAACGTCATACGTTATAAAGTTATACTATATAAAGTAATACATTATAACGTTATGCTATATAACGTAGTACGGTATAACGTTATACTGTATAACGTAATACGTTACAACTTTACACTATAAAACGTAATATGTTATAACGTTATTCCATATAACGTTATACTATATAATGTAATACGTTATACCTTTAAACTTTAAAACGTAATACGTTATAACGTTATACCATATAACGTAATACGTTATAACGTTATAGTATATAACGTAATGGGTTATAACTTTACACTATAAAACGTAATATGTTATAACGTTATACCATATAACGTTATACTATATAACGTAATACGTTATAACGTTATGCCATATAACGTAGTACGTTATAGCGTTATTCTATGTAACGTCATACGTTATAACGTCACGCTATATAATGTAATACGCTAGTACGTTATACTATATAACGTAATACGTTATAACGTTATACTATGTAACGCCATACGTTATAACGTTACACTATATAATGTAATACGTTATAACGTTATATCATATAACGTAATACGTTATAACTTTATACTATAAAACGTAATACGTTATAAAGTTTTACTATATAACGTAATACGTTATAACTTTATACTATAAAACGTAATACGTCATAAAGTTAAAGCATATAACGTTGTAGTATATTACGTAATACGTTATAACGTTATACTATACAATGTAAAACGTTAGAACGTTATTCTATGTAACGTCATCCGTTATAACGTTACACTATATAACGTAATACGGTATAACGTTATACCATATAACGTAATATGTTATAACGTTATACTATAAAACGCAATACGTTATAACGTTATACCATATAACGTAATACGTTATAACGTTATTCTATGTAACGTCATCCGTTATAACGTTACACTATATAACGTAATACGGTATAACGTTATACCATATAACGTAATACGTTATAACGTTATACTATATAACGTAATACGTTATAACGTTATACCATGTAACGTAATACCTTATAACGTTATTCTATGTAACGTCATCCGTTATAACGTTACACTATATAACGTAATACGGTATAACGTTATACCATATAACGTAATACGTTATAACTTTATACTATAAAACGTAATACGTTATAAAGTTTTACTATATAACGTAATACGTTATAACTTTATACTATAAAACGTAATACGTCATAAAGTTAAAGCATATAACGTTATAGTATATTACGTAATACGTTATAACGTTATACTATACAATGTAAAACGTTAGAACGTTATTCTATGTAACGTCATCCGTTATAACGTTACACTATATAACGTAATACGGTATAACGTTTTACTATATAACGTAATACGTTATAACGTTATACCATGTAACGTAATACGTTATAACGTTATTCTATGTAACGTCATACGTTATAACGTTACAGTATATAACGTAATACGGTATAATGTTATACCATATAACGTAATACGTTATAACGTTATACCATATAACGTAATACGTTATTACGTTATTCTATATATCGTAATACGTCGTAACGTTATTCTGCTGAACGTCATGCGTTATAACGTTACTCTATATAATGTAAATCGTTATAACGTTATACTATATAACGTAATACGTTATTACGTTATTCTATCTAACGTAATACGTTATAAAATTATACTTGTCGGAGATAAGATGACACCGGTGCCTTCCCTCTGAAACCTCGGGAAAATCCATAGAAACATTGTAATTAAAATCTACAGTTGTAACTAAACGATTTGCCGTCATTCTAACCAATTGTATTTGTTTAAGTCTTGTGACAATGAGCTTGGGCTCAATTCGACAATTAGTCGGCGAACGTGGCCGCGGTCAACGGGACGAACTCTCCATTTAACAAAGGCATTGAGTAATCCTATAGCTCTCCTTAAAAGAAAGATTCGTAGCGGCACTTGGCAGTAAACATTCCAACGGTTTCTGTCCCGTAGCTTGCCACACGCAGATCCTATTCTCCGGGCAGGATGTTTACCAGATGTCGACGCGTCTCCACAGTACGTGATCGGCTAGCCCGAGGACCGTCATAAACACTAATATCTAGTTACCTAAAATTCTTCAACAGATACACAGTCTTTGTCCCAGTTACGGGAAGACAGGAGAGACCTATTTTTCCACGAACGACGTCTCCCACTAGCAACCCTCCCTCAAGGGCAGCTAGCATCCTTTTCTAACTACCGATATGGAGATTGGCCAATTAGCAGCAATGTCAATTTCTCTTACATTCCGAACGTAGGATGTCCCCGACGAATCCGATGATCTCGTGTCCTTAGACACACCCCGTCTTTGTTTTCCTATGGGGTATCACCGGGGCGGGAAGTCATTCTCTCTTGCGGTCTCATCGACAAAAAGGATTAACTCCTTACGGTCAGCGAATATTAACGCAGAATCCGACTTAGATTTTTGCGAGTGCGTACGACTACCGTCCCGTTGTCCGCGGATTCGTTATTGAACCTAGGATCATTGTCATTAGTCTCTCGAGTATCTAATTACCACGGTTACATGTCCGGTTCTATGGTAATCACATTTGCACCAGTCAATGTCTTCTCTATTGCATAACGACAATGTGTAATCCAAATGAAGATTCGTGTCACGCTCCTAACTGTAATTCTAATGTAAACCCGAAATTTAATCGGGTTAAAATTAGAATTTAAGGAGCGTAACGATTGTTTGTTCGACCAATCGCGGGGAGACGTAGTCGCTAGGAGAGACGTCAACGGGAGTCGTAAATTCCCGTTACGATTATAACAATCGACACCACGACTTGATCGATCCCCTGATTTCCGTTGAGATAATAGGGGTGATTGAGTTTGTATAACACTATGATTCACAGAATAATTAATTATATATTTCCATCACTTAGATTACACTGATGAGCATAGATAGAGAGATAATCACTTATCGCACGAAGATAAGATAGATATGTACGTTAGAGCAGGGCTCTTATAATTGGATTTAATGTATTAGTGGACGTAGCACTATAAGATATTTAGCAGAGGAAATGTATGCTCGACAATACCGAGACCGACTCTCGCGTTATGCTTAGACTGCCCCGATAGGCATTAGCGTTACTACTTAGTAGTTGACTTTTCCAACGATGTAGAAGAAGCGAAGTTGAGTGACGATGCTGTGTCGGAGGAAAGCTAGTGATGGGTGTGTCTAGCGCACGGGATCATCGGATTTGTTCATGACATTTTAGGTCAGGAGGTGAGGCCAGTATACATTGCCTCGGATTGGACAAACGAAGGTTGGAGGACTAGGAAGGGCCTTAACCGCCCTCGATAGAAAGTTGCTGGTAGGAAGCATCGTACGTGAGAAAAGCTAACTTTCCCGTGTCAAGCCGTAGTAAACAATAGTCTTTGGAAACTGATTTAGAAAAGACATTTGTTGGGTCCGAAGGACCTTAGCAGGCAAGTGACTCGGGTGTATGACGGGTGCTTAAGGCTATTGAGGGTACGCCGTACGGTAGAGCGGACATCTGGTGTCCGTCTGACCCGCGGTGTGTGACCTGGGCCAGGCAGAGAGTCGCCCGGCGTAACAACGATTCTTCGATTGAATTGGTCATCGTTTTACACAACAGAGATTATATTTACGCGAATATACAAGATTTTACAAAATATTATGAATATTGAGTTTAATGAATGATAAGATTAACAAACGATAAGTTTAACTAACGATTAGATTAAAGAATAATAAGTTTAACGAATAATAAGAGTAACGAATAATATGTTTTACTAATAATAAATTTAACGAATATTGAGATTAACAATTTATAGGTTTTACGAATAATGAATTTAATTAACACTATTAACAATGTTCCTGGGTTCAAACGAATCCACGGTCAACGGGACAACTCTTTTCTATGCGTAGAATAATTTTTAAACACAAAAATACGATTGCTGAGACACTCGGTAAATTGCTCGATGTATCACTTTCCAAGGCGATCACACGAATGTATATCTGATGAAAATCTTTTTCGCTATACGAATGCATTTGTTTGTTATATGCTCGCTGGAGACATCGAGAAGGTTCCAATCGTTGTTGCTAGGCAATTTCTGTCAAAAGTTTGTTGTATACTCTTTCGAAACATCGAGAAAGATCCAAACGCCGTTACTAGGCAGTTTCTGTTTGGAGATTGATTCCTAATACGTGTGTCCCATTATATGGACATCTTTAAAGTACAATTCTATGTGATTTCTAGGGAGAACAATACAACCGATCCACACCTTCGTCAGGCAAAACGTTTATCCCGTGACCGTGGCTACGTTCGGCGACCAGTTGTTACCTCGAACCCACTTTCGCTATCACAAATATCGAACAATTACAAATGACAACAATTGCTTAATTACAGCTATGATAAAATCTAGGCTAAAGCATTAGAAGATTTTCCCAAAATTGCAAAGGGAAGGCTCTGGTTTTCGTTTCATCTCCGACATATATATATATGTCGGGTTTACATTACAATTAGGGTTAGGGGCGTGAAACGAATCTTCGTTTGGATTACACGTCGTCATTATGCAATAGAGAAGACATTGGCTAGTGCAAATACAATTATCATAGAACCGGACAAGTAACCGTGGTAATTAGATACTCGAGAAACTAATGACAATCATCCTAGGTTCAATAACGAATCCGCGGTCGACGGGATGATAGATGAACGTACTCACAAAATCTAAGTCGGACGCGTAATATTCACCGGTCGTAAGGGGTTACTCTTTTTCATCGATGAGATCGCGAACGGGAATGACCTTCCCGTCCCGATGATGCCACAGAGGAAAACTATAATGGGGTGTGTCTAAGGACACGAGATCATCGGATTCGTCGAGAAAAGCCTTCGTTCAGAAAGTAAGGGAAATTGGCGTTGCTGCTAATTGGTCAATCTCCATATCGGTGGTTAGAAAAATATGTTAGCCATCCTCGAGGGAAAGTTGCTAGTGGGAGACGCCGCTCGTTGAAAAATAGGTCTCCCCTATTTTCCCGTAGTTGGGACAAAGACTGTTTGCCTGTTTGAAGGACTTTAGTTGATTAAATCTTAAGATTTATAACGGGCCCTCGAGCTAGCTGAACATGTACTGCGGAGACGCATCGACATCTGGCAATCATCTTACTCGAAGAATAGGGTCTGCGTGTGGCGAGCTACGGGACAGAGACCGTTGGAATGTTTACTGACGAGTGTTACAACTATTTCCTTTTTAAGGAGAGCTACAGAATTATTCCATGCCTTTGTTAGACAAAGCGTTCATCCCGTGACCGCGGCTACGTTCGGCGACTGACTGTCGCCTCGAGCCCAAGCTCATTATCACAACTCTCGAACAATTACAATCGGATTGAATAACTACAATTGTTCAATTACAGCTATAGTAGACTCTAGGTTACAATGTTGCGGGATTATCCAAAATTCCAAAGGCTCCGGTGTTCTTTCATCTCCGACATATATATGGAATGTTGTAATATTTTCGGAAATCAGGCGATCGATTTGTGAAAACTCAACAATCGATTGTCTAAGTCTTCTCTTTCTCCTTCTGGCTCTTAACTTGCTTTTTTCTTTGTTCAATCTTCGCTTCTCCAAGTCCTGTTTTATTTTCTATCCCAAGTCCCCGTCCTCCTCTATTCATATCGTTCGACCGACTCCCAGTAAACACAGTGAAAGTCAAACCGTCGGTTGATATTCTAAATTCTATAGAATTTACATATATATAATGTTTATTGCCTAAGAAAAATATAAATTACATATGTGTATTCACAATAAACAACGAATTTCTATTTGGAAGTTTCTTTTTTATTTATTTATTTGGATTTTACAATTTGTCCAGTAGGACATTTGGTAAAATGTTGTAGCTGTATACTAATATAACATGTGGGTGGCTACCCCCAGCGGGGTACTACCATCGTGTTTGTTGGGTTATGTCCTCTGCGAGATCGGTTGGGTGTTTCCTTTTTAATCTTCTTTTTATGCTTGATGTGTCGACCGTTTCCGCTGCCAGCCGGTTTAGGTGCGTTGCTATTCTTTCTCCGTACCTTCTTGCACTTTTGTTGATCTCCTCCTTGACCGTTGATATTCCCAGGTCTTTCCGAATGTCCTCGTTTCTAACGTACCATGGCGCGTTTACTATTGTTCTGAGTATTTTAGATTGCGATGCCTCTATTTTGATTATATGGCTCATTGCTGCTGTTCCCCATAGTGTTATTCCGTACGTCCAGATTGGTTTTATGACCATTTTATATATTTTTAGTTTGTTTTCTATGCTTAGTTTGGATTTTCGACTTGTTAGCCAGTACATTTGTCTCCTTGCCATCTGTATTTTGTCTATTGTTGCTGTAATATGCTGTTTCCATGTGAGTCGTGTATGTAAGTGGAGTCCTAGGTATTTGACTTGCCTTGTTTGTATTCTGTGTGTGCCGTTTAGTTCAATGTTTGGTGGTTTCTGTTTTCGCAGTGTGAATGTAATATGTTTGCATTTATCGGGGTTTGCTTTGATTTGTTTCGCTTGAAGCCACTTTTCTATTTTTGTGATATGTTCTTGTAGTAATGTAACTGCTGTTGCAGGGTTAGTGTGCCTGACTAGTACAGCTGTGTCATCCGCGAATGTCAGTATTTTGCTATTGTTAGTTGTTGGTATGTTGGCCGTGTATACGCTTCCTTGCGGAACTCCTGCCTTGATTTCTTTAGCTTCCGAGTGTGTCTTTTTGATTTTTACTATGAAGCTTCTGCTGCTTAGGTATGATTTGATTAGTTGATATATCTGCCCCGAGAACTGTTTCCTGATTGATTGTAGTAGGCTAGTGTGGTTTATTTTATCGAATGCTTTTTCGATGTCCATAAAGAGTGCCGTGCAGTATTGTTTTGTTTCCAGCGCCTGTAGGATTTCATTGACGAGTCTTTGCGTTTGTTTTATTATGGAGTGTTTGTTTCTGAATCCGAATTGGTGATCCGGTATTAGATGGTTCTTCTCTATTATTGGTTTTATCCGGTCGTAGATTATTTTCTCTACTATCTTAGAGAACACCGGAAGTAGTGAGATTGGTCTGTAGGACATGGTTTCGTGTGGGTCCTTGCCTGGTTTGGGTATCATTATGATTTTTGCCAGTTTCCAAGCTTTTGGAAAGTATTGTATTCTTAGTATTGCGTTTACTATTATTGTGGTTTGTCTTATCGCTTTTGGCGGAAGGTTTTTCAAGATTTTGCCGTTAATTAGGTCGATTCCTGGTGCTTTATTGTTTTTTGTTTTCTCAATTATGTTTCTGATTTCTTGTGCTGTTGCTTTGGGTATGGTGATTGTCAGTTGGTGTACTAGTAGTTAGCGCATCCGCGTCCATATGACTATTGTGGTTGCTATTGTTGATGATGTGTGGGGTGAATGTGTTGCCTAGGTGGTTGGAAAATTCTTCAGCTTGCTCTTCGTTGCTTCTTGCCCATGTGTTGTCTGCTCTTCTGATTGTTGGTACCATTTTTGTTGTCTTCTTTATTTTTTGGTGACTTTCCATAGGGAGTAATTGTTGTTTTCGTGAGCAGATAGTGACTCGATGAACTTTGTGAACTCGTTGTTGTTGTGCTCTTTTATTTTGTTCTTTATTTATTTTGTGAGTTTGTTTAGGTGTTTTTTGTTTTCTTTTGTTCTGTGTTTTTGCCATTTTGCTTTCGCTTTTCTTTTTTCTCTAATTTTTTCGAGGATGTCTAGTGGAACTGTTTTTGTTTGTCTGTTGGTTGTTTCAGGTATAGTGGTTGCCCTTGCTGCTTCTTGGATAGTTTCTGTGAGTGTTGTTACTGCTTGATCGATGTGTTCAGGTGTTTTCAGTGGGATGTTGCAGCTGATTTTGCTCTCTATTATTTCTTTGAATATTTGCCATTTGGTGGTTTTATTGCATAGCTTCTCTGTGCTGCTGTAAAGTATTGGTTTGTTTCTGTATGAAATTATTATGGGCGTATGTTCGGAGCTAAGCTCGAGGCTGGATGCTATGCTTAGTTTATTTGCGTTTAGTCCCTTTGTAACTGCAAAGTCTAGCAGGTCAGGTATTTTGCTCAGGTCTGTCGGCCAGTATGTCGGTCTTCCTGTGGATAATATATTGAGGTTATTATTTCTGATGTATTTTTCCAGGGTTCTGCCTCGAGGTGTGGTGATTCTTGATCCCCATAGCGTGTGCTTTGAGTTATAGTCTCCCGCTGCAATATACTTGTCACCTAAGTGTCGGAAGTAGTCTTCCCACATTTGCGTTATGATTTTGTGTCGCGGCGGTACGTATACTGCTGACAACTGCAGTTGGTTGCTGTTAGTCTGTACGGTAACGGTGGTTGCTTGTATATGTTCCTTACTGACCTTGCTGTGTAGGTGATGTTTAATGTCGTTTTTTATTACTACTGCCGTCCCTCCGTGTACTTTCCCTGAGGGATGCTTGGTGTCGTATATGGTGTAGTGCGGTATTTTTATGTAGCTTTTTATTGTGAGGTGTGTTTCTGAGACGAGTAGTATATCGGTGTTACTGCTGGACAGGAATGTTTTAGTTTCTAGGGCCCTTTGTTGTAGGCCGTTAGAGTTCCAGGCTGCTATTTTAAGGCTTCTTGATATAGGACACGGGTTTCCGCCGTTTGGCTATAGGCGTAGCCGTTCGTAGTTTTCTCTTCCCCACTTGCCGCACTTTCTCCGGAGCACTGTTGCACACGCCCGTTTAGCTCGGCTGCTCGGGCAGAACTGTTTGAAAGTGGTTCTGGTAAAAGTGCCGTTACGCGACGGTACGACGTAGCCATACTATATTTTGTGTTGGGTTTACATTTTTAACATTACAGTTTGTAATTTAATTTAAGCCGTTTAAAAACCGTACTTTTACACGATATTGTCTTTTCTTTCTTTTTCCGTCCTGAAAATTTGGTCGCAAAACAGGACAGATCGGTGGCCTATTTTTACTTCTTGTGGGGCTGAGTGAGCGGCGGGCGAAGGAGGGGGAGAGGTGGAGCATGTCATGAAATGGTCCTTGCGCAGTAATCGCGTACAGATATCGCCCATAGGCTCAAAGCTTAACCAATTACTGAGCAATATTAATCCGTCCTCGTCACTATCTAAGCGGTCGCCGTAGAATTCGATAACGTTCACTCGTCATTCGTATCCGGTACGCAGTAGAGTGCGCGTTGTACATGAATTTACCGAAAGTTTTAATTTTTCTATCTAGAAAATTAACTTTCTATATTAAGTTTCTATAAAAAGAGATTGATTTAACGTGGATAGAGTTTTTATACATAAAGGTTTATAAAATAAAAAGACATTCGCACGCGTAGTAGCTTTGTGTAAATAATTGTAACCTAAAAATTTGTTCAATAATAGATAGGGTAATGCAGTAACCGGACAGGAAACTATTCTTCATATAAAGGTAAGTGAACACAAATATATTTAACCTTCTTATTTTAGGTGGCTTTTCATTTTTATTACATTTTTCGTTTCTATATACATAACATGTAGAAAACCTGTAGAAATCTTGTCGTATTGAACTACATAACTTTTGTATTTTCTCCGGTAACAATTTCGTCTTAATGTTCATAACTATATTCCGAGCTATGAAAAATAAGCGATCGCTAGTTGTTTGCGCTAGTCGTTCGATTTTTGTCAAGCCGACTGGAAGTTAGGCTGTTCGCTTATGCTAATACAGTGCCAAACGGAAATATTGGCATAGTCCGGATCATCGTACAAAATTTTTTGTAAATCTGTAAAGGAAGTAATTCTCTATTTAATCCTTTTGTAAAATATAGCTTTCAACTCCAAAGTTTAAGTATGCCATGAATCATGAAGTTTAAAAATGATTATAACAAAGAAAAAACATAAAAGTACTCCTGTACAATGAGTTTTGGAAAACATTGATCGATGAACCGTTAATCTTATAAAATGGAAAATCATCCAGCAGAGTTTTCTTGTGACAGTTTTCTTTTTTAAATTTTCGTCTCGTTCGCCATTATCGCAATCGAATAAATTTTGCTCATTAGATAAATATTGGAATTCACTAGCAGAAAAAGGGCAATTTCCTGGAAATACGTGTATTTTCATCTTTTTTTGCTTAATTCAGTTAAGCAGTGTGCAATTATTTTTTACATAACAAACGATAATGCTTAGACTTGTCACGACTTCGAAATGATTCTCATTGTTTGTGCTTATGCTCGGAATAATTGTGCTTAGTAATTTCGTGGTTAATACCGTAATCTACTATATATGCATGAAAGTAGCGAGTTAATTGATTTATTAATTAAAATTTTTAAGAATAAATTATTTTTGGAGCTACGTAAGTCCTTTTCAGAGAAAGTAGGATTTACGCTAATTGGCCTCTGAATCTTCCATAGACATATGTAATAGAAATAAATAAAATTTTTACTAAATAAATAATATACAATTTTCGGGCGATATCTTCTTCCCGCGTTCTAATTATATTTTCAATTATTTTGATTTTTCTAAGTGCACTCTTACGCATCCTTGTATATGCAATCCTTCCCTTATTCCCATTCCTGTTAATATTAGTTGTTTTTCAAAGCTTTTGTTTCATTCATTTTATTGGCTATCATTTTGTATCAAATTCAAGAATTTTCGTTGCCAGAAATTTAAGGTAAATGCATTTTATGATATTTAAGGAAACTTATTCTTGTTATTATTATTATTATTAACAAGTTCCATTTATTCGTTATCTTTCCTAATCATTATTTACTGTTACGATCCGGTTTTGATCTTCGGTATTCGTAACCGTTACTTATTATTCTCGATTTCGGGCCCTAGCTTCCTCAAATTGACGCTTGAATCAAAACTGTAGTTGCTGCCACAAGAAATAGTCGTTAAACTATTTCAATTAGTTCGACTCTCGTTCGTTATTTTCGAACCAAGGCTAACGACTGAATGGAATAGATTGAAAACTTGTCGCGCCTTTCTAAAGTGCAACGCTATTTTTAATTTTCAAACTGTCATATTCTTGATATTCTAATTCGTTGATATGACTGTAGGAGTAGCATTAACTATTGTATTAATACGACTGGTAAATAAACTCCACGTTTCAGCTTAGCTGCTGTGGGTAGGAGAGTACTTGCGCGGGAAGGATTAAAGTTTTCTAGGAATAAATAAATAATTTCAATGTCTCGTAACTGGTAATTTATTCGATTTTATTTACTTATATATTTATTATCAAAATTCTGGTCTTAACTCTCTATGTAGTTTATAAAACGAGAATAATTATCGCTTTCCTAAACTATTGGCAATGCAGCCCTAGATCGCGTTCGGGTATAGGTGAGTTCGATGGATAAAACTAATTTCTGTTTGTTCTGTGGTTTCCTAATTTTAAGGTATTCCTAATTTTTTCTAATTTTTTCTTCTTCTCTTCTAATTTCGGGAAACGTTTAGTCAACGTTTTGCACGTTTCCTGCTGGTATAGCCTCTACCTCTACGATTCCTTCTTGCTTTTGGCATTTCTTTTATGTGTATTGTCGATCGCACTTCAGAAATATTGTTGTAGATGACTTTTGTAGACAATGTTTGATCGTGAAATGTATTAGACGAGATTGCTCGTTGTTGAAATTGTCGAATATATTTAAAATAATTGAATAAATATGTATGCAAACCATAATCGCTAAGACGCCCGTACAGTGTATAAGTCGCAAAGTAAGATCGCTAATAAATATTCGATAGATAACTGGTTGATAACTCTAGATAATTAAATTCTTTTCGGTTGCGTCCGTTTATTTATGCTGATCGGGAGAGAACCGGAAAATCGAATTCTTCTACGTTTGACGGTTGCACGAAGCGGCGACATTGTTTTGCCCGGATATTATTTGTTCTTACATTACTTGGAACCTAACGGTCTTGATACTCCGAGGCAAAACAACAACATCATTTAAATTGTGTTCTGACTCATGTGCCGCTACATCACCCCCTACCAGTGATAACGTTTTTATTAAGTTAAACTTTTGAAATATTTACAGAGTTTCTATTTGTCATCGTTATTTTCTTCTTTTTTTTAATTATCGATACACTCGATCCGACAATTTACGACGTCTAACCGAAACCTGCCGGGAACTGATCGGTAAAGCGGACCCTACGTCCGGACCGCGCAACATACCTATTCCTGGAGTTTTCTTCCGCGATTCGATCGCTGCTTGCGCTGTTTTCGTCGTTCGCGTTCGCCTGATCTACCGGAATTAGTATGTCAAGAGATGCGGCGATTTTTCCTTATACTACAAACGCCGGTTTTAGACGGTCTGTGGAAACCGTTACGTCGCGATTATTAATTTCGGCGGTGTAATTTTTTCGCCTCTTTTTATGACTTCAAACGTTCCGTCATACGGCGGCTGGAAAGGGCCCCCTATCGCGTCATGACATAAGAAAACATACGGTTTCTAATTCTAAGAAAACGAAAATTTTCTTTTCGCCATGATGCGTGACCGGATGCGGCCTGACCTTCCCCATCCCTTCTTTAAGCCGGTTCGCGTACTCCGAGTTGGCCTGCTGCTCGGTTGCTATGAAAAATTTCGCCGGCAATCGTATGCCGGTGCCGTAAATCATTTCGGCTGCCGTTGTGTTTAAGTCCTCTTTTATCGCGGTTCGAATGCTTAATAATATAATGGGTAAAATGTCGATCCAGTTGCTCGTGTCGAGACACTTTATCGCCGCTTTCAATTGTCTGTGTAGGCGCTCTACCATCCGAGCTATCCAAGTGGAAAGGAGAGCCGAAGCAACGGTTGGCGCTTCCATATCGACGATGGGAGTGGCTTCGGGCCAACGCGAGAAACGATCGATACACTTTGGACAATATCGATAACCTTGTGAATATGGCATGACGATAATGTCTAGTGTATGTGTTGGAACCGGCCTTCTAACGTTTTGAACGTTCCGACATGCTAGGATACGTGCCTGGTGACTTTGCAACGTTGACATGGTATACACTGTCGCGTCCAAGTTCGACAATCTTTATTAATGGACGGCCAGACGAAACGTGTTGTCACCAATTTTTGCGTAGCGCGTATTCCCGGATGGGAAAGTCTATGTAACGACTGAAATACGGCGCGACTTAACGGTTCCGGTACGTACGGTCGCGAGGTTTCGTTCGTGAGATCGCAATAAATTCCGACATCCTGATCGGGAAATCGTATTTTTGTCAATTGCAGCGCGCTAGAGCCGGACTCAGTGATTTCGCGTAGCTCGGTATCGTCTTCTTGCGCTGCGGCTAACGTTTGATGATGGACGGATTTCCCGATCGCTTCTATTCGTGGTAGAGTATCGGCTACGTTATTGTCTACCCCTTTAATGTGTCGGATATCGGTCGTAAATTGTCCTACGTAGTCTAAGTGTCCAAACTGTCTCGGCGAACACTTGTCGGGATTTTGATCAAACGCGTATACGTTTATATACGCGTATACGTACGCGTAGGGGTTTGTGATCAGTATAAATCGCGAAATCTCTCCCTTCGACAGCGTGTCTGAATCGTTTCACCGCGGTGTACATCGCGAGTAATTCTCGATCGTATGCGTTCTACTTTCGTTGCGCGGGGGATAGCGATTTCGTCATGAAACCTAGGGGCTGCCAAGTATCGTTGACGCGCTGTTGAAGTACCGCTCCTATGGCGTAATCGGAAGCGTCGACCTTCTCCTTGCTGGTAAAGGGATCGATATTCCTGGTCTGTAAGGTTGCTCTGTTGGCGAGAGCAGCCACCTCCGTATTGTCACTCAGAGCGGCTCTTAACTTGACCGCCACCTCGTTCACCGCCACCGACCTGTCGAATTCAATGAATATATGGCCGGCTCTCGTTTTACGCACCCCCATAGCTCCTTCCAAGGTGCTCCTAGCTGCCATTATTTTCCTATAAACTTGAAGCCATTCACAGCCTTCTTCAACTTTATCTAGAATGGCTTCCTTCCATCTCCTATTCCTTGGTACGCCTCTCTCTTCGATAACAACCTGCCGGTTGTTACCCGGACGCACCATAGGGATAGCTTGATCTAAGGGAGCCCTCCTCTCCCTTTTCCTTCTTTCTATCCTCATCCAACCTTCAGAATCCTCACTATAATCCTGTTCACTCCTTACCTTCCTGATTTTCCTCCCACACGCCTCGGCGTATGTGGCCTCTCCTCTTCGGGGCCTCTTAAGTTCCACTACTCTCATTGTTTCAGCCGGCGATACCACTTTCCTTTTAGGCTATCCGCCTTTAGTCATCATCGCTTCTTTCATTCTTTCTGTCCTCTCTACCCTTCTTTCTATCTCAATAGGCTCTCTTCTTCTCTTTCTCCTTCTAGCCTTCTGCTCTCCACATTGTTCCAAGGAAGACAGGATGCCTTTAATCAAATTTCCTATCTCCCTAATCCCCTCATCCTTATCTTTATCCAACTGAAATTTTTTGACTGAAACATTTAACATCTGCGCTGCACCCGCCAAGGCTTGTATGAACCCTTTCAGCTCAGCCCTGGAGATCATGTCGACCCGACTTTATTCCTTCATAATAGGAACTTACCCGAGCCGACCGTACATACTCTTAAACGATGCCGCATCGACGAGGCGAACCACCACATATGTTCGTCGCGACCCGCTAGCGCATGCGTCCTAACGTTACCCATCACGTAAATGGTGTCAGTTCTACACACGTGCGCGTCTTAATAGTAAATTTATTACGCGTATTACCGCTTCACAAAATAACGTCATCGCGAGTGTTATAATAACTCCGCTATAATTAAAGAAACGAATCTTGCTCGCATGGCCGCCCGAACCTGCAATATCTACGGCGGATAGTGAAGCGTTCCCAGAAAGTGCACGTGCGTGTTAGTATTTAGTGAATATTAATTAATTGATTATTTCTACAAAGCTCATTATCGCTTATGCATTTCCCGCAACGCGTGAATATCTTTCATTACACGTTCCTCAGTGTGCTGTTTGTTCATAATGACAAGGTGAAATACGACAGCAAAGTCGAACGCTACCGCTAATATCGCTATATACGCTAATATCGTCGCGTCAGTTATGGCGCGTTTCGACTCGCGGAATCTCTTTTCATATTTAGCCATCAGATATATCGCGATGAAATAAGGGAATACAGAGGTTAGGACAATTATCTAGTTTACTATTCGATGGAATTTTACTGCAAGTAATTTTTGAGTTACTTGTTTCTTGTTACTTGTTGTTGTTTATTTGTTTCGCTCTTCGTTAATATTCCAAATTCTCTTTTGTCATCGCTTTTTTAGCACTAACAATAAGCGTTGAGAGTAATCTTGATATGAACAGGATGATCAGAATTTTTACACGAAACGCAACAAGGTTGATTTGTGTTATCCTTACTTTCTTCGATACAGAAATCTGGATAAATACTTGCATCTGGATCGTAATTCATCTTTGAATTTAACGCTGCGACAGTCCGTTGCAATTAGAAGCAACATGACCTAAACGTTAGCAGGTCTTACATTGCATTTCGTTTGTCACATCTAATTTTTGGTGAAAAGTGAAGGCAAAATACTGAAAATCAACCGAAGATCAGAAATTGAAGAAAATTTCAGGCTGGCTTTTGACACTAATCTCACCAGGCCCGGTCAAATAACTGGTTTTAAAAGTTGAGAAATCAATTAATCGGAGAATATAAAAATTCACGTAAAGCTAAATGAACAAAAGATAAAACGATAAATGTACAATTTTAAATTAGATATTTAAACCAGTCATTTGACTAGGGGTGGTGAGGTTAGTGTTAATTAAATAGTTTAGTAGTCGTTGAGCGACATTTTGAATATTCATTCGTATAATAATTAGCAAAATAACTTTTCTTCGTTGATTCCTCCACCATAATTAATTTCCATTATTTATATCCTTCATTACACATTTCTTAATTCCCCGTTCATTCAGGATATTTCTAAGAATAAAAATCATTAGATCGGTCAAAACTTCAGGTACTACGTCGTGATAATAAAAATGATATAGAGAAAATATCAATGGACTTCAAACTTTCAACCGTGAAAAAATTATTCTCTTACTACATTTTGGACTTAAAAATAAATATCGTTTCTCTTTTATTATTTTTATATTAGTATTAAAAGCGAATACGCACTCAAAAGGCGCTTAAGACTTCATCTGCATACTGGGTCATTGCGAAACAGTAATTTTAAGTAATTTTTCACTTTCTTCATGCTGTTGTTTCAATCTTGCTTTGTTTAACGAAATTAAGATTATAAAGTAAGGTAACTAAAGTAATAAGTTAGACAAATGTGTCTGTGATGTTGCCAGTAGGGCTACGAATTATTGTACGATATTTGTAAATATCGACGTAGAGAAAGAATTGTGCTGCGCAATTCGAAAGATTCCTGCTGCGTAATTCGAAAGAAAGTGCTTCGTAGAATAGGAATGTTTTTGTTGATGTATACATTTCTTTGTCTAGATCGTTAACTGCGAAGCTGCTTGTGCCATCGGCTCATGCTCCCCCCCCCCCCCTTTCCCCCTCCATCACACTTTGTAAGTTACTCGGCGAAACTGACGTACAAGGAGTCATTTAGTCGTCTTATTTCGTACCGATAACATGGATCGTGTTGCGTCAGGTTTGCAACATATTGTAACGTATTGGCGGCGTCGGTCTTTTATTACTCTAATAATTTAATCCAATTAAATAATCACACGCGAAAATAATAAAATTTTATCACATAATTTTGTACGCGACGTTAGAGTTCTTGTTCGCCGATTATAATTTTAACGCTCACGGTAATGTGATCCTATTTCATATTCTTTTGAATATTCTTTTTCGGTATTAGAGTCAGTGCATCTCTCAAGAGGACAAAGCTTCTGCAGGAGCTCAAGAATGTAAGTAGTTTTACATATTGTATTTCAGTTTGTTCCTTTATACAATAAATTTATTATACAATAAAAATGATTGATAATTTAGAAAACTGTAAATGCCCTCTTTAATTGAAATAAAGTCTTAAAATCTTAACATTAAAGTACAATAAAACTGGCTGATACGCATCAAAAATCACTGAATATGTTGTTCTCAAACTTTTATATTAGAGTTCCAATTTACATATTTATTAGAGTTTAGTCTTTATTGTTGCTAAAGTTTCACGTTTGTTATTATGTGTTACCGATTTTAATATCTTATGTTTTGTTATAGACATATCACTACTTCAACTTCGTCATCTTCTTCAGGAGTGTTCTAACAGTGGCACAAAAGCCAAGTATGTAAGTATTTTTACATACTTACTTTCAGTTATGTCTATTCTGTATATTTTTCTTTGATCACTATCAATGAAGAAATTTGACTGAAAATTTAGGAGGATAGCATTTTCTGAGGTTATTTTTTCGTTAAAATAAAATAAGAGTTAAAGTCTTAATACCGAATTATAAAACAAATGACTAACATACTACAGATTATTTTAGATTTTACACATTCATATTAGTGTCTCAGTTTTTATACTTATCAAATTTTATTAGAATTTCAATCTTTATTATTGCTAAAGTTACTAAAGTTAATAAACCTTCATTTTTCATTATCTCCAACTTTTCAAATAGTCAGCGATCACTCATCCTGTTTTGTTTCGTAACAGATTTTTCGCAGTTTGCATTTCTACTATTAGCCTTTCGACGGTTCCTGTCTGATGTTAGTCTCCCGGATGAAATTCGCTGGGATAGCACAGCATCCACGGTAACGTTCTCTGTTTGTCTGCTTCGAACGGTGAGTCGCATGCATTTCTGTTCTTCTGGTCACTCAATTATGCCGTAGGATAAAAGACCCGAATCGGCACGGGTGACTGGTTGTATTACGTAGAATTCTTTGCGAGCATAGTGAACGCGGGTATCTTTTATACCCGTGAGTAGTAACGCTCTTTTTTTCAAATTTATTAGTTTAGGATAGGTCTTCTTGCACAGCGCGATGATAATAATTAGTTTTTTAATAATTAAGTTAAACATATACACTTGAGAATATATTCGCGTTATTTATAAGTATGCATGTTAATATGCTGTATGAATATTTGCAAATGGCAAATATCTACACGAGTATACTTGATCTTTAGCAATGAATTAATCGTGACAATATTAACCCCTTAACCTACAACTACGGGCATAGCCCGTAGTACGATGATCGAACCAAACGTAAATATTACGGGCATAGCCCGTAGTACGATGATCGGACCAAACGTAAATATTACGGGCATTCTCAAACATAAATCGTAGGTTAAGGGAATAAGTCGCGTTCGTTTATTTCACTTCTCCTAGAATTTAAAATATCAGTTAATCAAAGCAATAATTTTGAACACTGCTTCTGCATTTTCGATTATGTGCTTTGATAAAGAGATTATCTGAGATTATTTCTTTCTTAGTAATATATTTAGAGTCAGTTATTCCATTTGATCGAGTCTCAGTCTTTTTCGCTACCTTCTTTGCAATATTAAAATTTCGTTCTGGTTTATTAAATTAATACAGCAGTGTTACTTAGTTACTATTAAATTAATAAAGTAGAGTTAATCAGAATCGAAGTAGTAAAATACAAAATGAAAGAGCGTTAGTCCGTTAAATAAAAATTACACAAACTAATCATCTTCTCAGATCAGGATTTTCAAGTTTAATCAGTGGAGGTGGACCTGTGGTCGGGTAGACGCGTTTTCGGGTGACCAATCTATTTCAGAGAATTTCGTTCGAATAATCGTCGGTAAAACTAGCGCGAATGAAACATGTCATCGTCTCTGCCTTTGCCCGTCGATTTTTTCGAATTTCGCGATCGTGATCGCGAGTGGTTTTCGAAACGAACGTTAATATTGCTCGAGCATGCACGTGCGAACAGACAGCGATCGCTATATGATCGTTGTTCATCCATGAGTACTTGGATCAGCTTCCGCGATTTATCTTTTTATTTCACCTTTGTACTTTATTTTTTGGTTTGCTATTTAGAAAGTCTCGAGCTTAGATGTAAGTTTCAGCGGGCATTGCGCCCGAAGGAAGAAGAGGCTATGAGCCGAAGAGACCCGGCAAACTGCCATAGAAGAGGACAACTATCAATGACTCCTCATCCTCTGGATCATCCAGGGCATGGGAAGTCATACTTGTTACTACTTTGTCACTATGCTCGCTTTTAGTATTTGTAGTAGTAGTAGTAGTAGTAGTAGTAGTAGTTCTTTTTTTGGCCGATGAAAGGGAAGGACGTAACGGGCTAGAACACAAACTAACCAGACGAGAATGGGTGGAGACAGCTCGGGGAAACGCCAGTTACTTGAGCGATCACCCCAGTTCAAGTACATAATAGTTATATCGACAGTGAAACTATGTCGTTACCGTAATTTTAAAAAAGTTATTCTGTTTTAAGGCGTGACGGAATATTAATTAGAGTAACCGTACGTAATTACTTTCATTGCTGTAACATTATAATGTAATGGGGAAACCCGATATGTGGAAAAAGAGCGTCCAATATCGCTTTTTTAAAGCATTGTCCGCTTTTAATGGAAATAAAATAATCGTTCTTTTCGGTGTCATTTTATTCTATATTAAAAATGAAGTTTGTGTAGCATCGGTTTTATAGCATACTCATAAATATCGCGATTCTATAAACGAAAAGAAATTCTAACTAACTTTGAATATCTCAAAATGATATTGCAGATAACTATTCGATTGTTGAAAGAAATCATTCTGAATGGCAAGATCGTGGCTTGAAAGTTAACATCTTGTCTTTGAACGTGCGTGTCATAAAACGACCTACGAAAATTCTCACAATTTTTGTTCCTCCCGGCGAAACAGTATTGACGTAAAAGAAATTTATCGTGGTTTACGTTTCATTTTAAACGTTAGGATAATAGTGCAAGGATAATAATATAGTAATCTAAAAACGGAAAGCTGATACCTGGTCGAAACAAAATTGTTTCTCAAAAATAGGATCTACTTATGACACGATGTATTTTGCATGAATTGGGACATAAAGGTCAATAACTGGGTCATTACATAATTTTAATGAGAAAAAGCGTCAGGTTTCAAAGCGAGCGTCTTTATGACTTTCGGTCTATAAAACTAAGCAAATCGCGAGAAGTCGCAGCTGCTTTTAGATTCTATAATTGCAGAAATGTATATTATATTGCATGTAGAAAGAAAAGATTCTTTTTAACATATTCCAAAAAAGTTACGTACCAGCATTCAAAGTATCACAAATTGCACCTGTTATCTAAATAATTAGTCGATTATTTTAATGTGACATTTTCAGTATTTCAAACAACTTGGAACATGATCATTTTGGCGGAAGAGAAGAATGATTATTAAAATTTAAATAAGATCAAATGGAGGAAAACTTATCATTCGTACGCATTACAATGTACACTTTACAAAATAATTTTCTTTCTCATTTTTGTCCTAATTTTCTAAATGACGTCTAGGATTTCGTGTATTTAAGCATTCAGTGTTTCTTAATTTTTTACATATGACACATACAGCATGAAGGGTGGGCGCAATCTGGATAGGGTTCAGCATACAGTGCTTGTGACGTTACTAGATTCTGCTGAGTCTTTTCATACACATGCAGCATATCTACATACTTGCTCAGTAAATGAAAATTCCACTTTCATAGTAAAATGTTTTAGCAATGTCGATCGTTATTTACAGTTTTTACTATGTCTCTTGCCAACACGCGCTACAAGTAACCCAAGGTGATAAAAATATACGGACTTCGGCGACCTGCCGATTCCAACGTTCCATCGATATAAACAGAAACCTATTTCTTCTACTTCGGACACTTATTACGACGTAAAATTTGTTGCCTACATTTTTATTTACCCTCGAACTACCTTGTATTAGGTGTCGTTGAAATCGTCCCAACACGCTCTGATATATTAGACATAAAAAAAAGTAGGGCAAATAATTAGCAAAAATGCAGACGACCTTAAAATCTTTGAAATCTTTTCACCCACGAAAGATTGTTACTACCACATTATGGCATCCTCCACGCTGTACATCTTTTGTACAGTATATACAGGGTGGTTGGTAACTTGGTGGTACAAGCGGAAGGGGGTGATTCTACGCGAAAAAGAAGTCGAAAATACAGAATAATCGTAATTGTATCGTTGGCGTCTGTTAGTCCAAATATCCGGTACATTCTATTAAAGTTATTTATTTAGAACAAATTGTACATATATGACGATAGTGTCGTTTGCAAACAAACTTTTTCCAACTGTTATTTTCTCTTTTATTTACATATGTAACATCTAGTGTATACATCGTGTAATATAATTTTGTATCAACGCGTCCCTAAATTTTGGAATGTAGACCATAAGCATCCACTGCCGATATGCCCAGCATGTTTCAGAAACCTTATTGCCTAATTATTATAATTTCGAACAAGAACAAAGCTGTCATAGCGTAATTTTATATTTATTTATCTTTCTATTCGACTTTGCTGTCAGTCAAGGTTTCGAAATATTTCCCTTCTATGATTGATTTCCATCGTTAACTTGTGTCTTAACATTACTGGATAAAAAAGAACCAAAGACTTTATATGTAAATATTTCGATAGTCTTTTGTCAAAGGTATAATGCTAAGAGAACGCAAACAAGCATATGCGTAACAATGTTGTTAGATACTTTCAAAGCAAGTTAAAGTCAGTAAAGTTGAAAAAAAAAAGGAGTAAGGACAAAAACCTGAAGATCGCAGCAAGGTTAAGCAATAGCATCCAGTTCTAAGTCCTTTCTCTTTACTTTTGTTGCTTCGTTTGATAGTTTTAACGACAGACACTCTTTTAACAAATTACTTGAATCGCTTCTTATTTTTTATTTCTGCAAACAGTTTATGTTAGCTATGCTCATAAAAAATACTAATAATTAATAATTTTAATAGGGGGAGAAAAGTTATTCCACTGAAATATAAAGTTCAATTTACCAATAAGCATTGAATGTTTTTAACTTTGCACTTATATTAATTTAAGACAACTATAGAATGTTATTAATTAAATAAATTTAAATAAATGCAATAAGTATCAATCTTACATGATATACTAAGATTCAAATATTTCCCTTCGTGTTAGAATTTGATTAAGTAGAAAGTTGTATTTTCTAATTTTATTAGATGATCTTTGAATTCTGTTTGTGAGCCGCTTAAACGTAAAATCCATGCTTTTGTGCTCAGAGGCACAGATAAATTAAGGTAAGAACTACTTTTCATAAATTATAATAAACGCATAGTACGTTTAATTATCATAAATACAAGATATGGTATAGTAAAAATCAGTAATTACATAGAGATTATTTCTCAGTAGCTGTAAATTGTTAAAAAGAGAAGACGATCACCTACAGGCGATGCTAGTACTGAAATGTTGAGGTTATTCGGTGTGTAAACAGAGAAAACACGTGGATAAATTGTAAGGTAGAAAATATATTTAAATAGAAGTGTAATAAGTAAAAATACAATTTGAGCTGGTCCAGATCCGCACGCTAGCTGTGTTACCTAATAACTTAAAAACCCCGAAGCCAACGTCGCCTGTCTACTGATTATGGCCTGACTTCGTCGCAGTCTTTTGTCTACGCGCTGTCGATGGCTTCAGTGCTTGAGAAAACTAAAAAAGACCAGATGTAGAGTTTTCTTAGAAGTGGTAACCACTTCAACACCCTCCCTAAAACTCTACATCCCTACAAACAATTATCTCAAATTTACAAATTATCTCTTAATATTTTCTAACTCTTGTCGTAAATATCTGAAAATTAATTTGTCAATGCCTTCTCAAGTACATTTGCCAGCCGCCTTTCTCTTTTCCATACAAATTAATTTATTACACAAAAAAAAAAACTAGAAGACTAAACAGATCATGTAGAGTTTTTCCTCTTTTTTTTTTTGAGAAGTAATAATCACTTCGACACCCTCCCTAAAAACTCTACATGTTTACAAGCAATTACCTATTAATATCTTTTTTACTTTTGAAACCTAACTTTTTCCTTAAATATTCAAATCTCGGTTTTGGCAACGCCTTTGTACATATATCTGCCAATTGCTCTTCGCTTGTTACATACGTTATATCAATTTCGCCTCTATTGTATAAATCTCGCAAGAAATGATATCTTACGTCAATATGCTTACTTCTTTGATGGAATTCTGGATTCTTAATTAATTTCACGGCACTGGTATTGTCTACACATAGCATATACTTAAGGATCTCTAATTTACATTCAAGAAATATTTTCTTTAACCACATAATTTCTTTCGCTCCTGAGGCTGCACTGACATATTCAGCTTCGGTCGTAGATAGAGCTATACATTGTTGTCGCTTACATTGCCATGTGATGGCCGCATTCGCATACTTACATACAACGCCTGATGTCGACTTTCTTGTTTCTTTGTCGCCTGCATAGTCAGCGTCGCTAAAGGTTTCGAGACTGCCTGCTTTTGTATATAAGAGTCCCATGTCTGCGGTCCCTTTTATGTAGCGCAAAATTCGTTTGACTAATTTCCATTGATACTGGTTTGGATTCTCTAAGTGTCTCGCCGCTATATTTATTGCAAAACTAATATCTGGCCTACTTACGGTTTGTAAAAACATTAAGTTCCCTACGGCTTCTCTGTATGGTGCGTTACAATCATTATCGCCTATGTTACTTTCGTTCCAATTAGTCTCGATAGGTGTAGAAACACTGTTTGCCTCATTCATATTAAATTTTTGCAATATGTTTTCGATATACCTACTCTGATGAATGAATATTGAACCATCTTCTAATCTATTAATTTCAAGTCCAAGAAAACTCTTTACTTCTTTCGAACTCGTAATTTTGAATTCTTTATTTAAATCATAGAAGAATTTATCAATTAAAGATTCGTCTGAAGCTGCTACCACTCCATCGTCTACGTATATGGTCATCGACATTAATTTGTCGTCTTCTGTATAAATATAAAAACAAGGATCTGCGTTACTCTGATAAAATTTTAAGTTCGAGATAAATTTTGTGAAACGTTCCGTCCAACATCTTGGAGACTGCTTTAAGCCATATAGGCTTTTTAGCAATTTACAAACCCGATTTGTACCATCATCATAACCTTTAGGTTGTTTCATATGAATATCTTCTTCCAGACTTCCATATAAGAATGCGGTTTTAATGTCGAACTGTCCGAGGTGTAAATTATTTTTGGCTGCAATACTAAGCATTAATCTAATTGTGTCAAACCGAGCAACGGGACTATATGTTTCCTTATAATCTATGCCTTCTTTCTGTGAACACCCTTTTATTACAAGTCGCGCTTTGTATCGTTCCGAGTTGTCCGGATTTAGCTTTATCGTTAAAACCCACCTATTGCTAAGTACCTTCTGATCTTTAGGTTTTTCTACAAGTATCCACGTCTTATTTTCATGGTGCGATTTCATTTCATCATTCATAGCTGTTTCCCATAACTCTTTCTTTTCGGATCTCATCGCTTCGTTAAAATCCACCGGTAATTTTTCCGCTACGTACGTTACTGGGTTACCATAAAAATCGGTTCGTTTGATCTTATCTCTATCTCTCAATTGTCTCACATTGTCGCTAGTTCCATGAGGTTGTTTTTCATGTTCACTCTCTGCACTTTCATACGTACATGCTCTATCGCTCTGCGCACTCACATCTTCGCGCTCGACAATTTTCGGTAAACTTAATTTTACGAATTTCGCATTTTCTAGTTCAGGCTTAAATATTACGTCACGGCTTAATATTACATTTTTTACTGTTGGCACGTACACTCGATACCCTCGTCCGTCATCTAAATAGCCTACCAAATATCCCTTGTTAGCCTTTTTGTCACGTTTTGTCCCTTTCTCCGCAGGTATGTGAGCAAAGCACTCAGTACCGAAAACCCTAAACTTTTCTAAATTCGGCGGTTTCCCGTACCACAGTTCATATGGTGTTTTCTTATCTTGTCTTGTCGGCCCCGTCTTATTTATGACATGTACTGCTGTGTTCATGGCTTCGGCCCATAAGAACAGCGGTAGATTTGGTTTCGAATATAGCATCGACCGACCTGCCTCTACTATTGTTCTATTTTCCCTTTCTGCGACACCATTCTGTTCAGGCGTGTATGGGACGTTAATCGTGTGCCTAATTCCCTGACTTCTTAGAAATTCCTTGACTTCTTTATTTTGGAATTCTTTCCCTCCATCACTATGAATTTCTTTAATTTTATCCTTAAATTGATTTTCAACTTCTAGGCAAAAGGTTTTTAGTTTTTCAGTTACTTCTGACTTACGTCGGAAGAAGTAAATCTTTGTGAATTTTGAAAAATCGTCTTTAAATGTCAGAAAATACAGTTTCTTGCCTAATGACTCGACTTCCATAGGTCCACATACATCCGTATAAATAATTTCGCGAGGTTTAGTCGCCCGCTTGATTTTCTCGTGAAAACTCGATCTATGCTGTTTCCCGTACGCGCAACCTTCACAGAAAAAGTTATTATCCTCTACAACTTTCATATTTGAATTCTTTAAGAATTCTTTAACATGTCTGATGTTCTGATGACATAGCCGTTCGTGCCATAACTGCAATGTGTCCGCGTTTGACTCCGCTCTATTGCTAAAATTACAAACTGACGGTATGATAACTCGCATATCTACTTTATACAAATTTCCGATAACAGAACCTCTTGCTATTATTTTCTGATTTTGTAAAAATATGCAATTGGTCCCTTCCTTTGAAATACAAAAATCTATGCCCCTTCTTGCGACAGATCTAATCGAAAACAGATTTCTTTTCATACCTGGTACGTTTAGAACATCGTTCATTGTACATATTACCCATTTGCCGTCCACAAAAGTCTCTACTCTGATTTTTCCTTTGCCGCACGCATCCATGAACGTACCATAGCCGATCTCTATCTTCACCGTGTTATCGAATTCTTCGAAAACGCTGAACCATTCCCGTCGTCCTGTCATGTGATCCGTAGCTCCTGAGTCGATTATCCAAACATCAGGGTTTGCCGTTTGTATCGCTGAGGTACTTCCTAATAGACCAATTCCGCTGTGATCCCGATTTTGGTTTCTAGGTTCCTGGTTGTCTCTACTGTTGCTTCTTTTGTTATTTTTAAAACAGTTTTTGCTGGTGTGGCCTTTCCTTTTGCATATAAAGCATCTAAAGCAATCCTTCTTTAGATGGCCAACTTTTCCACAGTTAAAGCAACTTGGTCCTTGTTTCTCGTATTCACGTTTACTTGACTGCTTCTGCTGTTCCCTTTTATAATTATTACCTTTTGTTACCAGTGCCACCGATGTTTCCTGGTCGTCTTTCTTCCATCTAATTTCTTCCGTCATCAGCCTGGTACTAAGCCTGTCTAAGGTCTTCTTTTCTTCTTCCACGGAATCCCACGCACTGTGAAAATGATCGAATTTGTTTGGTAACACCGATAAAATGCGTGTTATCAGCATTTTCTCGCCAATTTCACTCCCAAGGGCTTTCATCTTCGCCGCTATGAGTTCCAACTTTGATAGGTTGTAAGAGACATTTTCAGATTCTTCCCATTTAAAATCGAAGAACTGCTTCTGGACCATATTTAAATTCTCATCCGACTTCATGTCATATACTGTATTCAGCTTTTTCCACATTTCATGTGCTGTCGTGCAACATAAAAGAAGATCCAACGGTTTCTTTCCTACTGAGGTCACGATTAATTTTCTCGCTAATCGATCTGCTTTCAAAAATCTTCCACGAGCGATTTCTTTCTCCGCGCTGTTACCTGGATGACACAAATTCCCTTCACACACGTTGATCAGGTCGTCATCTTCCTCCAAAAGTGTACGCATAACAAAACGCCACTGGAGCCAATTTTCTTCGCCGCGTAACATCTCGACCTTCGCACTTGCTGATTCCATTTTAGCACTATCCCTTATTTTACTAAGCACAACACTTTAACAATTTATTCATTTCACGTTGCTACCTTGCAATTTACAGCCCTGGGCCCATAACCTGTTGAGGTTATTCGATGTGTAAACAGAGAAAACATGTGGATAAATTGTAAGGTAGAAAATATATTTAAATAGAAGTGTGATAAGTAAAAATACAATTTGAGCTGGTCCAGATCCGCACGCTAGCTGTGTTACCTAATAACTGAAAAACCCCGAAGCCAACGTCGCCTGTCTACTGTTTATGGCCTGACTTCGTCGCTGTCTTTTGTCTACGCGCTGTCGATGGCTTCAGTGCTTGAGAAAACTAAAAAAGACCAGATGTAGAGTTTTCTTAGAAGTGGTAACCACTTCTTCAATTTCCACTTCAATTTCCAAATTTCAGTTTCCTAGCGGGATGGGTAAGTGAGAGTGAAATTTCGCTTGCAAAATTCCACTCGAACAGATAGACGGAAAAGTAATCTAAATAAAAAGCACGAATAAAAAAAGTTTGAGGGAAATCAGATGCGGTCGCGTAAAATTGATCACCGTGAAAAGTTTTGCGGAGTGTATTTGATGACAGTTAATTCCCGACACTATTTTCGTTCGAGGACTATCGAAGGTCGATCGTTTCCACAGATTCCTTCCGTCGTAAACCTCGTTCTTCCTTCTATCACTTTTCAAGGCATAAGGATCGAGAACGGGGTTTGCTGCCATTTCAAGCGCGCCCCTCATTACTCGTTCTCGTAAGTTCAACATTCGTTGAGCGCTTTGCTTCGCGGATGGCGAATCTTCTCAGCTTCTCCTGGTAGATTGTCTTCGTCTTCTTTCGTTTCCAATGGCAGCATCCGCCTTGGATGAACGATGCTGCTTCCTTGGAATCTCCACTATGTCGCCTATCCGCGTATTCCATTAGACCGACCTCAGTCAGAACTTTCTTTGTAAACATGGAACAATTTAAGCTATATCGAGCATGTATCACGCGTTATGTCGTCTGTCTTTGTCTTCCGCCACTATACTCATCGTAATTTTTATTCCAATATGGCTTATCGCGTAAAAGTTTGTTATCACAAACAAGTTGCTTGGTCGAAAACTCGAAACATCAGCAACTATGGTGGAGCTATCGAAAAGCTAGCTTCCTGTTGCCATGACCAAGAAATATGTTGTCAAGATCGTCATTCTGAACAACTTTTTCTTATACATATAATAGGCTCCGTTTTAGTTTTAGAGTTGTACACAAACGTATGTTTGATAGTGTATATGAATTTTCTTTTTATATTTTCTATAAAATTGTACATTAACATAACATAATACATTAATCGTACATTAGACATAACAAATCTACTGATTAAATACTTATTCGTGTAGCTTAGTATTTTTCCTTCTTTTTTAATGTTACTGGATTATAATCGCCTATTTAACTAACCTGGAATTCCTTGGAATTCAGAGATTGTAATTTTTGTTACTTTTTCCAATGTTTATAATGTATGATACTGTAATATCGTAAGGTAGTTTGAACTAGAGATCGGTTGAAAATAGAAAAAAACCGTATACGTCGACTTCCTGTGGTTCGTTTACATTTAAGAGTGCCAACGTGACTAAAGTCACCTAGTTCTTACATAGGTGTGAGGAAAACAATAGACAACGTTAGACGAGAAGCACGGTTTCGTTTTTCAAGGCGTCGAAGAGTAGAGTTGATAGGGGGGGGGGTAAGATTAATTCGTACAAAAAAGGCATGTTTTTGTGAATTTTTTCTGACGATACAGTTAAAATTTCTTTTTTAAAACCAATGGTGCATTAAAGTATGACATTCGAAGAATATTGTATAAAATTTTCACGGAGAAATATTAAAAAATACGGCAATGGCAGCAGTTATTCGGACGTGTCTCGGAAAAAAGTATAATTGCAGTGCCCCTCAGAACTTGGTGCTGTATCATCAGAAATCAAAAAGTTGAAGTTCATTCGTTAGCTAACAGCCTTCCCCAGGTAACGCTGCGAAGGTTTCTTTCGATATTTTAATTGTTAACTTTTTCGGAACACTTTGAAGGGAAAAACGCGATTTTGTGCGAAAATTTTCGGCTAATTTGTTATTTTAAAATAAGACTAATTAACGAATTTGAAAATCTTCTGTAGCGTTTCCTGGAAAATTATGTGCAGAAATAGTCTTCAAAATTTCAAAAGGATGGGTGCAGTAATTTTGAAGTAATTGAGGGCACCGACTTTGAAAACGTGAGTTGTGGGGAAAACGCTTTAAAGTTTTGAACACTAAAAAATCTGGTATAAAACTTTCATAAACGAATTTTATCGGCTTACCTCTTCACTAGCGTAGCAATTGTTGAGAAGACTAATAAAAAATCAATTATCCTATAATATTTTTCACGATCTTTCGTAACTTGATCTTCAACGGTCACTTTTATTTTTTTATCTGACGCGCTACTTGTTAAAGTGCCTTCGTATTATGCGGAGGTACAATTTTTCTAGGTCGATATAATCTCGATCTAGTTGATTGTCTATCAGATCTAGTAACTTTTAGGCATTTTAGTAATAATTTAACACAAAACTTAATGAAAATTGAATATTTACTCCTACACTAAATTTTTTACTCTACACTGACAAAATATACAGTACAGGTATAAGGAGGTTTGTACTTAAGTCGCTAAGTACTATAAATAGATCTGGAGGTAAGATTAGGTATTATATGGAGAAAAAAACGTCTGCGAAGTAACAATAGCACGCTTGGATCGGGTAGGTAATAAAATCCGACATGTACAAAAATACTCGTAACTTCGTCAATTTTGCTCCAATCGACTTGAAATTTTGACACAATATTCTTAAGATGTTATGCATTCAACTAAAAAATGCCAAAAAAAAAATTTTGACACCCTCCCCCCCCCCCCCCCCCCCCCTAATCGAGACACCGAAGAGTAGAGTCGAGAGAATTGATAGAGTTGTTAGAGAGAGAGAGAGAGAGAGTGTGTGTGTGTGTGTTAGATTCGTTGTGACGAGAGTGCTCAAATAACTGCAAAGTTAAGTAAATATCGTTTTCTGTCCAATTTATATTTGTATATTCAATTTAATATTAATAAATTCTGAGCAATCGGGAAAAAATTTCCATCTTTATTTTCCGATATTACAACACCAAACATAATTTTCAGTTCTTTCTGATTCTTTAATGACAGATGATTGACATTTTTTGTTTCACTGACGTGTGACAATCGCAAAAATTTTCAGGGTCCCATAATTATGTGTTGAAAATGACAACGTATGTTCTCGCTCGCCATCTACATGCTGACGGCTAGTTACAAAAGGGAATAAGTAGAAGATGTTACTAGACACGGCCGATAGACCAGATCGATAGTTTAAGACATCCTTTTCGTTCGTTCGTTCGTGTCCCTTCCAAGTATGTGCAATAAAGGTTTTTCGACTCCGAGAAGTGTGGTGTTTTTCATCCGAATAATAAAGTAATAACTAAGGCGATCCTACTTCTAAATATAGATATAACAACATTATGTTACCATAGTTTAGGAAGACCTGCCCTAAACATCTCAACTCAAAAGTTATAACAGTTAAAAGTTAGCTAAATTATTAGGTTGTTCCAAAAGTTACTTTCATTTTATGAGGAAATAGTAGATGCACGACATTTTTTGTTTTACATTATTTTACTGAATTATAATTATTAAATATAATCCAATAAAATAATATAATAATTTTAACAACAATTTTTAATAATTAGTTTTGATAATAATTAATCAATTATAATTCGAAAAGAGTCGAATATAAAACGAAAGGGATCAAGAAATGCTATGGGATACTTACGCTATAACGAATGTTCTAACGATCTTTCATTGTAGTCCAAACGTTTTTCCATTCTTCTCTTTGGGTTACGTAGCTCTTTCGTTATGTCTCTTTCTGTAATTTTTTAATTTTACAGAATACAACGTTAGCACAAACGTTGAAGAAATATGAAGATACACCCAGAGATAACAAAATATAAAGCTTCAAGAGTGGAGATATATACTCCGAGATAACGAGATAAAAAATAAAACGTTGGATGCCTTGAACCCTAGTAACAACGCAAGAACACACACTGTCTTTTAAGTTCCAATAAAAAGTTTGTGAAACTCAGAATGAGTATTATGAGCATGGATGCTATTTAAACGTCGAAATCTATGTAATAATATAAGGCAATTACTTTTTAACTTTTGGGATGCAATGTATAGGAATCGATGTATCTACCTGTTTGATTCGCATTATTAAAAATCTTGGAAGTAACTTTATCAATTCCAAGACAGATTTCCTGATGTACACACATCATCGAGAGATAAATGTCGCCTGTTTTGTATAAACAGTTTTTGTTTCGATAGATAAAGTCTCGAAAGAATTCACGAATTGAATTTCTGAAAATTTATGAATTTATGAAAATTCATATCTCGTGTTAGAATCAACAGATTCATTATCAAGGAGAATATTATAACCTGCATTAAAGAAAATCCTGCATCACAGCGCCAGATGATCACTGTTTTATCTAGAGATACTAGCAAAGCTATTATCTATTAAATCTAAAATATTCATTCTTGAATCGATGATAACAAGATCTATGAATGATGTGGTTTTGGAACAAAATGCGATATAGGATCTATGAAGTTGAAGCTGCAACTGTTTCTGGCTGTCATGCATTCATTCGTTGACTCCTCATTTCTTCCCGTTTGTATCTCTTCAGATATCTTCTTCTTTCGAACAGTTTCACTCATGAAAAGCTAAATATCGTAGGATACGCGAAAGGAACAGAAACTCAATCGGATAGAAAAAGGCAAATATAAAACAATACAAAAACTATGTATATTATATTAATATCTCGAAATATAACATCCGTTTCGGTTCATATAGAACCGAGGAGAACAACAAAATTAAATAAAAAAAACTCTACGATTATTGTTACGCAAATTGCCAAATTCCATATGTTCGAAATTGAGATCTCCTGCAATAAAATAACAATTATTTAAAAAGATATATAATATATATATATATATATATATATATATATATATATATATATATATATATATATAATAGAAATAATATCTATAATAATATATATGATATAAATTATACAAGTACGTCTAATTCATTGGTAAACTCGGTCTTTGCTGAACAAGTTGCATAAACAGAAATAATAAAGACTCTAGTATTCTTGGCGATTCTGATTCTAACTATTGCGAACTTTATTTTAGTTCGTTTTACTCCGCTACTAATACTTACGAATCGTATTTATTTGTTTCGCTCTTCGTTAATGTTGAAGTGGTTACCACTTCCATGAAAACTCTACATCTGGTCTTTTTTAGTTTTCTCAAGCACTGAAGCCATCGACAGCGCGTAGACAAAAGACAGCGACGAAGTCAGGCCATAAACAGTAGACAGGCGACGTTGGCTTCGGGGTTTTTCAGTTATTAGGTAACACAGCTAGCGTGCGGATCTGGACCAGCTCAAATTGTATTTTTACTTATTACACTTCTATTTAAATATATTTTCTACCTTACAATTTATCCACATGTTTTCTCTGTTTACACATCGAATAACCTCAACAGGTTATGGGCCCAGGGCTGTAAATTGCAAGGTAGCAACGTGAAATGAATAAATTGTTAAAGTGTTGTGCTTAGTAAAATAAGGGATAGTGCTAAAATGGAATCAGCAAGTGCGAAGGTCGAGATGTTACGCGGCGAAGAAAATTGGCTCCAGTGGCGTTTTGTTATGCGTACACTTTTGGAGGAAGATGACGACCTGATCAACGTGTGTGAAGGGAATTTGTGTCATCCAGGTAACAGCGCGGAGAAAGAAATCGCTCGTGGAAGATTTTTGAAAGCAGATCGATTAGCGAGAAAATTAATCGTGACCTCAGTAGGAAAGAAACCGTTGGATCTTCTTTTATGTTGCACGACAGCACATGAAATGTGGAAAAAGCTGAATACAGTATATGACATGAAGTCGGATGAGAATTTAAATATGGTCCAGAAGCAGTTCTTCGATTTTAAATGGGAAGAATCTGAAAATGTCTCTTACAACCTATCAAAGTTGGAACTCATAGCGGCGAAGATGAAAGCCCTTGGGAGTGAAATTGGCGAGAAAATGCTGATAACACGCATTTTATCGGTGTTACCAAACAAATTCGATCATTTTCACAGTGCGTGGGATTCCGTGGAAGAAGAAAAGAAGACCTTAGACAGGCTTAGTACCAGGCTGATGACGGAAGAAATTAGATGGAAGAAAGACGACCAGGAAACATCGGTGGCACTGGTAACAAAAGGTAATAATTATAAAAGGGAACAGCAGAAGCAGTCAAGTAAACGTGAATACGAGAAACAAGGACCAAGTTGCTTTAACTGTGGAAAAGTTGGCCATCTAAAGAAGGATTGCTTTAGATGCTTTATATGCAAAAGGAAAGGCCACACCAGCAAAAACTGTTTTAAAAATAACAAAAGAAGCAACAGTAGAGACAACCAGGAACCTAGAAACCAAAATCGGGATCACAGCGGAATTGGTCTATTAGGAAGTACCTCAGCGATACAAACGGCAAACCCTGATGTTTGGATAATCGACTCAGGAGCTACGGATCACATGACAGGACGACGGGAATGGTTCAGCGTTTTCGAAGAATTCGATAACACGGTGAAGATAGAGATCGGCTATGGTACGTTCATGGATGCGTGCGGCAAAGGAAAAATCAGAGTAGAGACTTTTGTGGACGGCAAATGGGTAATATGTACAATGAACGATGTTCTAAACGTACCAGGTATGAAAAGAAATCTGTTTTCGATTAGATCTGTCGCAAGAAGGGGCATAGATTTTTGTATTTCAAAGGAAGGGACCAATTGCATATTTTTACAAAATCAGAAAATAATAGCAAGAGGTTCTGTTATCGGAAATTTGTATAAAGTAGATATGCGAGTTATCATACCGTCAGTTTGTAATTTTAGCAATAGAGCGGAGTCAAACGCGGACACATTGCAGTTATGGCACGAACGGCTATGTCATCAGAACATCAGACATGTTAAAGAATTCTTAAAGAATTCAAATATGAAAGTTGTAGAGGATAATAACTTTTTCTGTGAAGGTTGCGCGTACGGGAAACAGCATAGATCGAGTTTTCACGAGAAAATCAAGCGGGCGACTAAACCTCGCGAAATTATTTATACGGATGTATGTGGACCTATGGAAGTCGAGTCATTAGGCAAGAAACTGTATTTTCTGACATTTAAAGACGATTTTTCAAAATTCACAAAGATTTACTTCTTCCGACGTAAGTCAGAAGTAACTGAAAAACTAAAAACCTTTTGCCTAGAAGTTGAAAATCAATTTAAGGATAAAATTAAAGAAATTCATAGTGATGGAGGGAAAGAATTCCAAAATAAAGAAGTCAAGGAATTTCTAAGAAGTCAGGGAATTAGGCACACGATTAACGTCCCATACACGCCTGAACAGAATGGTGTCGCAGAAAGGGAAAATAGAACAATAGTAGAGGCAGGTCGGTCGATGCTATATTCGAAACCAAATCTACCGCTGTTCTTATGGGCCGAAGCCATGAACACAGCAGTACATGTCATAAATAAGACGGGGCCGACAAGACAAGATAAGAAAACACCATATGAACTGTGGTACGGGAAACCGCCGAATTTAGAAAAGTTTAGGGTTTTCGGTACTGAGTGCTTTGCTCACATACCTGCGGAGAAAGGGACAAAACGTGACAAAAAGGCTAACAAGGGATATTTGGTAGGCTATTTAGATGACGGACGAGGGTATCGAGTGTACGTGCCAACAGTAAAAAATGTAATATTAAGCCGTGACGTAATATTTAAGCCTGAACTAGAAAATGCGAAATTCGTAAAATTAAGTTTACCGAAAATTGTCGAGCGCGAAGATGTGAGTGCGCAGAGCGATAGAGCATGTACGTATGAAAGTGCAGAGAGTGAACATGAAAAACAACCTCATGGAACTAGCGACAATGTGAGACAATTGAGAGATAGAGATAAGATCAAACGAACCGATTTTTATGGTAACCCAGTAACGTACGTAGCGGAAAAATTACCGGTGGATTTTAACGAAGCGATGAGATCCGAAAAGAAAGAGTTATGGGAAACAGCTATGAATGATGAAATGAAATCGCACCATGAAAATAAGACGTGGATACTTGTAGAAAAACCTAAAGATCAGAAGGTACTTAGCAATAGGTGGGTTTTAACGATAAAGCTAAATCCGGACAACTCGGAACGATACAAAGCGCGACTTGTAATAAAAGGGTGTTCACAGAAAGAAGGCATAGATTATAAGGAAACATATAGTCCCGTTGCTCGGTTTGACACAATTAGATTAATGCTTAGTATTGCAGCCAAAAATAATTTACACCTCGGACAGTTCGACATTAAAACCGCATTCTTATATGGAAGTCTGGAAGAAGATATTCATATGAAACAACCTAAAGGTTATGATGATGGTACAAATCGGGTTTGTAAATTGCTAAAAAGCCTATATGGCTTAAAGCAGTCTCCAAGATGTTGGACGGAACGTTTCACAAAATTTATCTCGAACTTAAAATTTTATCAGAGTAACGCAGATCCTTGTTTTTATATTTATACAGAAGACGACAAATTAATGTCGATGACCATATACGTAGACGATGGAGTGGTAGCAGCTTCAGACGAATCTTTAATTGATAAATTCTTCGATGATTTAAATAAAGAATTCAAAATTACGAGTTCGAAAGAAGTAAAGAGTTTTCTTGGACTTGAAATTAATAGATTAGAAGATGGTTCAATATTCATTCATCAGAGTAGGTATATCGAAAACATATTGGAAAAATTTAATATGAATGAGGCAAACAGTGTTTCTACACCTATCGAGACTAATTGGAACGAAAGTAACATAGGCGATAATGATTGTAACGCACCATACAGAGAAGCCGTAGGGAACTTAATGTTTTTACAAACCGTAAGTAGGCCAGATATTAGTTTTGCAATAAATATAGCGGCGAGACACTTAGAGAATCCAAACCAGTATCAATGGAAATTAGTCAAACGAATTTTGCGCTACATAAAAGGGACCGCAGACATGGGACTCTTATATACAAAAGCAGGCAGTCTCGAAACCTTTAGCGACGCTGACTATGCAGGCGACAAAGAAACAAGAAAGTCGACATCAGGCGTTGTATGTAAGTATGCGAATGCGGCCATCACATGGCAATGTAAGCGACAACAATGTATAGCTCTATCTACGACCGAAGCTGAATATGTCAGTGCAGCCTCAGGAGCGAAAGAAATTATGTGGTTAAAGAAAATATTTCTTGAATGTAAATTAGAGATCCTTAAGTATATGCTATGTGTAGACAATACCAGTGCCGTGAAATTAATTAAGAATCCAGAATTCCATCAAAGAAGTAAGCATATTGACGTAAGATATCATTTCTTGCGAGATTTATACAATAGAGGCGAAATTGATATAACGTATGTAACAAGCGAAGAGCAATTGGCAGATATATGTACAAAGGCGTTGCCAAAACCGAGATTTGAATATTTAAGGAAAAAGTTAGGTTTCAAAAGTAAAAAAGATATTAATAGGTAATTGCTTGTAAACATGTAGAGTTTTTAGGGAGGGTGTCGAAGTGATTATTACTTCTCAAAAAAAAAAAGAGGAAAAACTCTACATGATCTGTTTAGTCTTCTAGTTTTTTTTTTGTGTAATAAATTAATTTGTATGGAAAAGAGAAAGGCGGCTGGCAAATGTACTTGAGAAGGCATTGACAAATTAATTTTCAGATATTTACGACAAGAGTTAGAAAATATTAAGAGATAATTTGTAAATTTGAGATAATTGTTTGTAGGGATGTAGAGTTTTAGGGAGGGTGTTGAAGTGGTTACCACTTCTAAGAAAACTCTACATCTGGTCTTTTTTAGTTTTGTCAAGCACTGAAGCCATCGACAGCGCGTAGAGAAAAGACTGCGACGAAGTCAGGCCATAAACAGTAGACAGGCGACGTTGGCTTCGGGGTTTTTAAGTTATTAGGTAACACAGCTAGCGTGCGGATCTGGACCAGCTCAAATTGTATTTTTACTTATTACTCTTCTATTTAAATATATTTTCTACCTTACAATTTATCCACGTGTTTTCTCTGTTTACACACCGAGTAACCTCAACAATAGAGACAGACACTAAATGTATCGGTTTTGAGGAAAACTCATTAGAGGCAGATTAGAGAAATGATAGCGAAGATAACTATTCATTGGATGGTATGGATAAGGAAGAGTTAGAAGGTAGGGAAGATGAAAATGATAGTAGTACTGAAAGCTCAAACACTACTAGGAGATCTACACGTATTAAGAAAACTCCAGTAAGGTATCCAGACTATGGATAAGGAAATAGAATGTCTCTATAAGAATAAAACTTGGAAATTGGTAGAAAGGGTAAAAGGCAAAGAAGTATTAGATGTAAAATGGGTTTACACGAAAAAATCAGAGGACAGGTATAAGGCTAGATTAGTGGTAAGGGGATTTCAACAAAGAAACGTAGCCGATGACATATATTCTCCAGTGGCGAGTAATCAGACCTTTAAGATATTGCTATCATATTGTTGTCAAAATGGATTAATAATGGAGCAAATGGATGTAGAAACTGCCTTTATAAATGGTGAAGTAACCTCGGAGGTATATGTAAATCAACCAAAGGGATATGCGGACGGAACGAATAGAGTTTGTAAATTATCGAAAGCGCTTTATGGGTTAAAAGAAAGTCCGAGGGACTGGTATGAGTGTTTTGATAAGTATGTGACGAGATTAGGTTTTAAGAAGAACAATATAGAGCTGTGCCTATATACTTATGGAGAGGGAGAAAATGTTGTTTATTTGTTAATATACGTAGACGATTTGTTGATTTATAGTGAAAACAAAGGGAAGATACAAAGTGTAAAGAAAATTATTAACTGATAAATTTAAAATGAAAGATTTAGGTGAAGTAAAAGAATATCTTGGAATAAATATAGAGTATGTTTATTTAATAAATGAAATGAGATTAAGCCAAAAGAAATACATAGAATCATTAGCAAACAAATATAAATTACATAATAGCAAATTGTACTGTACACCTATGGAGACCAACTTAAAAATTGAAAAAGCTGAGATAAATAGAGAGGACATTGGATACAAGAATTTAATTGGCGCATTGCTGTATATTAGTGTAAATACCAGACCCGATATAAGTTATAGTGTGAATTATCTGAGTAGATTTCAAGATTGTTGTAACGAGACACATTTTAAATATGCCTTGCGAATATTGAAATATTTGTACCGGACTAGAGATTTAGGGCTACATTATAAAAGAAATGCAAAGTGCGAAACGATAGATTGTTATGTGGACGCTGATTGGGCAGGAGATCATATAGATAGGAAATCGACTTCTGGGTATGTAATTAGATTGTATGGAAATGTAATTGGATGGAAGTCTAAAAAACAAAGGTGTGTGAAAAAACCTCGCCGAGTATGTAGCACTATCGGAAGCGGTGAGCGAAGTAATGACTATCAGAGAACTAATGAAAATCTTCGATGTAAATGTAGACGATAACCCTGTAAAAATCTATGAGGATAACTCTGGAGTAATGAGTATAGCAAAATACGGAACTTTTACAAAAAATTCTAAACACATTGAAGTTCATTACCACTACGTTCACGAGTACGTAAAGGAAAATAAGATAAACATAATAAAAGTAAGTACAGAAGAAAACACTGCGGATATTTTTACGAAGACACTGTGTAGAGAGAAATTTGAAAGGTTTAGGTCATGGATGAATGTAAAATAAGAGAAATGTAAATAAAGCGATAAATGGTAAATATTTTGTTAATTCGACAAGTATGTAAATAAAATTAAGTGTACAGTATTGTAATATCGTAGAATAGATTTGAATTAGAGGTCGGTTGAAAATAGGAAAAAACCGTGTACGTCGTCTTTCGTGGTTTGTTTACATCCAAGAGCGCCTAGTAACAGCGACGCGAGAAAGGATAAGCAGCGTCAAAACAGAGGTACGGTTTCATATTTCAAGGAATGGCAATCGAGAGGCCAGAGTATGTGAGCCGAAAAGTGTGTATGTGTGTGAGAGGACGAGAGCAAGAACGAGCACGACCGGGCAGGAGTGTGTTGCGAGAGTCAGAGCGAATTGAGTCGTTGAAGAGTACAGTCGTTAGAGGTTTCGAGTTGTCGAAGAGTAGAGTCGTTAGAGGTTTCGAGTCGTCGAAGCGTAGAGTCGTGAGAATTGATAGAGTTGTTAGAGAGAGAGAGAGTGTGTGTGTGTTAGATTCGTTGTGACGAGAGTGATCAAATAACTGTAAAGTTATTTGATATAGATACGAGTATTGCATTTAGTTTCCGTTAAATATCGTTCTCTGTCCAATTTATATTTGTATATTCAATTTAATATTAATAAGTTGTAAGTAATCGAAAAAAAAAATTTCTATCCTTATTTTCCGATATTACAGTATAAATGTAAGGAGGCGTGTTAGGGAAATGATACATTTACACTGTACATGAGAGTGTGTGTGTAAGGGTCAGAGGGCGTCCAGGTCTTAGTTGAGACAAAAGACTGCCGTTAGAAGATTCTGGATAGTCGGTTGGCGACAAGCGTGCGTGCAAGACGTTCTTCAGAGTGTAATATAGATGTATAGCTGTTGTGTGTGAAATATAGTCATTTATTTGTATTTCCAAATCCTCGAATTTCCTTAACAGACACAAACCACCTTGAAGGTGACAACCTTCAACGAGCCTTCGGTCCTGAAGAAAGAGAAGGTCTCAACAGGCGACAAATCGATTCAGAAAGTAATCTCCCCCAATCTGTTACAGAACGTTCATGACTCTTTGACCGTAGTTCACAACCTAGGTAATAACGGGTTGAGTCCCATCCAGGACAGCAACAAGGTCAACGTCGAGTCGAAACCTACTGTAAAGGCTTCGAAGTCCACTGTGAACAAACCATCCAGGGGCAGTGTTTCTTCGGGCAATACTTCCACGATGGACGTCCAACACAACGTATCGACGTCCAATCATCTCTCTTACATCACGTCATCTGCAACCACCCCAGATTAGAAACATTCCATCGGACAGTCACACTCCGAGACGTAACGTGAAGACTCCTCCTTCGCCACCTCAGACATGTGCTACGCCTGCAATTGGCCCTACTCAGAATAATTTCAGCATTATTAATACCATGACTAATCACTCAAATGGTGTCGGTAATTTACAGAACATTCAATCTGATCTCAACGATTCTCTACTGAGTTCACAGAGCGCCGTACCGAACTCGTCGCGTATCATAAACATCTCACTGGAGTCACCCGTGGCTCCAAAAACGCCAATATACTCTCCAACACCAAGGCAAGTCACAGTCACGACGTCCAACGGTCACTCTCCACCGAGGATCATCACTAAGAGAATGCGATTCGAGCGAGTCATCGGGGGGAGTCCAGCCTCCCAATGAACCTCAAAACTCCGCACCGCGCTTGATGAATCTTCACCAAGCACCACCGACGTTCCCTTCAACGATACTTCCTGGACCGAGGTGTTTAACGACACTTCCAGAAGCAAGATCCACGACACTTCCTGGGTCGAGAATTTCACGTGGAAATCGCTCGGCATCGACGAGGAAGACGGCGATCTAGACTACAAGGGAGACAACGTGCCATCCAGGCAACGGCCCTTCGGCCGCATCGCCAAGTTCACCCTGGGGACGGCAGCATCATCCGGACGGCTGTTGTTCACACGGCGAGGAGCATCTTGGATCGAGGTGCCACGCAGCTCGTCCTACGCTCCTGTGTGAGTCAGACGCCGGATGCCTACGCAAAATAATAGTGAGTGAACAACTAGACGACGGGACGCCTTCTCAATTCTACGGGATCTGAAAAGCCTCACCACTCCGGCAATATCAGACGAATTAATCCGGACTCTCTGGGAAGGCCGACTCCCGGTGTACGTGCAACGCGACCTAGCCGCCGTCCAAGATAAGAGGTCCGAAACTCTGACCGCGATCGCCGACAGCATCCACGAAATACGCCCGGAACTAGGACAGGTTGTTGCGGTCAGTACAGAGCGAACCACGGCAGGAGGCAATCCAACAAAGTACGGCGGCGGAGTGAACGATGCTACGGCTGCCGCCATCAACGAGCTGAAGGAACAAATAACGCAGATACAGGCGCAGGTAAGCGCGTTGACCATCGGGGGCCGCCGGCGACCATTCTCCTGCGCGAAATACCGTCGCCGTTGGCGATCCCGAAGCCCGTCACGGCAAGGTGGCTTATGCCTTTATCATGCGACGTACGGGGAACGCGCGAGAAATTGCACCTCACCGTGCACATGGAAATCGGGAAACAGAACCGGCCGTCCGTAAACGCGGCGTACGACGACGGTTTGATCTCCCGCTGCATTTTTCTTCTGGATAAAAACACGCGCATCTCGTACTTGGTGGACACCGGCGCAGACTTCAGCGTCTGGCCGCGCAGCAAAATGCAGGGACCTGCGAAGAAGAGCGAGTACGAGTTGTACGCGGCTAATGGGGCACGAATTGCGACGTATGGAACAGTCGCGATCCACCTCAACCTGTCCCTCCGACGCGCCTTGAAGTGGTATTTTACAGTGGCTGACGTCCAGACACCTATCCTCGGCGTGGATTTCCTGAGTCACTACGGGATGCTCGTGGACCCACGGAACAAAAGATTAATCGACACGACGACCCAGTTATCATCAAAGGGGTACGCCGCTATATACAACACGCCATCGGTGAAAACTATCTGCGGCGATTCGGTGTACCACCAATTACTGGCGGAATTCCCGGCCCTCACGCGTCCTCCGTCTTTCGGGAAGGAAAAGGCCCGACACGGCGTAGTACACCACATCGAAACTACGCCTGGCCCGCCGGTACCGGACCGCCTCAAGCAGGTAAGAGCTGAATTTGAGTTGATGATAGAACAAGGCGTCATGCGCCCATCGAAAAGCCCGTGGGCATCACCCCTTCACGTTCTGTCCAAAAAGGATAGAAATTTGCGACCATGCGGCGACTACCGAACGTTAAACGTTCGCACGATACCCAACTAAGCAGCGTGCCACCACGGAATTTGCAACCCTGCTCAAGGAACAAATGGAGAAAGTCCGGCCTCAGCCTGTGACACAATACAGGAAAAAGAAATTATTCACTTTCCGCGGAATTGGAGTCTTCTCCCTACGTATTTGTGGCGGATTGGTATCAATAGGGCGCCGACAAGTCGAGCCGCGGGTACCAACCGCCAATACTAGAGGGCTACGACGACAAAGAGTCTGTCTGTCTAACTCGCTGGCGGTCGAATATACGATCAATTGATATAAATACCGCACCTAGCGAGACTCCCTCTACGTCTATGGCAGGGACTACCGGGCATAGCCTTACTGACGAGTCCACCGGTAGTCCCGGGACGAAACGCACTCTCTCTCTCTTTTCTTCCGTCACATATTCTTGCGACACGACGCAATTAGGGGCCCTTTACAGCCGCCTTACGATGGACCATTTAGAGTAACGCGAAGAGGCGAGAAAATGTACACCAACAATGTTAACAATCGCGATATAAAGGTTTCCGTCGACCGGCTTAAGTCAGCATTTGTAGTATCAGAGAATCTCGACGCGAGAACCGCCGAAACCCGTGACATACTTATTCCACTAGAACGAATGAACGCTCGCAATGAAAGCGACGTGAAGAGCGACAACGAAGGAAACACTAGTAATAGGTATGTTACACGGTCAGGCCGAAGAGTCCGTTTTCCTGATTGGTTACAGGCTGGTTTCGGCTAGGCATCACAAAAAGATTACCCACGGGGACTTTCTCTGCAAAGGCAATAAAACGTTATCACTGGTAGGGGAGTGATGTAGCGGCACAAGAGTTGGAATTTGCTTCAAACCATGTTGTTGTTTAGCTTCGGAGTATCAAGACCGTTAGGTCACAGGTATTGTAAGGGGTTATAAACTCCGGGGAAAACAATCGCGCCGCTACATGTAACCGTAAAACAAGACGAATTTGTATCTTTTGACCTTCTTCTGACGATTATGACTAAACGAACGTGATCGCAAACGATTCAGTATAAACTGTGACTAAACGTCTGTATAGATATCGTTTCGCGACAAGATCTGTTTTAAATACACTAACGAGTACACATATTGGTAGTCTCATTATTCGATCCCCTACAGCTCTTATTAAGGAAGATAGAGGCCTGTGACATTATTCAGCTTGGCCAACATTGAACAGGGCATATTGATAAGCCAGAGTAACTAACATACAACCTTTTTTTTTTTTTTTTTTTTTTTACGTGGAGAAATCCTCATGGACACTCCGCTGTTGCAGTAATTGCGTAACAGCAGAGTAGTGTCGGACTCTTACCGACTAAAACTCCACGATGACCACCCGACGCGTATGACAGAGGTGCTCCAGGATTCTCTTATGAATTAACTTCAGTTGCACCCCCTTCACGCGTTCTCTAGTTCTAGCCAGTCCTAATATTTCCTGACTATTGAATTGGCGTTAGGGGGGGCCATTACCCCTAGCGCTGTCTCTCCTTATTGATATTCACCGGAGGCTTGTCTTGTGTGCTTCGACAACTCCCATACAACCTGGTGGTACAAGCTATGAAAAAACTTTCCCGGACATGAGAAAACACATTTGCCCAGATAACGTACGAAAGGTATTAGAGCCCACCAAATAAGATTTGCTACAATTAGCTGTAGTTCGTCACAATAAGCCTATGAGTATCGCGCGTCAGACGATTTTCGAATTAGTTGATGCTTGGATGTTCAAGATACGGAAGTGTGGAGAGATGAGACGTTTATGTACAACTTGATCATGGTGCAACCCATTCGTCAGCCAGAAAACTTCATGCACGATTTTCTAAAAAGAAACACATTTCCCCCCTTCCTTATGCCGTACCAATCCTCTCTCGTCGCTCCTTATCTCATACACAGACAGGCCAAATAATGTTGCCGATGACGGCCAACAGCCTGGGTACATGTACGGGTCTCTTGCCTGCGACAGAATTTTGTTATGTGTAGTATGCGGGGCAGGAAAGCACTTTTGCCATTAATATGAACTAGAAGATTGCAGAAAAATTGTAAACATTTTCCAAATTTTATTAATTTCATTTCATTTCTTAAAGTCTACAAAACTGTTAATCAACATTAAGCAAATATACAAAATCTTGACGTACAGAATAATGGAGCGAATATTAGAAACGATACTACTAAATCTACAAGCTAAAATGTACTATACAAATTTTCTTTAAAATATAAGACATGCAAAGTATATATTTCTGAAGTTAAAAAATATCGGATCAAACACTCTTCGAACATACTTCGAACGCTCATTATTACGTATATTACCAAACCAATGCATACAATATAATATATAAACTAAGCCAACGAAAGGCGCAGAGACTGGAGAACATGGGGTCCCCGAGCGTGCAGTACGCTTCAGCATCGTTGCGAACACCAACTCCCTCCGCTTGTCCCAATGCCATCTCGAACGGTGAGACTGCAACCAGAAAATATCCATATATACATCAAGATAGTAATGCAATTTCTATTCTTGCAGCACCGACGTAATACGCGGTGCTCCGTAATCGCTCGAGATTCCATATAGTTGTTGAAATTTCTACGCATTTGGTAGATAAAACGTTGCGAGAAATCCTCTTGTCACAGTTAGGTCTTCCAAACCTGATCGCTTGCATTTTTCCCGCTACTTCAGCGTTGCAACGTTACTTTTATTTCTGCCAACTTAGACACGACATCGTCTGAACTGCCCAATTCAGGACACGATGGCTCCTCCCGGGGATTCTGTTGAGACGATCCCGGATTTTCCGTGTCCTCACCATTGTAGAGCTCATAATTTGTATAATTTACCTTCTTCTTCAAGCATTGTTTTTTAAATTTCTGCCATTTTGAAGCTGCTGATAATCGCCGGATGCGTAAATCATTTTTAGCTTTGGAAAGAGCGCACGTCAGCATTGCTTCAATCCGTAAATCGCGTCTGCGCTTTCGGCGACACTTTGATCTTTTGCGGCGAACTTCGTCAATCCAAGTTAGTAACCGTTCAGTTTCTGGCTTGTCGGCGTTAGTTTTCGAAAGTCCCTTCTTTGTCCTCGCCATGCTTTCTCAATTATTTCACCTAATTATTGAGTAAGTAAAAAGTATACCAACCTGTATCCGGCTCCTGTTTGTTGTAGAACAATACAGAAGAGATTCACACAACTGCACACAAAGGATTTGAAACCACCGAGCAAAACACCCTCCTCACAGCACAGTCGTAAGATGACTAAGGGAAGTCTACGCTGCGCGTCTGAAGTCCGCTGTCTATACCCCCTCCTCTGTCTTTATGACGTAGTCTTACGCGCGAAAATGGAAACTAGTTCCGTGTAAAATCTTACGTTGGCCTTACATTCTCAGAAATTTTGAAAAATTCTTTAATCCAATTAATTTTTAAATATATGTGCGACAATTTTAATGCTAAATTTTATATATTTTGTACATTATATTAAAATTCTTCATTTACAGGAAATAATCAATAGCGTATGAAGGTGTACTGCACGTATTATTTGGCACGTACACTAATGTTGATGCAAGAATAATTATTCCAATGATTTTAAGTTACACACATAATAGATAAAGTAGGCTGTAGACTATGAAATTCGTATGAAATAAGCAGAGAATAGTAACTAAATAAATGTATATGTATATCGAACATAAATCTTGTAAAAATAATATATTAAATTACATTCAAATCAAATATATAAACAAGATCTGTTGACTTTTAATTATTTTTTTGAAGCACTAGTATCAAATAAAATTGCGTCATATAAAAATGTCATCCCGAAACACAGTTTAACGTGATACAATTGTATTACTTTAATTTAAGCAGAAAATATCTAATCATATTTAACAATTTTGAAAAACATACCTCTACTAAACTATCATTATCTTTTCCTATACCATCGGCAAGGCCCTGAACAGCAAGCAGTTCAGCGGTTGTTAAATAACTAGCCAATTGTTCTCGAACTACATTTACTTCTCCCTGATACATAAAATCAACCAATGCAGCCTAATCATCGAATTTTACATTATTATTATATATTATAACAGGATGCTGACATGGATTTTCGTAAAATAGAATAAGTATCATTTACAAAATATATGTTAACAGTAACAAATTATTAAATTCTTAATTTCACTTTACCTTAAATAAATCTCTAAAATATGTACTACATGCAGATAATAGCAGTTTGTCTGCTCTTATTCCTTTTTCCTTCGCAGCTTAAATTTACATCAACGAGATCTTCTTCGGTTCTCAGCGTATCAAAAGCACAAGTAATATGTTTTAAGTAATTATTCCACCTAAGAGAAAACTGTTTAATCCGTAAAACAATTATATTAAATTTGCAATTTTCAATCTGAAAAACATTTGACTTCAATGAGTATATTTTGATTTTTACCTGCCGGAAAACTGATGGAACAAAAATTTGTTACAACTATCATGTACTTATGTAATTAAAACAAGACAAAGCTTTTATAAATATAAAAATTGTCATAAATATTTTGACGCAACGCATTTGAACATTTTATGACTCATTGTATTAACACCACATTATTTCTTTTTTTGCGAGTATAATAAAAGCAATAATATTTAAACAATACATACTTGTTTAGATGCCTTTCGCAATATGACTTTCCCATAGAGCAGGTGGCTTATTACAAAATTCACGTCATAAATGTAATTTTCTTCAACTTCCAAAGCAAAAGTTATAAGTGTCCACCCAGGAATACCCAACATTTTGAAACACTTAAATAATACAAATTTCATATTTGGGTATTACATATTTCTAACAATTGAACACTACCATGCTTACCATGCTTTCATTAGCATGCTTAAAATGACTTTATATTGAAATTATTTGTATGGTATGCCCATTTTCTTATCACCCTTTATTTTTCTTTCTCCTTCTGCAGAAGAGTTAAGACTATTTGTATCCTCCCTATATTTGTCTATTATACATCCTACATACTTTCGCAAATAACAAAAAATAGCAAGGTCAGATATAGCTTCAATGTATACGGTCATCACAATGAAATGTGAATTACCTTCGGCAGATCTAAAATATTAAACGTGAAACGATGATCTTAATTTGGAATAGATTATAGATACACAATCTGTTCGTTTTTTCCTTTCTTAGCAATGATCTGTTCCATTGTCAAACAAGTATTTCCCTCAGTAGCCGGATGAAATGCAAATTTATATCGTATTATGCTTATCATTATACTGCAAGTACTTTGAATCACTGAAATTGCGGAACCATTTCCTGTTATTGAATGCAAAACATACAGCACGAACACGTTTTCCATTATCAAAAAACGCCATACAAATGTCTCATCCATTGTATTAAAGTGATAAGAGATAGACACAGCACCAAGCCTGCAGCTTATAATACAACAATTTGCACCAGTTTCTCAATTTTCCCCAATTATATTCAATGTTTACAATAATCATCCTTTGTTGCGACCGTTCGCGGTGAGACGCGTTCGCTAGGATAACGCGTCAGAGAGAGGCGTAAATTCTCGCTACGATTATGTTAATCGACGCCGCGAAATAGTCGTTCCCCTGTTTCGGTTAAGATAACAGAGGTGGTTTAATGAATGTAACACTGTATTGACAGGTTAACGTAGAATAATATATTTTACAATAATATGATGAATATATTACAGAAATTAGACTCGACTTTGCGATCTCTCTAGATTAATTCGTTTGCTCGTCAGATTTGTCGAAGTGTCACGTTGGACTCGTCAGAAGGAACTGATCGCCCTTCGATTATTCCTTTGCCTCATTTGGAAGACGACCCCCACTATGCACGAGTCACGCCACCGCTCGCGCCTATGATCACGTATGATTCTTCTTGTTTGAAAATCGTAACGGTCAAAAATCGACGTTTCTAGAGCTCGCTGCTTGGCGACAACTATGCTCTCGTCGATACATTGTATATGATCCGGAGGGCAGATAAGATGGTCTGCCTGCGACGTTGTAGAACCGCGAGCGACGGTTAGAAAATATAGCCTCTGGTGAGCCTCGTGGCGTAACATACTCCCCCCGTTGAGAGGGTACCGATCAAGTAATATAGTATGATGTTGTGAGGATCTCTGGTCAGACTTCGGTGCTGTTGATTGTTTCGGAGTCATCTGGAGTCGTTATGCTCGGTAGTGGTACCATCCGCTTGATGCTCCGATCCAGGGTGCTCGTTGCTGTTCGAACGGTAGCCGTCCGTATGATGCCGTCTGCACCTGGATGGACCTTGATGATTTTGCCCAATGGCCATTGCATTGGGGGAACGTTGTCTTCTCGGAGAATGACGATGGTGCCTTCTCGTATGAAGTGACGGCCCTTGCTCCATTTGTTTCGGATGTCTAGCTCATTCAGGTACTCTCGTTGCCAGCGGCGCCAGAAATGTTGTTTGACCTTTTGAATATGTTGCCAGCTGGAGAGACGATTGGATGGAGTGTCCCTGAAATCTCGTTCTCGAAAACTTGTTAAAGAATATCCGATGAGAAAGTGACCGGGAGTGAGGACAAGATGATCGTTTGGATCAGATGATACTTTTTTTTTTTGTACGTGGAGAAATCCTCATGGACACTCCGCTGCTGCACTAATCGCGTAACAGCAGAGTAGTGTCGGACTCCTACCGCCTAAAACTCCACGATGACCATCTTATGCGCGTGACAGAGGTGCTCCAGGAATCTCTTATGAATTAACTTCAGTTGCATTCCCTTCTCGCGTTCTCCTGTTCGAGCCGGCTATTGAGTAGGCGTTAGGGTGAGGTTGTTGCCCCTAGTGATGTCACTTCTTCTGGTCGTAGTCCGTTGGGGTGGTGGCGGGGTGGCTCTGGGTCGTCTGACTGCCTTCCGTCTCCATCGTCTTATCCTGCAGGGGTGAGAGTTTTTCTTCCTCTCCCTTTCCGCTCGCTCCTTCGCGAGCATAACTCGCTCGCAGAAGAGGCGGACGGCCTCGTATTCCTGTGACCCTCTCAACATCGCTTCCACAATCGCTGAGGGGATCAACGTTTCTCCTATGGCGTGCCGCCAGGGTGTAGCGGGGCAGCTCCCACGCCGGACAGAGCTCCAGGGTGTGCTGCGCTGTGTCCCTGTCCTCTCCGCAGTCGTGGCAGATGTCTGTCGTCTCTCGCCTTATTCTCTTCAGGAACTCGCCGAACACGCCGTGTCCGGAGAGTACTTGTGTCATCCTGAATGTGAGTGGGAGGCCGTGGCGGCTCCTCCATGCCCCCCAGTTTGGTAGGACCGCATCCGCGCCTCGGTGTTCGCTTCTCCCGTTGATCAGTTGGGATCGCCACAGGTTCCATGTGTCCTCCTCGGCGGTTCCTGTGTCGTTTGGAGCCGCCTGCTCGGTGGGGTCTTCTCCCGGGTGCCATTCTCTCCGGCGGGTGTATCTCTTTTTGAGCGCCAGCGCCCGCAGCTCCCCCGGGGGGGACGCGGCTAGGGTGGACGCCGACGCGTGCGACACCGTCCGGTATCCCCTAATGATTCTGATGGCGGTCATTCTGTGCAGCCTTCTCAGGAGCAGAATGCTGCGACGGCTTGCCATCAGGTCGTCCGCCCATACTGGGGCCCCGTACATCACTCGTGACCGAACGACGCCCTCGTAAAGTCGGCGCACCGCGTCTCCGGTCCCGCCGATGTTCGGTAGTAGGCCGCACAGGGCATTGGCAGCCGCTGACACCTTCGGGATCAGTGAGTCGAAGTGCGGCTCGAACGTCCACTGGCTGTCGATGGTGAGTCCCAGATACTTCATCTGTGATCCCACCCGGACGGTTTTACCTGCCATGTTTATGCATAGGCCGGGCGGTGGTGTCCCTCGCCTCTTCCTGTCAAAGAACCAGGTGGCCTCCGACTTCGCAGGGGAGACTCTCAGGCCCAGTTCGTTCACGGCACGGGTCGCACAGGCCGTTGCGATTCCGCCAATGCGCAGCGTCTCGTGCCAGCCACGACCCTCGACCAGGATTAGGGTGTCGTCCGCATAGCATACAATGGCCGCGCCTAGGGGTAGCGGGCATCGTAGTACCTCGTCGTACGCAACGTTCCATAGTATGGGGCCCAGCACCGAGCCCTGCGGGACGCCACGCTCAACGGATCGCTTTTCGTCTCCTTCCTTACTGGTCTAACACACCCACCTGTCGTCGAGGTAGGCTCGGATCAATCGGACGAGGTAGCTGGGAACCTCGAAGTGCTCCAGGGCCGTCACTATCCTATCCCATGGCACGGTGTTGAACGCGTTGACGATGTCCAGGGAAACCGCCAGCGCCACGCCTTTCCGGGAGACCATGTCCTCCGCAATCGCTCGTGCGCGTCTGACCGCGTCAATCGTCGAGCCCCCCTTCCGGAAGCCGTACTGGCTTTCGTGCAAACCTGGCACTTGGCCCGCTATGTGTCGTTCCAAGCGGGCGGCGACTACCCTCTCGAGTAGTTTGCCGACCTCGTCCAGTAGGCATATCGGCCGGTACGCTGACGGCGAGGTCGTCGGTCGGCCCTCTTTATGGAGCAGGACCAGCCTCGCCGTCCGCCACGCCCGGGGGTAGACTCCCTCCCTCAGGCATCTTGTGAAGAGGTGCCGGAGTCTGGGGGCCATGACCCCCATCACTTCCCCCCAGATCCGGCCAGGGATTCCGTCCGGGCCCGGTGCCACGTTGCGGACGGTCATTCTTCTGGTTGCCTCCCATATCTCCTCCTCCGTGACTTCCCAGTCGTCCCTCCATTCCAGCGGTCGTGTCGTTTACCGTGGCCGTTCCGCCGCTCTGTTCTCTTGTGGGGGAAAGAGCGTTCCGGTGATCCGCGTCAGCAGCGCAGGTTCCATTTCCGCCGTTGTCAGGGTGCCCTTCGCGCGTAGTTTCTGTGTCACTGTATGCCCTCCCCCATGGGTCCGACTCGACTGTTTCGACCAGTTCGGACCAGGCACAGTCCTTCGCTTTTTTAATTTCCCTTTGTAGCGAGCACCGTAGCGCGCGGTACGTCCGGTAGCGCAAGGAGACTTCTTCTTCGTCGCGTCGTCGCCAGCGGCAGGCCCTTAGGTACTGTCTTCGGGCCCGGACACATCTCGTCCTCAGTTCCGCGATGTCGGGGTTCCACCAGTAAACTGCTCTGCTTCGCACCGTGCCCGGTGTGGCCCGTGGCATGGATGCGTCGCAGATTGCTGTCATGGCTTGTCGCAGGTTCTCGGCCTCCTCTTCCACGTCTGCTTCGGTCGTCGTTGCCGAGGCCTCCCAGCTCCAAGCTGTTGCTATAGCCGCCGCCCGGAGTAGATCTTCATTCCTCTCCTTTATTTTCCATCTAGGCGGTAAGCGCGCGTGTCTCCCCCTCGGCGGGCCGCGCCCGTCGTTTGTCGTTGGCATTCCAGGTCCAGGTGCGTCCACCTCCATCAATATGTAGAGGTGGTCCGACAGCGTCTCGACCCCTTCGGCCACTCTCCAGCCTGAGATCCGCCTGAATGCCTCGGGGGAGGCCCATGTTATGTCAACAATGGAGCTCCCTCTGCACGTCACGCAGGTACTGGTCGAGCCCCTGTTCACTAACAGAAGTCCAAGTCCCGCGGCCCAGTTCGATAGCGTGCGGCCGCGCGTTGGCCGTGGCGTTCCCCCATTCCGTGGAGTGCGCGTTGAAGTCTCCCAGGACGAGCACTTGTCGTGGGAGTCGTCGCCTGACGCAGTCGCCAACTCCGTCTAGGAATTCTTCGAACGCTGCCCGTCCGCTGTTAGGTGACACGTACACCCCCACCACCATCATCCCTGCCCACTCGACCGCGGCGTATCCGTTGCCGCGTTCCAGCAGGGCTCCGTGGACGAACGCCCCGGGCGTTGATGTCCAGGTGAGCAACCGACAACCATTCCGTCCTCCTTTAACTCCTCCTTGTCCAAGCCGGACGTCCCGTATCCACACCCGTTTTGCGCTCACAGGCACTAGTCCTCCACTCTGGTTACCTCCCTTGCCCAGGCTCTCCAGTTTTCCGGAGATTTCGATTACGCACGCAGCTCCGTCCTCTCTACGTCTGCCTCCCATGTATCCCCACCCTGTGTTGTAATGGATCAGATGATACTGGAGTCAGCGGACGGGAGTTGAGGATAGACTCGATTTCAATGATAAGTGTATTTAAATTTTCGAATGTCAAGAGCTCGTTACCTGCGACACGCCTGAAATGTCGTTTGAAGGATTTCACTGCAGCTTCCCATAGCCCTCCGAAGTGAGGTGAGTTGGGAGGAATGAAGAGCCATTCGATCCGTCGGTCGACTAAAAAGGACTGAACCTTTACCTTATGATCGTCGGATTGCAGGAGATTTCGGAGCTCTCGTAATTCATTGTTGGCGCCAACGAAGATGGTACCGTTGTCGGAGTAAATTGTCACACAGAATTCTCGGTGAGCGATGAATCTTCGCAGAGCAGCAATGAAGGCCTCGCTAGTGAGGTCGCTGACCAGCTCGATGTGGACTGCTTTGACTTCAAGACATATAAAGATTGCTACATATACCTTAATTTTGCGTCGGTTGCGATCCTTTCGTTCTTTGATGTAAAACGGTCCGCAATAATCTATTCCGACGTTGGTAAACGCACCTAGCGAGAGACTCCCTCTGCGTCTAAGGCAGGGACTACCGGGCATAGCCTTACTGACGAGTCCACCGGTAGTCCCGGGACGAAACGCGAATTCTCTTTTCACCTGGCAGCAACTACTTCACTACAAGACTACCGGATTCAATGGAGAAAAATATTTTATTTCATCTATCGATGATTATAGTAAAATAGCTAGGATCTATTGTATAAAATCAAAAGATGAGGTCTTTGATTCTTTCGTACCGTTCGTAAATGAAGCCGAAAATTTAACGGGCAAGAGGTTAAAAATATTAAGATGCGATAATGGCAAAGAATATTTAAATAATCGAATTTATAAATTTGCTAGGGATAAAGGTATAAGAATAAATAATTGCCCAACATACGTACATGAATTAAACGGGACAGCGGAAAGGTATAATAGAACAGTGATGGACATGGCGCGTTGCTTGTTAGCGGAAGAGAAAGTACATAAAAGGTACTGGCCGGAAATAGCTTGTACAGCGGTATACTTGAAATATCGAATATTAGCGAATACTATAGAGAGAAAGACACCTTTTGAAATATTCTTCGGGAGAAAACCAAGTGTTAAAAATCTACATCTATATGGAAGTAAAGTTTTTGTAAGAAGGCCAGAACAAAAAAGAGTTTCCAAATGGGACAAGAAGGCAGATATGGGAATTTTATCAGGATATAGTGAAGTAGGATACAGAGTCTTATTAGGTGGGAAAATAACAATAGCTAGACATGTAGAGGTCATAGAGACAGACACTAAATGTATCGGTTTTGAGGAAAACTCATTAGAGGCAGATTAGAGAAATGATAGCGAAGATAACTATTCATTGGATGGTATGGATAAGGAAGAGTTAGAAGGTAGGGAAGATGAAAATGATAGTAGTACTGAAAGCTCAAACACTACTAGGAGATCTACACGTATTAAGAAAACTCCAGTAAGGTATCCAGACTATGGATAAGGAAATAGAATGTCTCTATAAGAATAAAACTTGGAAATTGGTAGAAAGGGTAAAAGGCAAAGAAGTATTAGATGTAAAATGGGTTTACACGAAAAAATCAGAGGACAGGTATAAGGCTAGATTAGTGGTAAGGGGATTTCAACAAAGAAACGTAGCCGATGACATATATTCTCCAGTGGCGAGTAATCAGACCTTTAAGATATTGCTATCATATTGTTGTCAAAATGGATTAATAATTGAGCAAATGGATGTAGAAACTGCCTTTTTAAATGGTGAAGTAACCTCGGAGGTATATGTAAATCAACCAAAGGGATATGCGGACGGAACGAATAGAGTTTGTAAATTATCGAAAGCGCTTTATGGGTTAAAAGAAAGTCCGAGGGACTGGTATGAGTGTTTTGATAAGTATGTGACGAGATTAGGTTTTAAGAAGAACAATATAGAGCTGTGCCTATATACTTATGGAGAGGGAGAAAATGTTGTTTATGTGTTAATATACGTAGACGATTTGTTGATTTGTAGTAAAAACAAAGGGAAGATACAAAGTGTAAAAAAAAAAGAAAAAAAATTATTAACTGATAAATTTGAAATGAAAGATTTAGGTGAAGTAAAAGAATATCTTGGAATAAATATAGAGTATGATTATTTAAAAAATGAAATGAGATTAAGCCAAAAGATATACATAGAATCATTAGCAAACAAATATAAATTACATAATAGCAAATTGTACTGTACACCTATGGAGACCAACTTAAAAATTGAAAAAGCTGAGATAAATAGAGAGGACATTGGATACAAGAATTTAATTGGCGCATTGTTGTATATTAGTGTAAATACCAGACCCGATAAAAGTTATAGTGTGAATTATCTGAGTAGATTTCAAGATTGTTGTAACGAGACACATTTTAAATATGCCTTGCGAATATTGAAATATTTGTACCGGACTAGAGATTTAGGGCTACATTATAATAGAAATGAAAAGTGCGAAACGATAGATTGTTATGTGGACGCTGATTGGGCAGGAGATCATATAGATAGGAAATCGACTTCTGGGTATGTAATTAGATTGTATGGAAATGTAATTGGATGGAAGTCTAAAAAACAAAGGTGTGTGACAAAAGCCTCGACGAATGCAGAGTATGTTGCTCTATCGGAAGCGGTGAGCGAAGTAATGACTATCAGAGAACTAATGAAAATCTTCGATGTAAATGTAGACGATAACCCTGTAAAAATCTATGAGGATGACTCTGGAGTAATGAGTATAGCAAAATACGGAACTTTTACAAAAAATTCTAAACACATTGAAGTTCATTACCATTACGTTCACGAGTACGTAAAGGAAAATAAGATAAACATGATAAAAGTAAGTACAGAAGAAAACACTGCGGATATTTTTACGAAGGCACTGTGTAGAGAGAAATTTGAAGGGTTTAGGTCATGGATGAATGTAAAATAAGAGAAATGTAAATAAAGCGATAAATGTTAAATATTTTGTTAATTGGACAAGTATGTAAATAAAATTAAGTGTACAGTATAAATGTAAGGAGGCGTGTTAGGGAAGTGATACATTTACACTGTACATGAGAGTGTGTGTGTAAGGGTTAGAGGGCGTCAAGGTCTTAGTGGAGACAAAAGACTGTTGCCAGATGTTAGAAGAATCTAGGATAGTCGGTTGGCGACAAGCGTGCGTGCAAGACGTTCTTCAGAGAGTAATATAGATGTATAACTGTGGTGTGTGAAATATAGTCAATAATTTGTATTCCCAAATCCTCGAATTTCCTTAACACGTAGGAATATTTTTATCGGGTTATCGATGTAGCCGAGTTATTAAAAACGGATCGGACAGATGATATTCGTTTGCATATTCGAAACGTAATATCGAAACACATTTGGTCGTAAACAATAATACGCCTTCGTATAATATGTCCCATCTATTCACGTAATATGAGTACCATCGAGCTTTCTAATGGATTTGTGGTTCGATTACGATTCGATTCGGGATTTCGCGCGGTTAAAATGTGAAATTAGGGAACCACTGTCGCAACGATAGGATCTCCACTGGACGATGTAGTAATTGATCGGTTACGCGACCTCTGCTTCGTTCCAACCATTGCTTAGAGGAGCAGGCACGATCGTTTACGTCTCCCGGTGACATCGAGCCGCGTCGTAAATACGTACACGTAGCTCCTTTTTCGATTTCGACGATGAAACTAACCTGGCAACTAGAATCCGTTTCGATCGTTGTTAATGCCGTTGCGATTTTAACCGCTGCGAGTGAAAGGCCGCGTTTTCTCGCGAATTCTCGCGTCATCGCGTCCGTATTCGAAGAAGGGGAAGAGCGGATATTCGAAATTCGAAACGTTGGAGCGAGTTTCCGGCATGGTACGGCGGTCGTTGCAAATTGTTTCAACGTCGTCCATTGTGAAACTTTCCCCCGGTTCCACAGTTGCTGGTGCACGTACTCGGCTTAGCGCGCGGTTGCACTTACGTGCTAGGTGCGTGCTAAAGTATTTTCGAGTCTGCTGTAAACACACACCCGTAGACGTAGGAAACGCCAAGTCGTCCGTAGACCGTGTAAGAAGACCGGTCCCAACGCGGTTCTAAATACGGCTCCTTGCATTATTAATCCCCCAGAGGTGGTACCGTATACCGGGCTGTTATCGCGGTTACATCGTAATTCGCGACAACGTTGCACTCGGATACGCGAGCCAAGGTGCAATCTCGTCGTGCCATCTCTATCCCTGTCCGACGGGCGGAACTGTTCCGCACGCTTGTCACTTCCATGATCGCGCGCCTATTAATCTTTCAAGTGAAAACAGGGCGAAAGCTGCGAACAATTTGCTTCTTTTTTCTTCCTTTTCTCCTTAATTTCTTCGGATACCTGTTACGTTTTATATCCTTCGATTCTTCGACATCGAACGTCTCGATCGAATCGTGACGAAATATAGAAAATACCTAGAACTTGCAGCGATAGGTCGGACCTCGGAACCATTGCGCTGCTCCTTATCCTCGTAACTCTGTTCCATCGGACGTTTAAGGCATACAGTTCTAACGAGCTGTATACGTTGCTTACTTTCTCTTGCACGTTGAGTGCTTCCAGCGCTTCCATTGAAAGCGTATATAACGTTGGAGCGTTCGTTAGCAAGATGATAAATATTTAATAAATAAGTTGGAAATCGATATCGCACAGGCTTTCGAAACGGCTTTACGCGATGGTCGTTTACGTCTACGATCGTTTACACGATCCACGTTCGAACAACAAACACCGCAGCAACCCTGAAATCCGATTAATCTGGAGTAGGCAGGCACAGTTTCGTTTTTCACGCAGATTGCGAGCAATCGCGCTTTCGAACGAGCGTGTGAATCTGGGTATACTACTGCGGTAGCTCTCGTTATTAATTCACTCGGTCGTGCACAATTAGGTGAGCATTGTAGCTAGATGTCTCTTCTTCGGCGACACGGCTCATTTTGCGTAGTATCGTCGATTTGTCTAACTCGCAGGCAACGTACAATCGCGAGTTTATGCCGGCGGCAAAGTTTCCTTCGTGCATGGAAAACTTGCCGCGCGAGAACTATCGTGTGGGGAATAAATTAAGCGAATTTCGGGTTGCAGCGGCGTTCGTGTAGTCGAGAATTATCTCGAGACGAAAACTTTCACGGATTAAAGCGTGTTAGAATTTAATCTTGGAATTAGGATTAATATTCTGTGGAAGACACAATGTTTATGTTGAAATAATACAATGTGATATTTATTAAACAATTATTTCGAGAGTTATAAATGTGCGTTCTGGAATGTAGACAGTTGGCTAGTTATTCACAGACTGGCTTAGTGACCATGGCCCTTGAAAAGGTTTAGATCCCCACTCTCTATGCAGTAATGAGTGTGACCTGTGTGGGTGTCTGTGTGGCGTCACATGTGCCACAGAACCTTCTAGTAGCTTCTCGACGTGCTCGTCTAGAATGTTCCATCCATATCCTCACGTTTCTTCCGGCGTCCTTTTGAAAAAGCATGCACGTGCTAACTGCCGTGGTGCATCTCACGAACGCACGCTGGTGGGGATGGCGCTGGGCAACGAATGGAAGAATCTGTACGATCAAACACTCTATCCGCATGCGACTGATATCGTTGTATTCCAACAAAGCGTAATAATTTAGACTGTGAAAAAGCGACTTTTGTTCCGCTCGTCCCTTTTTCTTCTCCATCGGAAGCGGAGATAATTTGCGGAGTATCGAGATATTCTTATTCTTATAAAGAGCGAGGAATTCGCGAGCGCGGTTATTAATAACGCGATATTTATCAGCCGGCGTAAATAAAGCTCGTAAATACAGACTGATAAGCCCTGGGGAAAGGAGCAGAAAGTTGTACGGTTGATCGACTTTTACGAGATTTCTTGGCGAAAGGAAATTGGGTCGGTCGTTAATTACACCTATTAGCGAGAAATAACATTACAAGAGGGTGGTCGGTAAGGGTGCCGCGAGCAAGTTTCTCAAGTTACGTATTCCTGGCGGCGAGTCTCGGTTTCTCGAAAGCGTAAAACTGTTAATTATTTATCTCTTGGGGGGAAAGGTGTCTGTTTTATGTAAACGGTACGTCTAAACCGATAAATTATATCTCGCAGCGGAACCGAGTTATCACCGGAATTTTATTAGCGCGATACGTACTTTAATTTTTGCCGTCTGCCTTTGCCTGTGTCTTTAATCTCGGAGACGACACGCGACAACACGACGCGTTATGCCGCGTCAAAGGATTTCGGCTTTAAAGCTTATCGGGGAGGACAGCGCTGCTCCAACTTTTCCTAGCTTCGGTTTACAGGAAGCTATAACGGAGTATCGAGAGACCAGCAGTGTTTTCTAAACTAGAAGACGCGACGCTCGGTGAGAAAAATGATCGCGAAGAACCGGTATATATTCTCCTAACCCCGAGTCTCCAGCGAATCTCTCCATCGGTATCGTGTGCGTTCACCGAGAAACTCGACAGCTTTAATTCGCATTCAGCTTTTTCAAGCATCATCGTGTGCCGGGCTTCGTACGTTGCCCCTTTTACCGGTGCACCGTGCGTCCGTATATTTTATTAAGCGGCAAACAAACGAAAAGAAAAAACAAAAAAAAAAAGAAAAAGAGTTCTTTCTAGGCTGAAAGTTCGTTGGGCGGTATATCTCCGTGTTCGCCGTGCCACCGGTCTTGCGCGCGCGAGAAATCGTCGAAACATTCGGGACACTGCTGAATGTCCTCGAAGCCAAGATAAATATACCACGGGCGTTATTGTCGGGAAAGTTGCGAAACGCGAGGGACGCGTAAATCGGACTAGATTAAAGTCGAAAGATCGTTGTTGCGAGCTGGAAGTAAGAGGGCAAGAAGTAAGACGAGATACCGAAGAGGAAAATGCATTAGAATCATTCGAGATTCTTGCAAACTAGGTGGCCGACTTGCGCGGCCTTCATGAATGCGTAATTCGTCAAAGATTCCGTGTTTTGTCGTGCACTCTTCGCGCTACCGTCTCCACTTTCCAAGTGAAAACGGATCTTCCATTCGACGGATACAATAGCGATATTAGCGCCGGCAACAAATATTTATTTATTTATTTATTTACTTTTACGGGATAAATCCTTGGATCGAAAGAAAGATTAGCTTGGAAGACAGAAAATAGGACGATAAGTACGTTCGAGTTGTGGTTAGGTTGGGTTACACGTACGTAAGAGAAGAGAAAAAGAAAATACATATGTAGATGGAGTAACGAGACAAGAGAAGAAAGTACAAAAGGACAAAGAACAGGATATAGTAATGTAAGATGGTCGGAAAAGATGCTCGAGAGAATGTCTCGAGTCTTAAGGATAGCATGGGTTGACCGAAGATATCGTTAGTCGACTAAGCTCATCGATATGCAGCTCGTACGTCTTGCGGACTGGTTTGCCAACTGCAAAGGAAACGGTCGATCCGGAGAAAATTCATCGAACAAAGTTCCGGTCGACCATACCGTGCTTGGAGACACGGTCGTCTCGGAATTTGACCAGAGATGGAAGACGAGAAGTCCCGTTTACTTTCATCCGAGAAGTTGGACTTCGCGTGGAACGATTCGAATACGCGTTTTGGGCAGGTGAAACAAAATCGTTGGAAGAAAACACGTTTAACGCGTAACGAAAGGAGATTCTTCGTTTTGCGATCGACGGCTCGCAAATTTGTCGAGGGCCGATCGCTCCTAGATAGCGGGATAACGGAAAGGTGGAAGGTAGGCCAGAGTCGAAGGCAGTTTGCCGGTTATTTTCTCGGTTGGACCGATCGATCGCGAGAGCCCGCTCCTCGAACAAACGTCGACTGTAGAGAGAGGTGGGGAGGAGAGGGTTGTAAAGAGCAGCGACGGCGTCTCTTACTTTGCTTTTTTACTCTTCGAACGATCCTGGAATCGGCCTGCTCGGCCGGTGACGGACCACGAGGAATAATTATTATTCCGCGAGAGAGAGAAGGGAAAAAATGGGAGTCGTTTGTTCAAACGCGACGAGGGTATCTTTCTTCAAAGTGGTTTCGAAGATTGCACGGGCGGCAATGGAGAAAGAGAGAGAAGGAGGCGGCCGTAATAATCAAAAACATTCTTAAACGTCTTATCCCGGGACTAATCTCGAAATTTTTCTCTCCTGGATGTCGAGAAGGAAAAGAGATTTCTCCGGGCGGAAAGAAACGCCATCCGCTGGAACGACTGCCGATGTTGGTCGATCCGGATCTAGAAACGTCGGATCGAGGAGGATCTCGAGAAACGGCGAGTCGCTGTGCTGTGCTTTGGAAACTCGATGGCGGGGCCGAAGGCGGAGGCCAGCGAGACCAGATACACGAGGTTCGTCGTCGTGTTTGCAGCGCACGCGAATGAAAAAACACGATGGGAAGAGAGCAAAAGGTCGTGGGAACTGCAATATACACGCGTCCATTCATCCGGATGAAAAGGTTCGTTATAGGGGCAATTACTGTGGTGGTGTGGTGCGCTGACCTCTATCAACGGCCGCACCCCCGTTCTACTACACCTTACCCCGACGCGCCTTACTGTTCTCTGCATTTTAGATTAGTTTAATGTCGGCCGAAGCGAGCGAAAGCAGCCGCCCGTTGCTCGATAAGAGAATTAACCGATAGGGTAATAAGGAGGAGGCCACGCGAACCGTCGTTCCTCCCGACTCTTCCTTCCTTCCTTCCTTCCTTCCTTCCCCCCTACGTTCTCCACCTCCTCCTCCTTCTCCTCCTCTTCGTGATCCAGTCTCCGCCTTTCCCTTGCTTCGAACGCGCTTCGTCAACCCATCGGTAAAGTAAAACCATCATCTTGCGAGACGACCGATACGCTTTCTCCGTTTTCGTTTGCTTCGCGCTTGCTGCCCGAACGAATGGACAAACAGCTGTTCGTCGATTACAGGAGGACAGATTTTCTGGTTAGTAATTCGGATATACATAATATCGAGCTGTGTCGCTCGATTCGGAATATACTCGCTGGCCGATGAAACTAATTAATATGATAATCATCGAAGCAAGGAATTATTATCACGGTGACCTGTTAAATATCGCCATATATTACGCATTGAATATTGCGTTATTACGCTGAGCCGTAAAATAATCCTATCGTGGGGAGTAAATGTTAATAAATTCAATCGGTTAAACGAACGATGCGCATCCGACTGTCGTAGATGGTTGGTTTCGAAAGCATAAGAAGACGAAGACTAAAAATAAACGCGAACAAATGTGATCAACGAACGACGATATACGATTAAATTGGCTGGTTTTTAATGGTAGAACGGCGAGTTTCGCGACAAAGGATCGAACGATTCGGCTGGGATCGATAGTTTCGACGAGTTTCGCTTCGAGATACACGGTTACTCGTATTCGTTGACTAGTGGAAAATGAAACGAGAGAGAAGAGAAGAGAAGAGAAGAGAAGAGAAGAGAAGAGAAGAGAAGAGAAGAGAAAAGAGGAAGAGCAGTGCGTGTTTTTTTCAAAACGGAAGAATCGATATTCCGTTTGGAACGGTTGGATCAGAGGGAAGAAAAGGACGCCGGCGACGGGGGAAAGGAGCGAACGCGTGACTGTGACAGCGCGCGTTGAAAATATACCTATCGACGTTGTCATCGATAATGCGTGGAATCGAAATTTCCAGGCGGACGAGTTGGTTCGGTGGCAGAAAAAGTAAAAAGTAGTTAAGGCTAACTATACAGCCGTGAATCCATCATATTAGCCATGGGACTAATCGGTTGTACAACGGGCCGCGCGGACGACAGAAACGCGCAATTTCGAATCAATCTCCGGGGATATCTGACAGGGGCCGGTCCTCGTTCGTTTTTCTCCGGCTGCAGTCAAATCGATAGCTCTATACGGCCAGAGCGAAACCGCGCCACGCCGGCCTGCGACAAACGCGAAACACCATTTCCGTGGAAAGCAACCGTGTAACCTACTTGCTTTCGAGTAACCGGAGCCCCGGGGTCACGCAGACGAAACGCCGGTCGTTACGACCGTTCGCGGAGAGACGCGGTCGCGAGGAAAACGCGTCAGCGAGAGGCGTAAATTCTCGCTACGATTCGGTGAATCGACGCCGCGAAGTAGTCGTTCCCCTGTTTCGGTTAGGATAACAGAGGTGGTTGAATGAATATGACACAGTAGTAAGTTATATTTCACCGTTTATTCCAACAACTTATAACGAGGATAGTTTCGCTGGTGCGTATGTACGAGATGAATGAGTGACTGATCTACGTGTGTGTATACCCGGTTAAAGGATGTTGACCGTTCGAAGGATGTAAACTCAGTACTGTCTTGGGAGACGATGCTGTGTCGGAGGAAAGCTAAGGATGGGTGTGTCTAGCGCACGGGACCATCGGATTTGTTGGTGCCGATGTTAGTTAAGAGAGTGAGGGAAATAGGCTTCGTTGTTAATTGGTTAAACGAAGGGTCTTAACCGCCCTCGAGAGAAAGTGGTTAGTGGGAGGAAAGTTGCAGCGTACGTGAGAAAAACTAACTTTCCCTAGTTAAGCCGTGGTAGACAATAGTCTTTGGAAATTCTTCGGAAACAGACGTTTGTTTGGTTTGAAGGACCTTTTCTAGGAAATCTATGAGATTTATGGAAGGTACTTGAAACTATGGAGGTTACGCTGCGAGTATCCGAAGACATCTGGTTGCCATATTGCCCGCGGTGTGTGGCCTGGGCTAGGTAGACTGTTACGCGACGTAACACCGGTTCTCCCTTAAACGCGATTAATGTATCGCTAGCTGGGAAAAAGGGAGAAAGAAAGAAGGAGAGGGGATAAGAACGAAGATAGAAAAGGGATTCGCATCTCGTGGAAATCGACACGGTTCGATCCACGTTTCAGCGAGCTTTCCGCCGTCGGAATCGACAATTGCCGGAGGAGGACCTTTTTGTCGAGCAAAATAAATAGACATTTTTCCCCTCCTTCGTTTTTCAGTATGTTTACCAACCCATTGTTCTATTCACCGTCGCTTCCGGCAACGTTCGATTTGGAAATGTTGACTCGGGAACATTCGATTTGGGTAACGTTCGATTCCGAAATGTTTTATTCGCTGACGATCGGTTCAGAAATGTTTGAGCCCGGAGATGGTGGATTCTCATACGTTCCATTCTCGGAACGTTCGATCCTCGGTAACACGGAGTTTAGCGATTCTCGAAACCCGGCAGAATCTTCGATTCGAAAGTGTTTGATAGACGTGCCCCGTATATCGTGCAAACACTCTTTTATACGAGTTTCGTGTATCTTTCTGCTCTCGGTTGTGCGACCAAAGTGCGCGATCGGTGTTTAGAACGAAACTTTCTTCGGGAAAAATCAGAACGTGCGTTACAATTCATTTACCAAGGAAATAAAGGCAAGGTCGATTTTGCACCGAGCTCGCCGTTTTCCGGGAACGTGCTGATATCCAAACGGACGGTTTGTATAAATTTCGGGGAAGGAGTAACCGGTTTACGATTTCGTCTGGCAGCAGCCTTTCGCGAATTATTCGCGTCGAAGATTCCGATGAACAGGGAAAGGGAAGGAAGGACGACAGAGGAAACGTATCGGTACAGGGCACCGAGTTAATTACATTAAAGATTCTGTACACAGATAAATTAGCTGCTTCTCCGTGCAGATAGTAATTATCGGGGTGATAAGTGGTAATAACAGTTTTACGCTAGTTTCAGCCTCTACCTGCTTCAGCTAACCGTTAACGAAGAAGACGCGGCAGTTAAAGCACTCGTTATCAAACAGCTTAACCCCGTAACTCCTTCGTGATTAAAAGCATCGCTATTAAGTGTCGTTATTCGTCGCGTTATTAGGGCGATACAGCTCGAACGTAATTAGCTCCTTGTGCAAATAATATCGGGTTGTCCGACAGTTTGCGCGGCGGATGTCGCGCAAGAAGAACGAAAACGACGAAAACGGGGAACAAAGGAAAGAATGAAGGCGGAGAGGGGCCGGAACAAAGCATGAGTCGGCTCAATGCGCGTACCTCGTTTTTCGGTTCTCTCGATAACCTCGAAAGCTCGTCGTTGTTCTTCGTAACGACGTCGTCGGCCGGCGATATTCCACGTCGTTAAAACAACCGGGACGAGTCAACACGGAGGCTTTCTTCCTTTTTTCTCTCCTGGAACGGATGCTCGAGAGGAAAAAAGTTTCCCGCCTCGTGCTCGGGCCACGAGCAAACGTTTTAACGCGATTGAAAAAGTTGAAACTCTAACGAGTGACTAGCAGCGATTAGCAGCAGTTTCCGAGTCGTATAGAAGGCGTGGTGTTTCGTTCGTTAAGTCACTGTTCACCTAGAAGCGTTTTCTATCGGTCGGTAATCGGAAAAGCTCGTCCCTCTGCTTCCGTTCCTCTCTCCATCGGCCGATTTACGCGACCCTAGTTTTATCGCTGTTTTATCGGTGGCCGTGCGTCGAAGCGTGCCTTTTTAAAAAGCTCGTACCACGGCAGTTTCTTCCGCTGCTCGTTTCTCGCTGGTCGCCACTGCGCGCGCACTTATAATTAACAATGTCACCGGTCGCGTCGAGTTGTCGCCGGTGCGGTTGTTAGCGAGAAGCTTTTAACGAAGCCGGACGAGGCGACGTACTTCTCTCGACTCCGTTTCTCCGCCAAAATACCAAGATCGATATCCGGTATCGGCGATGAAAACGCGCCGGTCCTTCGCCGCGCGATACGCAACGAAAGCAACCCGATCGCAGCGGGCTGATTTCACCGAGCCCGATGATTAAAAACGGGAGGGAATCGACGGTGCGAGATTTCCCGGCGAAGCTGCGGACGAGTACTGGATATTGAGATGAATTTAGCCGCGCGACGACGTCCTCCTTTCGGAAAATTTCAAGCGAATTTTCGCGGAAAAGTCGAGAAATTTGTAGAAACGTCGTACGATTCGTCGTATTTTATTAGCTCTATGGGCAACACGACAGACGTACGTACGTATCTCGAATTTCGTTTCCGCGAAATTTCACGGTGCCGGGAGAAATGATTCGCAAGGGCTCGGATCTTATCGTTGACGCGAGTTGATTTTCCAGGATCGTGAAGAAAGTATCTGATCAGCTGAGCGTATAACACGGTTTCTTAGATATGAATTTCTACGAGCGCAACCTAACCTCGACCTATTCCGATTTCAGATAAGATTTCCATCTTCGAGGAGACGCGAACCATGGAAAGAGAGGAGAAAAGTTGTAGGTATCGTTTCTGCCGCGTAGCGCCGGCACTTTCTTTGGAAAAAATTGCCGTTCGGCGAGCGTGTTTAACGTTAATCGCCGATCAACTTAGCCGTCGTCAATCGACCGAATCGAATAATTTCGAGGAATCTTCCACCGACTCTTATCGTCTTGGCCTGTTTCGCGTCTCCGTCGGCCGATTTTCTCGCACCGCGTTCTCCACCGCGGTTTTCTATCCGTATAATAGAATAGTATAGTAGAATAATACGTATAATATAATAGAATAGATACAACGATTATAACGCGTTGGATACCTGGATGTACCGATTGCCCCGGGGCGATCCTCCGTTTCTCCGGTTTTCGTTTCTTTCGTGCCAACCGAACCGAACAAAGGCGACGGATAGTTTCGCGGATAGTGGGCGTGCATCCATACGACGATAATTCTTCCTCATTTGTCGTCGTTTCTATAATTTCATCCGCTGCTGCCCCGTCCAGTAGAGACTGGCCTGACCCCGATTTTATTATATTATATCATCCGCCCTTTTCCTACGTTTCCTCTTTCATCCCCCTCTTACCACTTTCCACGCTTTTCCTCCATTCTTCGCCGTTCCAATTGTTCCGTCGTATCTCTACCTCTAGCCTGTTTCTCAGGCTGCCTTCCCCTGTTTCCTGCCCGCTTCCTTTTTCTCCTTCGCTTGTCACGCTTTCTCTTATTTAATCCAGCCTCTCCTCTCTTCTTCGCCGCGTTCTTTCTAGTTTTTCACCGAGGCCTGCCTCGCGCCTCCCGTCTGCCGCCTCCCGCTCCCTCCTCGTCGCTGTCCCTAATTCCCTTCTCAGCCGGTTAAACCCTCCTGCCCCGTCGTTCCAAGCTCCAGTCGATCCGTGTCTCCGTTCGATGCCGCCCCATTCCGATAATAACGCGCCAACCCGTCGCCGGAAATAAAGAGCACCTCGCGCTGATCCCTTTTGTTTCATCCCGAGCGATTCACCCCTCTCCTCGTTCGGTCGCCACCTCCCTTTATACCAGGCCGGTAAAAAATAATTGCAGAGCCGAAAGCGACGGAGATTCACGGCCCCCTTTTTCACCGCTGCGCCACGCCGCGCAACACCGCGCCATGTCGTGCCGCTACGAACCGCGTACCGTGTTCCCCTTTTGTCTTCGATTGCCGTCCGGTGACAGCGTTCTTCATCACGGCCTACCGTCGCACGCCCTTTCGTTACCGGGTTGTCGCCACCCCTTGGAAAATACACGACCCGCTGCAAACCCGTTGCTTCCGGACATCCTTTCGTGTATGAATTCCACCGGTGAATGCCGCACAGAGGATTTAAGATAGAAGGGTTCTCTGGTTTGAGCGAGTGGAGCGAGTGATTAATGCGAGGCTGGATCTGACAAGCAGGGCGTGCAGGGGCAAGAACGCAGCAGACCGAGTATACGAGAACAGCGGATTGCTTCTGAACCGAGATCGAGCGACGGTCAGTCTTTGCCAGGGATATCGAGTAACCGTATTGATGCTGCCGACGATGACTTATAGCCGCTAATTTGCCGGAGTAGAAAATACGACGCGAAATTTCCAATTTGGAGGAAACGGTTGCCGCCACCTTGATTTTCGCTACCGTTTACAAGCTTCTAACGTTAGCACGTTATTTGCGATTCCATGGTAGACGATCCAATTATCTCGGCCAAGTTTTCTTCTTCCACTTTAATTACCACTTCTCAGGCCGTACAGTTGTATTTTCTTTGGCGAATCGGCTCTTACACGCGCTGCGCGAAATTAAACTTTACCGTTAAACTTGGCTTTCTTGTCGATAAAGTTCGATGGACATGGACGTATCGCGCATCGCGGCGATCGCCTTCCAAGCTCAGCGACCAAACGGAGAATCAAAGTCCCGCACCGTGTTTCGTTATTACGAACTTTCCGTTGAACACGCGCGCTTACAGCCCCCTTGCTTCCTTTTGCTGCGTTTCAGCCGCAGTTCCCAAGATATTACGACGTTAACTACGGTAATTAAAGTACGGTTCTACGTAGACCGTGATTAACAGCTGGCCGGTGTACCGAGTCACAGGCCGCCCCACGACACCCGACGTAAATAACAAAATTAACTTCTTCCCTTTCTTAATCGCCAGGCTCCGGACGAAAGCAACGATGACCGATCGTTCGTCGATCCTGCAAATTGTCCCTATAGCGGACTACGTTCGCCTATACCGGAATCGTCACGGCCCGCCATAAAGTTCACTTTGCCTTCAACGCTGTTACGTCCAAGGAATTGAGACGTTTGACATTGATCGGCGAGCAGCCAGCGCAATCAATCGGAATTTTTGCTCGGTCGTCGAGCTCGATCAGCGGCTCGCTTTCAACGCATATCCCAGCATGTTGTTTCGCGACGAAAACGCCACCTCGAGGGAGCGTTTGTGCAAAAAGAGCGGCTAAAAGGTGAGAACGCGACGGCGACAGTTTTATTCGCCCGTCACGACGTCACGACGGTACGACGTTACGACGTTAGGACGTTACGACGTCCGACCGAGCCGCGACGTAACTACCGCGAGACAGCAAGCCGCTTGGAAGGGATGTTTTTAAGGAGAAGAGGCAAGAAGAGAGAAAAAAGACAAAGGCGGTTATAAACGCAAAGAAAATACGAGTTCGCCGCGATGTTTCCGCGTTGATATTACGTTAGAGGCGGAACGCTGACATTCACGGTTGCGGAAGGAATCCATCCGTTAAACGATTTAGAAAGCAACTGGTTTTATTTCGGACAAAAAGATCCGACTCTTGCGCGACGTAGTTTAAAGCCGCCGTTTAATCTTGAGTCAGTTGCCCGACTTTCTGGTCAAGGGCTCTCACACGTATGCGTTCGTTGATGTTTCGCGAACGTTTATCGATAAAGTTAAAAAGTTAATTAAAGCGAAATACCGATGAAACACCTCGTTCGACGAGTTTCTCTCGATAAAGGAGTTGCAAGTCTGAACGTTATTGGAAATTGCGCGAGAAGGTTGGACGGTGGACGAGCTTGATAGTTGGACGAGGTGAGGGCGATCCGCTCCTCATCGCGGAAACTTCCAGCGAAACGTCGGACTTTATTCCTGACCTATCGAAACTTGGCGCGCAAAATTTACAAACTCGGCCGCGTTCGTCGTTGGTTGTCAGAACGTCCAACGATACGGGCATATTCTCGAAAGATTACACCTAATACGGGAGGATCGAAACAGAAAACTCGAACGAAGAATTGAAACGAAGGTGGCTAGACGGGTACATGCTCCGACCTTCTCCGTTTCGTATTCGCTGCACCGTGTACGATAGCTGTGATATACGGAACGCAGTGAAACTGGAACAGCTAAAAGAAAAATCGAAATTGCGAGTTGAGCGTTTTGCGGCGCAATAGAGCGAGATATATTTAACGGCGCTGATCAATTTACCCGGAAGATCGTTGCAAGCCTAAGAATAGCTCCGAGTTCTTCGAGGCAAGCCCATCGCGCAGAGTAATTAATTTTCTTAATCGACTAGCGAACAATAAATTAATCAACGTCGAAAAATCCAAAAATTTAACGTCGATCCAAGGATATTTTCGGCCAAGGCGTCGCAGGTTCCGTTCGCCAGAACGACGATCAAACGTGCTGCTAGACGGATTAACGGTGAATTACGCGAAGCAGCTTTTAATCGACGCTGCTCGAATATCAATTAAGGGCGGGAGTAGCCCGAGTGGCAAAACCGAGGTAATGCCGTATTTCGAAGAGATTGCTTCGCCCCGAGTGATTTAACGTCGTATAATCTGCTACGTGTTTCTTTTTTGCGTCGCTTCTTTCTATTCCTTTTTTTTTAACGGTACCTCGCGCACTTGTCGACGCGTTTGAGTTATTAACTCTCTTGTCCCCTTCCATCTCCTTCCTTTCTCCTTTTTTCTCTCTTTTTTTAATTTCTTTTTTATTTATTTAGATACCTTTTGTTTTTCAACCAATCTTTTTAAAGCGCTCGCGGAGGTGCTAAATATATCGTTTTATGCTTAATACATGCTCAACAAAGTGGATATAAAAGCGACGTTGAAACATTTTACTCTAAAGTTAGCCGTTACAAAGAAATCTGCGCAACGGCTCCCGCAGGACGTTACAAATTTCGAGGACCAGTTTTACAGCGTTACGAAATATACCGCAACAACATCGGCACGAAACCTCGCACAGTCTGAATTACCGTAGGAAAAAAGAAATTCCACTCGGCAGCAGGCATTCTCGAACGAGTGACGCAAAAATATGTCGGTTTCCACGAGGATGGGGGGGGGATGAAAAAGAAAAGGAAGAAACCGTGGAACACGGGGTGTCGCTGAACCGGACGATAATTTATGTATCCGTTCGCTAAACTTGCGGATGCTCGCTGATCGCGTCGAACGACAAAGGCTTAACGAAACCGTATTATTTCTGCGAGTCCGACGCGGCGTGCCGATAAAAAGAACTAGCAAACGGTTACGAGCTCGACACCCGGAACGTCGCTTGGATCTGGCAGAAGACGGTATGATACGCGGAACATTGGACGGATAAAACGAACACCGTCGTTTATCGATAAACAGAGCCGCTGTCGTAACGCGTTCTGTCGTGACGCGCTCGAGCAAAGTGCTGGAAATTTGTCACGTCGTGCTCGAACGATCGTAGCTAAACTCGGACGAAACGTGGCGGCTTCCAGTTGTTCGTTGTTAGTCGTTTCCAATGGGATACGGCGGCCAAAGGTAAAATAAAAAGCTGTTAACGAGATCGTCTACGGCGATGAGAATCCATCGGCGATAGCCGCAATTCCGTCCGAGTAAACGGCAACCTACTCGCTACAAACCTAATCGTATCCTTGTGCTCGTGATTGGTATATCTTGCCACGTCGATAGACCGCCAGCGACAGGTGCTACGTATCGATCTTATTAGACAGGAGGAACAATGGCAAACAAATCACGATCGCGTCAATGTCTATACGTACAACGACGCAAACGGAAACGTTTGTCCCCCTGATCGTTCGTAGTTAGACCTGTCGGACCAGCGAAATTGAGCGTTCTCGATCGAGCGTTCGCCAGCACAACTTTTCGCTCCTCTTCTTACGCCTCCTACGAGCGTGCAGGTAATCTTATTCCGAAAATGTATATGGAGAGTCGTGAACGCGCGTTATAACATACAGGCTGGAACGAACGAGCGAAGAGACGGTATCGCGATACCGATATCTACTTGAAACGCAAGATAAAGGAACGAGGGAGCAGCTCCTCCCTTTCGGAGCTCGGTATTCGATCGATGACGATCGTTTCGACGTCCAACGGACTAAATACGTGTGACGACGAGAGCTGGAATTACCAATACGAAGGTAAGTAGGTGTCTGTTTTCTTTTGCCCGACGCGTCGAAATCAACGCGCGTGTGTTTTGCAAAGTTTGAGAACAACGACGCGTCGAACGTATTTCAGCGATTCGCAAACTGTAACCGTTTCCTCGATATTGTCCTATAGATCAGCTACTAACTAAATTGTTACGAATTTTCAGTTCGTTCCGTTCTCGTTCTCGTTCTCGTTCCGTTTTCACGCTCTTTTCGCGCACCAACGTATGAAACGGACAGAGATTCGATGGTTACACGCACGTCATCGTACTAGGAAACGTATCAAAGTCTCGCACAGAAGGATCAGTCTGGCGGAAGATCACACGGATGTCACAGGTAGCATATTCGAACATCATGCGGGACGTACGTCTCGCAGGCAATCTGTTTATGCGTTATTGTCCCGTCCTTGAACGGAATAATTTTCAAACAGCCGCGGGATATGTGCATCTGTTGCGATACGAGCGTTACAAATACCGCTGACACTTTCTCTCGCCAGCAATATCTCGCTCGGTAGAAACGCTTCGCCGCCTACGTTTGCTGACAACGATGCTGGAAAATCTCGATTCTTTGCCTCGACAACGTCTTACGATCGTCGCCGCTGTAAAAACGAGAAAACGTAAACGGAACGTGTAAACGAATAAACAGGCAAGTTCATCGAAGCAACACGAAAAACTTCTAAAAACTGCGAGAGCCGCGTTTCAAAGCATCAAACACCACCTGTAAATATTCAGCCATCGCGCAGACAGCTTTCAATCGAGTCGTCGTCGATCGGCCGCTTTTTTCTGGCGTTTGCCCGTGAACGCGAGTAACCGTGCCCTGTCGAATCTGTCGATACGCAGAGCGCCGAAAACAAGACGCGACGTTCGGCGGAACGTGCCCGAACGATCGTTCACCCTTAGCCGCGGAATCAACGCGAGAGAATGGACGAAAAGGTTCGATATTGCTGGAACGGCGCCCGTCACGCGGATCGAACGACGCGCCAACGACCGTGCGTTATAAACCGATCTCTCGAAAGCCGTTCTGTGCGTCGCGCGATCGTTTTAATACGTTGGAAGCTCGCTCTCGCGAGAATCACCGCCCATTCTAACTCGCGTCTCCGAACGTCGTGCAAAGCAAATACCTATCTGTTATCCAGCCACCGAAACCTTTCCTCTCTCTCGCCGACGTCACTCCTCTCCTGGTAAACTCGAGTGCATCCGTTTAACGACGGAACCTTTCCGCAACATTAATTCTCTTTTTCCTCGTTCCTTACGCGCTGATTCGCCGATCGAGTCTTCTATTCGCAGAGACAGCGTCGAGACGGTCACCACGGTTTTTACGTTGGTAAAACGCGGCAATACGTTTTACAAAGCCGCTTAAACGCACCGTGACTATTGGCTATTAACGTATCCTATTATCGCAACAATGCGAAACTTTTCGTATGCGTATTTTCGTATATGCGTATATCGGTCGAATATCGAGAAAAGGGCACTTTGGATTTTCACGCTTTTCCGATATATCGCTAAACGCTAAAGACGTTTTAAACAACTTTTTCCTGCGCATACGTACAACCGATGCGGCGTTTGGTCTTAGTGTTGCGGTTATGCGGGAAAGCCTTGGTTTTCGAAGCTCGATGTAGGTAGCAGTATCTAATATTAATCCGTTCACCGCCGTGGCATTTTTTATGTTTACACCGATAAGGGTAAGCCGTGAATATTGCTAAATACTATAACCCGACCCAGCTTGGAAACTCGGGCCGAGCTACGTGTAATATTTTCCCGTGTAATTCGTGATTGAAGGCCGAGCGCCGACCGTGCGTGTAGGACAAAACCGTTCGAAACGTCGAGCTTCGCAACGTATTTCGAAAGCATCGAGATCGAAGGTGGCCTCGTTTTTTCGAATATTTACCGACTCTCGAATCGTTGCGCTTCTTCTAGTATTCTCCGCATTCGTCGTCGAAAACGGCGATCAAACGAGCGATAGAAAATTTTAGATAAATTTCACGTCATTCTGTATTTTCCTTCGCAACTTGCCCTCGATTATCGATTATTTCTTATCGTAGAACAAATTATCCAGGAAAAATCTTACAACGTGCTATCGTCAGCGTGATTTCCTTCTGTGATTCGCTCGTGCCGGGCAGCACCAGCCTCGTTCGAAAAGTTCGAGGGGCAGGGGGCGAGCGAGTCTATTTCCGTGCGCGGAGTTAACCAGCATCTGGAAGGAGTCGCGTAAACGCGTCTACGCCCGGAGAGGATGACGCTCGTTCGCGAAGAACATATACACGAGGGCCAAGAAAGCACGAGCGAGGGTTGTTGAGCGCGTTTTGCGTTCGACGCGCAGCCACCAGCGAACCAGTTAATTCTCCGCCGTTTCGCGTACAATCCCTAAATTACGAGCGAGACGAGACCGCTTTGTCGAATTCCTGGTACTTAAGTCGGACCCGGTGGTTTTCGCATTCGACACTCCGCGTTGGTTATTCGCAAATTTTTCGTCGCGGTATTTGATCGATTTGGCCGACTCGGAAGCGCGGAGAGGGCTCGAGGCTCCTTCGCTTGGTGCAATCAACAATTGCAATTTTGTTAACTGCTCCGCGGGCGATCAGAGACCACGAAAAGTATCCATCAGATGAAAGCAGATCAGAGGCGGAAGATCAAACGACAAGGAACGCGGGCATAATGACCTTAGGTCGTGTTTAGGTAACTCGTGTTTTGTTTTCATCGCCGAATCGTTTGCGATGAGGAAAAAGCCAGATCCTGGAACTTTTGAGTCGCTTACGAGCTTTGTGAATGATTCGTCGCAGTTGCGAGTAAATTTTTTTTTTATATTTTACGTGGAGGAAATCCGCACGGACGCCAGGCCGCTTCTGGGGAAAGCGGCGTGGTAGTGTCGGATTCCAACCGACTAAAACCTCCACGATAACCGTCCCGGCTGCGATCGAGAGAGGCCCGGGAACCGATGTGAGCGTTGCAACGGGGCCTCCCCCGCGCGCTTAATACCACGGCTGATGGAGCGGTGTGTGACCATTGTCACACCGCCTCGTCGCCGGAGCCACCGACCCAGGCAGCCCGATTCCCCTAACGGCCTAATTAAAAAATAATTGTAGGAATTATCAAAAAATATGGACTACGGGGCCCCAGGTGGATGTAAACCTGGAATCTGTAGCTGGACTACTACACTAAGGCAATGGCAGTACGGATATTCACAACACAACTGTTCTTCTGTATACACAACACAATTACTCTTCTTCACTACCACATTTTGATGACAGGTGACGATCGTTTCGTTGTTCGGGGTTAGTATCAATGTTGCTGTGTTACAAGTATTACGAATATCAGGAGGAAGAATTTTTTTTTCCTCTTTTCTTTTTTTTTTGTTTTTTCTATGTTGTTTTCATAGGTATTCTTTTTTTTACTTTTTTTATTTTATTTTTTATTTTATTTTTATTTTTCACATCTCGGGAGGTAATTTCTCGTAGAGAGACACCTAAGACGTAGAAGCTGCGTCGCCCAAGTACGGATTCTCACACACATCACATTTCACTTCTGATCCTGAACTCACTTATATCAAAATCCAGGAGGGAATGGATTCGAACCGCCAACCTATGTGTTTGCAGTCTGCTACAGTAACCACATAGCCACCGTCGTCCTGTACAAAGTATAGTTCCATAATTCTTATTTGAGGCTAAACATTCTGATCTCGCACTATTAGATATATATTATTCATTATTCTCCCTCCCCCACCCCCTCTCATCCCACCCCAACCCCGCCCCCTCCCTCTCATCCCACCTCTCCCCAAAGTTACACAGCACCCAAAAAGCAGGCTACCGAAGCGTCCTGTTTTGCGACAAAGTTTTCAGGACAGAAAAAAATAAAAAAAATTCATAAAAAAGCTCCGCTCCTCAGCGGCTTAAACCCAAAAATTGTATTATACACGAAAAATATAAAGCGCCGACGCATAATACAGCATGGCTACGCCGTACCGCCACGTATCAGTACCTTTGCCTAACATATCTGTTGGAATACGACGATATCAACCGCATGCAGATAAGGTAATTGATCGTACGGATTCTTCCCTTCGCTGCCCAGCGCCATCCCCACTAGCGTGCGTTCGTGAGATGCACCACGGCGGCTAGCACGTGCAGGCTCTTTCGAAAATTCGCCGGAAGAAGCGTCAGGATATGGATGGAACATTCTAGATGGGCACGTCGAGAAGCTACTAGAAGGTTCTGTGCCACATGTGACGCCACACAGACACCCACACAGGTCACAATCATTACTGCATAGAGAGTGGGGCTCTAAACCTTTTCAAGGGCCATGGGTCACTAAGCCAGTCAGTCTGTGAATAACTAGCCAACTGTCTACATTCCAGAACGCACATTTATAATCCTTGTAATAATTGTCTAATAAATATGTCGGGTTTACATTAGAATTAGGGTTAGGGGCGTGAAACGAATCCTCGTTTGGGTTACACGTTGTCGTTATGCAATAGAGAAGACATTGACTAGCGCAAATACGATTATTATAGAACCGGACAAGTAACCGTGGTAGTTAGGTACTCGAGAAACTAATGACAATGATCCTAGGTTCAATAACGAATCCGCGGTCGACGGGATGATAGATGAACGTACTCACAAAATCCAAGTCGGATGCGTAATATTCACTGGCCGTAAAGGGTTACTCCTTAATCGATGAGATCGCGAGCGAGAATGCCTTTCCCGTCCCGATGATGCCACAGAGGAAAACTATAACGGGGTGTGTCTAAGGATACGAGATCATCGGATTCGTCGAGAAAAGCCTTCGTTCAGAAAGTAAGGGAAATTGACGTTGCTGCTAATTGGTCAATCTCCATATCGGTGGTTAGAGAAGGATGCTAGCCGCCCTCGAGGGAAAGTTGCTAGTGGGAGACGCCGCTCGTTGAAAAATACGTCTCCCCTATCTTCCCGTAGTTGGGACAAAGGCTGTTTGTCTGTTTGAAGGACTTTAGTTAACTAAACCTTAAGATTTATAACGGGCCCTCGGGCTAGCCGAACATGTACTGCGGAGACGCATCGACATCTTAATACCACGGCTGATGGAGCGGTGTGTGACCATTGTTAGACCGCCTCGTCGCCATGCCAGGCAGCCCGGTTCCCCTACCGGACTGCTTGGCGGCCCCGAGGCGCTGAGCCGCCAAGCGCCCAAGGCCCGAACCCCACGGAGGGGGGGGCCAGCACGCTTCGCCAACGCCACACGGAGGTCCCAGGCGTTCACCCATCCGAGTACTACCCGTGCCCGGCGCTGCTTAACTTTCGTGATTTGACGGGAACGAGTGCATTCAGCCCGGCCAGGGCGTTGGCGTTGCGAGTAAATGGCTCTTTACCAACGTTCTTCTTCCATCTTTCCGGATTCCAATCCTCCAGCATCGATCTCGTTTTCTTGGTCTACGACGTCGTTCGACGTATCATTAGCAGGATAATTAGTTTCCTCTTTTGACAAATTTTTATCTCTGTTGAGATGCGATTACATCTTTAGACACAACGTTAGGCAATATTCTGAGGGGACAAGAAGTTTTGGAGAGAATGGTAAAGAAAATTTGACTTATGACACATAAGAATTATTTATTTTATTATGTAAATAGACCGCGGTTTTTTACGCATTTGTGGAAAATTTGCACGTAATACGACGAAATATATATGCTTCCTTTAATATTTTTCTATAATACTTAATAGGTAATGCAATTGTCCACCCTTTTGTCTTTTATCGGGATTTTATTTTTTTAAATATATTGTAGGTCTAATTATAAAATATTATTGTAGGAATTATCAAAAAATATGGACTACGGGGCTCCAGGGGGATGTAAACCTGAAAGCGTAGGTTTTGTGCGTGTCTATGGAGAAAAAGGTTTCCCTCGCGCAACTATGATCGAGCATCCAAGCTCGAAGGATACAACGTAAAAGTGGAGAGGAAAAAGCATAATCCCGGCAGAAAGGAAAGATCCAAGTGCTTCTCGCTTGTTCTTAAATCCGCAGAGTAAATGGAACGGCAGTAAGAAAAGCAATGACCGAAAATGGAGCGTTCCACTGAATAATGCAACGTTAGACGGTGAATAAATACAGACGGATAAAGCCGTCGCAGCCTCGGTATCGCCAGCTTATTAACGATAAAATCAACGATGTCGCGATACTTTGTCGATGCGACGAACGCTCGTTCGAGACTTGGCTTCGCGATGAGAAACAGTTTTGGAGGAAACGCGTGTAGATAAGGGAGTGGCGATTCCGTCGAACCGGAATGCGAGGAAAAGAAGCGAACGATTCTGCGAAGCTGACGCAGCGCAAACTTTCCTCACGACGTTAACAAACAGAGAAACGGAAAAGTAATTTCTCCAATCTCGAGAATATTTATAAAACGCGGCAAACAGAGGTACATATCGCGTGTTTACGCTTTATAAATAGGAGGAAAACAGGAAGGATGAAAGAGGACAGGCGGAAAGGAGAGAGAGGCGGGGGGATTGGCGAGGAATATCAGGATAAATTTCCACGACAAACACCGAACGAGGCAGTCGAGTAAGCTGTTTCAAAAATATACGTACGGACAGCTCTGGTTTCCAGCTACTGTTCGCAATTCGTACGCTTTGGAAAGTTTGGGAAAGCCGACGGCGTACATGCACGCCGCTCGCTATTTTCTAACGCTCTCATAAACTTTCGATGCAGTCCAAGTATTAACGTGGCAGGGCAAAAACAAGGAGAAAAACGCGTATTCGTATTCGTCGATGCTGCTCTTGGCGTCGATGAAACCCCCATTGCGATCGAAATAAACGGGCGAATTTTCACCGACCTATGAAACGCCCGACACCGCGTATTTGTTCCCGGCGAAAAATACGAGAAAACCTTTGGTAGGGTCAATTTTTTTAACCGTAATCGCTCACCGGATACGCAATGTTGCAAGTTTGTCGCGATGAAAAAATGCCAGGAAGAAAAGAAATTTCTCTACACGCGGCGTACAGCCCGATGACTCTTGACAACGCAACAAGTTCGGCGATTTGAAATTTCTATTCTTCGAAAGTGAAACAAACGTGGAAAAAGCGCGATTTTGAGTAAATTCCCGGCAATTTCATAATGTAAACGTTTCGATTTAATTTACATGTACTCGTATCGTCATCGATGTTTCGAGTTCGATCTTACGTGGCGCGGAACCTATTAACGCGATGCTTTTCAGAATGAAACGGAAAGAGTATCGGAAAGTTGCTGACGTTCTTGAACGCGTAGACCCGGTATTACCTGGGCACGATTCCAAACGCCGCGAGCTTTTATCTGCATTTTCAATTTACTTTTTCGTATTAAAAGTAACTGGCTGCTGCTAGTTTGTTTACATCTACATATAAACCGAACTGATCGAGGAAAAATTGCGTGGAAAAGAAAATCACGAAAAAAACCGAAAGACGTTGGAACCGCTGGTTCGTGGGAGCCTTCGTATTCGCGAAAGCCATATTTCGTAGAAATATTATTTTTATTCGCTCGTTTGAAAGAAAGCGACGAATCTCGTTGCGTGGGTGACGCTTGCGAAGCATACGAAAGGAGGGAAAAGAGAAGAAAGGAGGAAACACGGTACAAAACAGGGCAGAGCTGGCTGGTTAATTTGCTTGTAACGATGCTCGCTAGTTACAGCTGGTTGACGTTTCCCGGCTCGGTTGCCACGGACTAGAGCGGTCTCCTAGAAAATCGTCGACTCGCGAGGGTGGAGCGTCGCGCAACGGCTTAATTATCACGAGCACGAAATGAAAATTAGCCGACGACGATGCGTTCGTTCGTTTCCGGGTGAAACGTGGTGACACTTTGCACGGCGAAACTGTTTGAAAAGCAGACGGTACGCGGCAGCAGAGACATCCGTTAGTCGCGGTTGTATCGCGTGCGAATTATCGACGGGATCGGGATCGCTTTAAAAATGCCTGGCTCGTGTTCGATAAATCCAGCAAACAGGATTATTACAGCAACAGGAAGAGATTATAAGAGATACAAACTCTCCTCTCTTTGCAACTTTGTATTTCGGAAAAACGTTTCGAAACGAACGATCGAGTCACGTTCCGTTCCTCCCCGTACACGCTTTCGCCACCGGATCGGTAAGCAAGTTCAGTTTCAGTTTCGCTTTCGGTTTCGGTTTCCGGTAGAAAGTGGAACTCGCTGTTGAAACGTTATCCTCTTGACGTCTCTTTAAATGGTCGTGATTTTGCTCCGCTTTAACTCCTTTCGAACGACGGAAACCACGCTTGCAGAACCGACGTTATCTTTTCAGCGAACATGGTTACAACGTGTCTCGCGGTGTCGCCAGTCAGATGCGTTTCGAACGCATCGACGTCCACTAGAAAACTAGAAAACGATAATACCTCGTGCCCGAACTGTGAGAAACCAAGGATCGCGCGTCGCGCAAGAAGAATTACTGCTTTCGTTGGTCTATCGAAGAAACGATAAATAGTCCCTCGTAATTCCATCGTGCGAAACACGTGGTCGGCCTATCGAAAAATGGCCACGAAACAAATCGTGCACGAGTTGGAGCGATCCGCGACGGAAACGTCTTACTTAAAGTATCGTTGCCATTTGCTTCGAAGCGACAGGGACACGATACGGAAAGCCTTGGGGATCGAGTCGTTAACCAACAGACCGTATAGGTAGGAGAGTACCAGAAACCGCGAAGAAAGGACGACGAACCGCGACACGGTCGTCGTAGAATCGAAGCACTGCAGCCGTGTCGGCCCAACAGACGTAACAACGGTGACCACCGAGAGAAATAGGAAACGGGATAAAGGAAACCCCTGGGCTATGGTTTGACAGCCGACCCGTGAAACCTGCCGATATGCGCGCTGTATTAGAACCCCGTCGGTCGAATCCGTGTGTTGGCGAGACTTCAAAAAATCCTGACACCGAACGCATCGCAACTCCACTCGTAATCCGATGTAGCTACACGCTAGAAGGACGTTCGTGTGCACTGGGGACCGGATACGCGCAGCTTTACGACTCAGCTAACCCCGCTGCGTCTCCTCTCGTCCTGGTCCACACACACGCGTGGCCATGTTTTCCTCGTCTCCGAGGGACGCGCCGCTTTCACGGAATTACGATCCATCTTGTCCGAGTTAATTCTCTTTGCAGACAGACGTGGCACTCAGTAATCCGATGAATTCGTTTTAATCGGTCGACTTGTCGGAAATTGGCGGATTCTACGCGGAATGCACGGTCGAACAGGCGCCTCGCGTCGTGAAATTTTTACCCGTCCGACGTTTCGATTCGAACGACGATCCTGGAGAAACAGGTAGACGCGGTTAATTGCAGCTTCAGAACTGCGCTGGCTGAAACGAAAGGTAGATTTGGTGTATTCCGTGGAACGAACGAGCTGTTTCACTAACATCGGAACAAAGTAGAAACGAATCGGTACTTATCAAGGAGAAAACATTGTCCAGCGTGGGGAAAAGATTAAGGACCGATATCCCTCGATCCACGCTGGAGAGGGCCGAAGAAACAAGGCGAATTAGCGGGAGATCGGGAGAAGAAGGCAGAACGGGCGGAATAGAAAAGGAATGGATACGGCAAGCATCGGCCGTGCGATTTCGGTTTCGTATCACATAGCGTTATCCCCTCGTAAAGTTGGCCACTCGTGCCACTAGCAGAAACTGTATGGCGGGCTCCGAGAGGGTTTTAATCGCGCGACGGACGAACGTATCGGTGAAATTACTGGAGAGCCCCGTCGACGTGCCTTTCGGTCCTGTCTGCCCCACGGCTCGGCTGCCACGGATCTAACAGATTTACCGGATACAACGTGCCGGGTTACGAAACTTCGAAACTGGCTAAGTTAATTGCCGGTCGCTCCCCCGCACGTACTCGTCTATCAGGCGACTCCAACTAGTAACCAACGAGGAAACCGCTGATTTCAGGCGTAAATTCAGCTGAAAATCCGTAACGTGGAACGATGAAAGAGGCCGCACGGAAGAAAATAGCCTGGCGATCAAAAGGCTGGAACGTGCTTTCAGACCCGGACGCTTAGCTGCGCCGCCCCGCACCGAGATCCACTCTGACTTTCGCCCTTTGCTGCGAATATGACAGCCCGTTCGCGCTTTACCCTCGACGATCGACGCCGACCACGCTTCTGCCGCCTGTTATTTCCCAACCGTCCACCGTTTTGCTCCCCTTCTTTTTCATTTTCTTCTTTCCGCTCTTCTCCTTTTATCCTCTTTTCCCTTCTTCTCTCGCCGAAGCGCCGCGTTTGCTGTCGAGTTCGGCTACGATTGGCAAACACAAATCTTACGTGGACGCGCGATACGCGCGTTCCACGCATTTCAAATTTCACGACGTAACGTACTCGACGACTCAACGTAACGTGGAAAACGCGACAAGATGTTCGAATTTGGAATTATGCGAGCGCGCTGGGTCGATCGGCATGCCATCCGCCAAACGCGCGGCAAATAAATCTGTCGGTGTAATTTTAACGAGCCGCGATACCGCTCGAGGATTATACGGGTAATTTAAATTCCGCTCGCTCGATCGACGCGACCGATGGTAGAGCAAATCGGACGAACGGTTTGTAACACGAGACATTAATAAAGTTGGTGGAGCCGCGGAAAGCGGATGGAAATGGAAATTTTCCGATTTTAATATCGGTGAATGCATCGAGAAGAAAGATCAAAAGGTTGACTGTTGATTAATTTGAGCGGCACGCGAGCCACGAGCCCCGAGCCCCGAGCGTCGCGATGCTCGCGTGCGCCGAAGCTACTGCGATCGAGCGAGCGTCGTAACCTCGGTAAATAACCCGTCGTATAATATTACGTACACTGATCAACGATTCGGAAAGGGAGTTTCGCTAACCGGGGCATCGCCCCGCCGTCGTGCGAAAATAAACTAATTAGCCTTTGGGGACGTCGAGGCATGCCCCTCGACGCCCCAGCGGATTTCAAGTCGTCGATTTTACAGCTAGCTGCTGTTACGTTCGAACCGTTTGTAAACCAGTGACGCGCAATTTGGGATAGCGATTGCGATCGAAATCCGACCCCTCTCGAGAATCCTACGGAAAGAGAATTTCTTTCGCAGTGGTTGGTCTGGCCGATCCAAGTTTCGGCGCGCGTTGTCGCGATGCCTAATCGCTGCGTTGCCGATCGTCGTTGCCATTCGAACGCGCGGCGAGCGAACAGCCGTGAGTTTGCTCTGTACACTCGAGGCCTGAACTTAAAGGCTTAAGGACCTGTTTGCCGTTGCAGCTCGGCAGAAACGAATCTTCGGCGTTCGCCAGAGCTAAACCAGCGAATATTCGAGCGGCCTGCCTCGGAACGGTCGCTGAATTTCTGCTGAAAAATTAATCAACGCGGAACGTAAATCGCCAGTGATAAACACGTGAAAAACCATGCGCTGATGATGGGGGGGGGGGGGGGGGGAGGGAAGAACGGCAACGGCAACGTTGTTGCCAAACGAATGTAATGAACGGGCAAATACGCGTTTGTTTGCAAGTACCCTACGGCGAGCAAATAACGTTACGCGAAACACGCGGCCCGGTTTCATCCTGTGTCGTCCTTTTATACACACGCGTGAAAAATTTCGCGGAAATTCGCACTGGCGACGCAGAATCGGTGCGCGGAAGAAATCTGGCCGACTCCTGTTAATAAATTTATTTCTTACAAAATTTACCCGTGGACCGCGCTATCCTGCCGCCCGTGTTTCCATCTCTTCGCCAGGAATTTGGCAACAGAGTTTGCGAAAAGTTACGGGCGCCGACTGGAGAGAACGGCGAGACCGGTTTTTCTAAAATAAAACGATCCTGCGAAATAGACGCGACGAGTGCCACGGTCAGTCTTGGAAACTCGAGTCTCCGCGAAAACTCCTTCCGCTTCTGGCTATACGTACAAGTATATCAACGCGCGCCTTGCAACGCGTCTCGTGCCGTTTTTCTCCTATTCTGCTTGCACGTTTCTCAAAGAGAATACCTAATACCAAGGTGGCCTTCGCTTTACGCGTCTGTGCGATTCCAGCGATGGAAAAAACGTCACGCTGTTCAGCAAACCAGCGTGCAAGCAACGACAATACGTATACGACGTTGCATAAATCAACGAATGTTCGCGTATAGAAACTTGTAAAAAAAATCCACTGTCGAAAAATAGAAAAATTCGTACTCGTGCAAAGATCAGCGGGAAACGAAACGATTTTCGACTCGTAACCAAGCGTTATAGTCATAGGAATGTAACGAAACGGCGCGCAAACAACCGACGCGAAACCATCGTGACGCAAAAGCATTTCGCGACAGGGAGCGCGGGTCCGACCGTAGCGAAAAACCAGCAGCCAGCCCGCTGTCGTTTCACCCAATGGGGGTGTTGTATCGATATGTCGAGGCAGCGTCGCTGAAACCTGCTGGTGGCAGAGAGCCAACGATAAGGGCCGCCATCTATCGACCGTAAGAGCCTCCTTTTGTATTAACGACGCTGTTCCGACTGTAATTGAGAGCCTCTGTACTCCGGCCCAACGTCGCCAGGTTATTAAATCCCGGGATATAAATTAGTTAATATTATCCACGCGCCGCTAGCTCTCACTCTTTTCTTCGCCAGAGAAATGGATTTTCCGCTAAACTTAAATTGCTTAGCGATCGCCGGATGTGAAAGTTTTATCGAGTTCGTCGATAAAGAGCTTTCGCGTACAACCGACCCGATCAACGTACCATCGACACGCGACAACTGCCAACGATTTACGACGGTTACGATGGTATTACCTTTTCTTCACGATACTTTTCTTTTTCTTTCTCTTCTTCCGCCGTATTTGAGTTGATCACTATGGTTGGTCGCTTTACGTCATCGTGTACGAGGGACACGCCGAATAAAGTTTGTGGAAAATCATTACTCCACGGATCCTTTTCATCGAGTGTTCCAAGATAGCCGTTAGTGGAATTTTCGACCTCGTTTAAGACCCTTCAACGAGCTGAAATCTGCTCGCCAACTTTACTCGGAATTCAATGCTTTTCAATTACAAAGATTTTCCGGTTAACCGTTCCTTAATTAAACATGTAACTATACCGAAACGTTTAAATTACCTTTTGAACCTGGTATACAGGTCAAAGCTACTCCAGTTTACTCTGCTTTTTTCAGAACGTCCCTTTCAATTTCGCTGCGCGGAACGTCGGGAAAGGAACTCGAATACGAACGACACGAATAATTTGATAGAAAATCATCGTCGAAGCGAATTCGAAGCAAATTCGAAGCAAATTCGAAGCAAATTCGGGCCGAACGAATTCTCGCCTCGATTCGAAGCCAATATGCTTGTCCTTAAATTGGCTGTCCTCCTCGGCAGGATACCTACGAAATTGCAAATACGAGACCGACGATTCGTAGGAAAATCTGTGTGTTGGCCTGCTTACGTCAATCTGCTCGTGGCAGGTGTCCGACGATACAGGCTCAACGCGACATCAACCTCTTCGTTATAATCCGTACAAGCTGGGTCTCGTGTAACGGTAACGTTAGTCGTGTAATAGATATCGGCGTCGAAATCATTTCCCAATATATTTCCTGCGAAATTGCTTCGTAATTTCGTAGTAACACACCGACTGGCTATGTGCCACGTCACCGACTCGCCTACACCTCGCTATCTCTCCCTTAACGACAATTTTATTGAACCGAGCGATCGACCCGGCTCGCCCGGTAAATACCTTCGCTCCTCTGGACACACCGACGATAATTGACCCAGTTCGATATCCTTGTAAACCGACGCCAGGCGTTTCTTGCCTCGTAAAGACGAATCTTTCGAACGGTGTCACTCGCGTTCAATTCGTTTTTCTAGCGAAGGGTCTCGAATCTTTAAACGACGAGAAACCTAATCACTTTCACACAACTTTCGTTTAAAGACGAAAGAACGTAAAGAACTGGGTTCGGCCTTCTCCCATCTGCGTATCTTTCGGGGAGTCGATTGCGATGGTCATCTCCTTTGTCGGCAAGTGCTAGATCCGTCTCATCTCCTTCTTCCGTCGAATATTAGCGCCGCTACGAACGCATAAGCCGAAAAATCTTGCCACCGTATTACGCCGAAATATTCGACGATGTTCATTCGCAAGCGATAAAGCTTCGCTACTGTTCGCGATCGGCGCTGCTCTACTACGAAATATCAAATTTATCGCGTAGCCGCGTACACGGGAGAAGGAAAGAGATCGCAAGGGCGGTATTTACCCAATGCGAGAGACAGGCTACGAAAGACGAGCACGAGCGACTACAAAGTTCAATCGGGCTCGATGAAGCTTAACTTGCTCCGCGGAGAGCGGCCATTTGGAATTCGAGTGGCGTGTACGGTGTGCTCGGAGCGTTAACGAGTTCGATCGTCATCGTAAATAAGCAACCAGCGGTCCGAAAAATCTCGCCACGGTCAAGAAGACTTAAGAAGCCGTTCGCGGAAGATGGACGGCGCCACCCGCTACTTCTCGGCCGGAAATTACAGGTGACTTAGCGCGGTCTCTCTGCCCTCGCTTCTCTCGACAGACAGAGAGAAGAGGGCGCGGGCGCATCGTAAAATCCAAGCGAAGAGAAAGAAAGAGAGAGAGAGAGGCGTCGCTCGTCGAAAAACTCAGATGCGATCTTTCGCGAGTTCGTCGGCAGTTTCTGCCTCGCTGTTACGTTTCTACCGCCCCCGCTGTATTTCGAAACGGAAGGGGGGCGCGATTCCGTCTGTCGGCTCTCTTCCTGCACGCTTCGTTGTGCACCGTCGCGCGTATCTAGACGCTGGAAACGAGAATTATGAAAATTTCGTGGAGCAGTTGCGCCAACTCTTCTCGTTTCTCGCCATTGAAATCGCAGGTGTCAGGTCGCGCGATCGATACAACCCCCGTTAAAGGATCGAAACGATGTTCGTTTGCGATTCTAGGCAAAATCGTTTCCTATTTAGCGTGAAAGTTCCAATTGTTTCTCTCGTCTAGTTAGCGCGCAAGCTTCTTCTCCTTTCCTTTCACTCGTTAGAAGCGAAATAGTTCAGAGATCCTCGCAGCGTTTCAAACATCCCGATGACTCTCTTCGTTCCATTGTCTTCGTCCAGTTGTCTTCGAAACGTTAATTTATTCGTTCGTTCTCCTCGTTGGCGTAAGCGCAAACGCGCTCGATCGGTTACCTCTATTTTCGTTCTTTTCTCTGGGTAGCGCGTCGAGCGAAAAGCGGGTGTGAGTGGCTTGACGGCTCGAGAGAGTGCGATCGAGGATTCCCGATGTTCTTCTCTGACGGATCGTCGATATACGTAGAACGCGACGAGGTCCAACTCGATTTCGCGTCGCGCGTTTCAGAGGATATCAGCCCTTTTCTCTCGCGATCCAGCAAGAAACGACGAGCCGAGCGAAGGAGGAGGAGTCAACCTCGACTGCGGTATCTGCGCCGACGACGCGATCCGAAGGTAGCGATTGGAAGGTCGCTTTAAGCGTTAATTTGGCGATCTCGCGATCGATCGAGATCGGTGTCGGGATCGGCGTAATACGCGCGTACGATCCCATATTACGAGCGAAAGACGATTAAAAGACTTCGCGCTCGTAACCGTAACACTGTCCGGGCATGGTTGTCCTTGGGTTTACGACGCCTGTCGCTCGAGATCCCATTGTCTCGAATCGATTATCCAACACTTTGCACCTGCTCCGATTAGTGCAACGTCGAGGAACAAAACAATGCAAGAACGATAAAACATAGGATATACATTAAATGATAAGGGATCGGGGCTTTGGCGCTACTTTGGCGGGGCTACTTTGGCGGCTTAAAAGAGACGAATACGTGGAATACGTCGATCGATCTCTCGTATCGAGGATACGGACTGGCGAACGTAAGACGGATCAAGTTTCGAGCAACGTTTCGAAAGGGCGAATAAATTGGAATTAACGCGGCTCGCTATAGGGCGAGTATACGGAAACCACGGGCTGCGATAATGTAACCCGCGGGATAAAGGCTTCCGCGTACGACTCGACGTACAATTGCCCTTTACAGTGTTCGCAGTGGAAAACGATCTGCGCACAGATCGGGGTGCGGCTTAATGCCAATTCACGGACAAAGGGTGACCGCGGACGAAAAAGAGAGCCACGGGATTCTTGGAGCGAGCGAGTAAAGTGAGAACGGCCGGCTGCGCCGTTTCTTTCGACGTTGCTCTCTCGATTCGGAGATAACAGCGCTGTGTGCCGCCGGACGATTAATAACCGACTCGAGATCTAGATACGAATAAGTATAAAAAGGTTGGATCTTGGTTTCGTCGTTCTTACGACCATATAACGCTTCGTAGGACGTGACGATGTGAAACGAAGAATCCCTTCAGAATGGAAAATGCCGCGACACGGACCGACGCGAAGGCCGACTTTGATACAAAGCCGAAGGTACTTGACTCCAACGACGTCGAGTATCGCTCAAGGGAGATCGGTCATGAAGTAAGGGAAAGAGGAGCACTCGTACGATCCTCGTCCCCCGTGCGATTAAATATCGCAGGGGTGCGGTCGATGGAGATCGTAAGAAGATTCGCGATAAAGCGATCGAAGCAGGCTTACGCCTGTAATCTTTGGAGGTACGTTAATATCGCGACTAAACGTCGTAACCTACGAAATCCGGAGAAGAGGGTCGCAGTTATTAATCGGGCAGCGATAATCGCCGGCTCCACGATATCCAACGAATTCATCCGCCTCCTCGTCCGTCGATACTCCGTCGTTCTTCGATCGTCGTTCTTAATTGCGCGTCTCAGGGGGACGAGAGCAACGCGTATCGCCACCACGCGTCGATCGACGAGGTATCGATTCGCTTCCGCGACCAGCGTCAAAGGCCGGGCCGACGAAACAACGTTATGCCACGCGTCGAGATTCGCGTTGCTCGGCGTCTTTCTCCGTGGGTCACGAAGCCAAAAGGGAGGAAAAACACGAGGGATCCGTTAAAAGGCGTCGTTGTTCGATCAGCGTGTGTCTAACGATAAGCGAAGCGACGAGGACGCGACCTAACACCAACACGGGCAATTCCTTTTCCTCGGGTTTCTCGTTTTCTGGATGGACGATCCGGTCCGTAGTTTTTGATTCTCTACAGAGGAGTATACAAGTACTTGATTTGCAAAATGATTAGTTTAAAAGATATCTTAAATTTAACTTTTTTTTATTTTATTTTATTTTATTTCTTTTATTCCTTTTTTTATTTTATTTTACTTTTTATTCTATTTTTTTTATTATGTACCTTGCAATTCGTACAGCTGAACATTAAATTTAGTATTGTAGGACTTGTGTGAATGAGGAGGAAGGATAAGAGAGAGTTAACAAGTTTTTAAGCTTTCATTAGTTTTTATTCACCTACAGTCTTGACTAAGAATATACAATTCAGTACTAATATATATAGAAAAATACAAATATCCACATAAAACTGTACATACAATCATACATACGAAACCATACATACAAAACCAGACATACAAAACCAAACTTGACTAAGAATATACAATTCAGTAGTAATATATATAAAAAAAATACAAATATCCACATAAAACTGTACATACAACCATACATACAAAACCATACATACAAGAATTATTATACTTAGAAAAAAAGTGTCTGGCAATAGTAGCGATTATTCGGGATCGAGGTATCCCAACTCCAGCCAGTATGCTGCCATATCTCTTGCGGATTCTCCCGGCTCTCGGTCCAGCAGCAACCTTGCAGTTATTGCTTCTCCTGGAGAAGGATCGATGTTGACTAGGCTCCCTGTCCGTCTCAACATGGTGAATTGGGCCACTCGATGTCTCTTCCCTTGGATCGGTTGTTCTCGTACACCTGGCAGAACGATTTTTCTAGCCCACGGTGCCATTTTTGCCAAATTACGGGGCAGCAGCCGTATTGAATCGAGACATTGCTCGCTCTCTAACCCCCAATCGATTAGAAAGACGATGTAGCCAGTCATGGTCCTTTGTAAAAGGATGGCTCTTTCCCAAGCGCTAGATTCCTTAAAATCTACTAGCACGGCGACTAGCATGCCTGTTCTTAAACTTTTCGCCTTCGGCAAGTACTCCACGGGATGTTCCATCATCTTCAAATTGAGTGTTTGGGTTATCTTCGGCCATCCAGCCAAACGAACCCACATGGTGGTAAGTGACTCGACTCGAACCACCCGGACGGGAACTCCTTCTCGGAACCGATCGTTTGTCTTTTGTAAAATCTCCATGGTATACTAGATTTAGAAAAAATTTCGAATGTTAATGTTCGACTATACTGATCTGCCTAGTTTACGTGTCTAGGTCGGATGGTGCTGGCTCCGCCGGGAATCGGACCCCCCTTTATGTACCAGCAGCACCGACCTTGGAGAGGACCCCCTTTATATATCAGCTGCACCGACCTTAGAGAGGACCCCTTTAAATATCAGCAGCACCGACCTTGGAGAGAACCCCCTTTAAATATCAGCAGCACCGACCTTGGAGAGAACCCCCTTTATATATCAGCTGCACCGACCTTAGAGAGGACCCCTTTAAATATCAGCAGCACCGACCTTGGAGAGGTACTCGGTCACCGTTTAAGCTAAACGCACGTTTTCGTTTGTCTTGTTTCACACTTTTCTTGTCCTCGCAATATTTTATAACAGTGTTATCAATATATACAGGCAAAATATATAGTCTATTTTTGATACACAAGTGTCAGATATCAATTATTGCTTTCCGTTAAAATAAATATATCATTATTAGATGCTCTTTTTAATATTCCGATCCGCATCCTTACAATATTTTACAATTTTTAACCTAAAAATGTCGCTAGAAAATAGAAAACGAAAAACAATTTGAAAAGCACTAGCTCGCTTGAATGTGAAAATTGTGACGTGGGTGTATGTGCTTTGCCCTGCTTTAAAATATATCACACTCAATTGTATTATTAATAATTAAAGTAAATTATTAAAGTTCACGTATATGTATCGTACCTTTAAGAAAAATTAACATTTAATTATCCAATGTGCTTGCGTAGAGAACAGCATTATCCGCCACATATTGCGGTGCAGTATCGTTTACGCGTAGTTCGCGTCAAACCCTGCCCTACGAAGGAACGTCCCCGCACAAAATTCAATCGTACCTAAGACGTTAAACCGATCCTTTGCAAGTTTTCTTCAAAGAGATACGCTATACGAGTTGTTTGATTGATATCCGAAAAGTTTCTTTCTGTTTATGAGGAAATAATAGACGCACAATGTTATTTGCTTTATATCGTTTTGTCGCATTACGTACGATCCATTTTGTTCTATTGAGATAAACACCGAGACATTTCACAGACTTGGTTTCACGTTTGTACGGAGGTGCTTTATTGTAAAAACGACGTTTGCGAAAAAAGACATTTTTCGGACAACCTAATATATTTCATACGATGCTGTTGCCAAGAAATATTTATTAACGAAATGCTAAAAACTGTTATTTGCAAACAAATACTAGGGGAAATTGTTTTATCCGCTTTTACACGCAGAAGAATTTTACTGCTCAATAATATTGCTATTGGAACGAACGAGCCGTTTCGCTAACATCGGAACGAAGTAGAAACGAATCGGTACTTATCAAGGAGAAAACCTTGTCCAGCGTGGGGAAAAGTTTAAGGACCGATGTCCCTCGATCCACGCTGGAGACGGCCGATGAAACAAGGCGAATTAGCGGGAGATCGGGAGCAGAAGGCAGAACGGGCGGAATAGAAAAGGAATGGATACGGCAAGCTTCGGCCGTGCGATTTCGTATCACGTAGCGTTATCCCCTCGTAAAGTTGGCCACTCGTGCCACTAGCAGAAACTGTATGGCGGGCTCCGAGAGGATTTTAATCGCGCGACGGTCGAACGTATCGGTGAAATTACTGGAGAGCCCCGTCGACGTGCCTTTCGTTCCTGTCTGCCCCACGGTCGCCTCCCGCAGGGAGGATTCGCTTTTGCGAGTCTATGGGGGCTGGCAAACCCACGGTCCCGCAGCCAGGGAGGACCGTCGGGACAAGCGTCCCGCTTACGTGAGTCCTCTATGTACACCGCAAGGAAGGTTGCTGTGGTGTAAGACAAAGATCTTCCCCACGGAGCCTTGGGTAGTAGCGCACCCACGATCCTGAAGCCAAGGGTGAGACCGTCGGGAGAGCCGCCGAGGTACGTTTCCTCAACTCCCGCTTACGTGAGTCTCATCTGGGTCTGACCGCACGGTGTGCAGGTAAACCGTGCGGCAGAGACGTGGCGGTACATCCACACGCGCGGTCCCACCGTTGACATATGAACGGTACCACGGGCGGTCGAGTGTTAGCCCTGAGGGCGTAGCGAACCCTCGGCTCGACCAATTATGGGTATGGACTCGTGGTGGCAGTGGTTGTGGCCAAGTGCTGGCAAGAGGGCTGGTTTAAGGGGGACAAAGTCCTCCGAGTGGCCTTCGGCGGGTGAGCAGCGTCCCACCTGCTCCGGATACCGTCCCGGCAGACGGAAGGGCTTGGAAAGGGCCCCGTTCGACCTGAGACGAGAGTGCCTCCTGCGGGCGATTATTTGAGGTAACCGGTACTGTGTACCGAGTGCGCTGGTTGGGCGTATCCCAACTCCGATGGCTTCTAGGGTTGCCCGGGTGCTGTATACGATACTAAATCTCAGGAAAGTACCCGACACCAAGAACCAAACTACATGTCTGCCCCACGGCTCGGCTGCCACGGATCTAACAGATTGACCGGATCCAACGTGCCGGGTTACGAAACTTCGAAACTGGCTAGAATCGACTGCTAAGTTAATTGCCGGTCGCTCCCTCGCACCTACTCGTCTATCAGCCGACTCCAACTAGTAACCAACGAGGAAACCGCTGATGTCAGGCGTAAATTCAGCTGAAAATCCGTAGCGTGGAACGATGAAAGAGGCCGCACGGAAGAAAATAGCCTGGCGATCAAAAGGCTGGAACGTGCTTTCAGACCCGAACGCTTAGCTGCGCCGCCCCGCACCGAGATCCACTTTGACTTTCGCCCTTTGTTGCGAATATGACAGCCCGTTCGCGCTTTACCCTCGACGATCGACGCCGACCACGCTTCTGCCGCCTGTTATTTCCCAACCGTCCACCGTTTTGCTCCCCTTCTTTTTCATTTTCTTCTTTCCGCTCTTCTCCTTTTATCCTCTTTTCCCTTCTTCTCCCGCCGAAGCGCCGCGTTTGCTGTCGTGTTCGGCTACGATTGGCAAACACAAATCTTACGTGGACGCGCGATACGCGCGTTCCACGCATTTCAAATTTCACGACGTAACGTACTCGACGACTCAACGTAACGTGGAAAATGCGACAAGATGATCGAATTTGGAAATATGTGATCGCGCTGGGTCGATCGGCATGCCATCCGTCAAACGCGCGGCAAATAAATCTGTCGGTGTAATTTTAACGAGCCGCGATACCGCTCGAGGATTATACGGGTAATTTAAATTCCGCTCGCTCGATCGACGCGACCGATGGTAGAGCAAATCGGACGAACGGTTTGTAACACGAGACATTAATAAAGTTGGTGGAGCCGCGGAAAGCGGATGGAAATGAAAATTTTCCGATTTTAATATCGGCGAATGCATCGGGACGCGAGAAGAAAGATCAAAAGGTTGACTGTTGATTAATTTGAGCGGCACGCGAGCCACGAGCCCCGAGCCCCGAGCGTCGCGATGCTCGCGTGCGCCGAAGCTACTGCGATCGAGCGAGCGTCGTAATCTCGGTAAATAACCCGTCGTATAATATTACGTACACTGATCAACGATTCGGAAAGGGAGTTTCGCTAACCGGGGCATCGCCCCGCCGTCGTGCGAAAATAAACTAATTAGCCTTTGGGGACGTCGAGGCATGCCCCTCGACGCCCCAGCGGATTTCAAGTCGTCGATTTTACAGCTAGCTGCTGTTACGTTCGAACCGTTTGTAAACCAGTGACGCGCAATTTGGGATAGCGATTGCGATCGAAATCCGACCCCTCTCGAGAATCCTACGGAAAGAGAATTTCTTTCGCAGTGGTTGGTCTGGCCGATCCAAGTTTCGGCGCGCGTTGTCGCGATGCCTAATCGCTGCGTTGCCGATCGTCGTTGCCATTGGAACGCGCGGCGAGCGAACAGCCGTGAGTTTGCTCTGTACACTCGAGGCCTGAACTTAAAGGCTTAACGACCTGTTTGCCGTTGCAGCTCGGCAGAAACGAATCTTCGGCGTTCGCCCGAGCTAAACCAGCGAATATTCGAGCGGCCTGCCTCGGAACGGTCGCTGAATTTCTGCTGAAAAATTAATCAACGCGGAACGTAGATCGCCAGTGATAAACACGTGAAAAACCATGCGCTGATGATGGGGGGGGGGGGGGGGAAGAACGGCAACGGCAACGTTGTTGCCAAACGAATGTAATGAACGGGCAAATACGCGTTTGTTTGCAAGTACCCTACGGCGAGCAAATAACGTTACGCGAAACACGCGGCCCGGTTTCATCCTGTGTCGTCCTTTTATACACACGCGTGAAAAATTTCGCGGAAATTCGCACTGGCGACGCAGAATCGGTGCGCGGAAGAAATCTGGCCGACTCCTGTTAATAAATTTATTTCTTACAAAATTTACCCGTGGACCGCGCTATCCTGCCGCCCGTGTTTCCATCTCTTCGCCAGGAATTTGGCAACAGAGTTTGCGAAAAGTTACGGGCGCCGACTGGAGAGAACGGCGAGACCGGTTTTTCTAAAATAAAACGATCCTGCGAAATAGACGCGACGAGTGCCACGGTCAGTCTTGGAAACTCGAGTCTCCGCGAAAACTCCTTCCGCTTCTGGCTATACGTACAAGTATATCAACGCGCGCCTTGCAACGCGTCTCGTGCCGTTTTTCTCCTATTCTGCTTGCACGTTTCTCAAAGAGAATACCTAATACCAAGGTGGCCTTCGCTTTACGCGTCTGTGCGATTCCAGCGATGGAAAAAACGTCACGCTGTTCAGCAAACCAGCGTGCAAGCAACGACAATACGTATACGACGTTGCATAAATCAACGAATGTTCGCGTATAGAAACTTGTAAAAAAAATCCACTGTCGAAAAATAGAAAAATTCGTACTCGTGCAAAGATCAGCGGGAAACGAAACGATTTTCGACTCGTAACCAAGCGTTATAGTCATAGGAATGTAACGAAACGGCGCGCAAACAACCGACGCGAAACCATCGTGACGCAAAAGCATTTCGCGACAGGGAGCGCGGGTCCGACCGTAGCGAAAAACCAGCAGCCAGCCCGCTGTCGTTTCACCCAATGGGGGTGTTGTATCGATATGTCGAGGCAGCGTCGCTGAAACCTGCTGGTGGCAGAGAGCCAACGATAAGGGCCGCCATCTATCGACCGTAAGAGCCTCCTTTTGTATTAACGACGCTGTTCCGACTGTAATTGAGAGCCTCTGTACTCCGGCCCAACGTCGCCAGGTTATTAAATCCCGGGATATAAATTAGTTAATATTATCCACGCGCCGCTAGCTCTCACTCTTTTCTTCGCCAGAGAAATGGATTTTCCGCTAAACTTAAATTGCTTAGCGATCGCCGGATGTGAAAGTTTTATCGAGTTCGTCGATAAAGAGCTTTCGCGTACAACCGACCCGATCAACGTACCATCGACACGCGACAACTGCCAACGATTTACGACGGTTACGATGGTATTACCTTTTCTTCACGATACTTTTCTTTTTCTTTCTCTTCTTCCGCCGTATTTGAGTTGATCACTATGGTTGGTCGCTTTACGTCATCGTGTACGAGGGACACGCCGAATAAAGTTTGTGGAAAATCATTACTCCACGGATCCTTTTCATCGAGTGTTCCAAGATAGCCGTTAGTGGAATTTTCGACCTCGTTTAAGACCCTTCAACGAGCTGAAATCTGCTCGCCAACTTTACTCGGAATTCAATGCTTTTCAATTACAAAGATTTTCCGGTTAACCGTTCCTTAATTAAACATGTAACTATACCGAAACGTTTAAATTACCTTTTGAACCTGGTATACAGGTCAAAGCTACTCCAGTTTACTCTGCTTTTTTCAGAACGTCCCTTTCAATTTCGCTGCGCGGAACGTCGGGAAAGGAACTCGAATACGAACGACACGAATAATTTGATAGAAAATCATCGTCGAAGCGAATTCGAAGCAAATTCGAAGCAAATTCGAAGCAAATTCGGGCCGAACGAATTCTCGCCTCGATTCGAAGCCAATATGCTTGTCCTTAAATTGGCTGTCCTCCTCGGCAGGATACCTACGAAATTGCAAATACGAGACCGACGATTCGTAGGAAAATCTGTGTGTTGGCCTGCTTACGTCAATCTGCTCGTGGCAGGTGTCCGACGATACAGGCTCAACGCGACATCAACCTCTTCGTTATAATCCGTACAAGCTGGGTCTCGTGTAACGGTAACGTTAGTCGTGTAATAGATATCGGCGTCGAAATCATTTCCCAATATATTTCCTGCGAAATTGCTTCGTAATTTCGTAGTAACACACCGACTGGCTATGTGCCACGTCACCGACTCGCCTACACCTCGCTATCTCTCCCTTAACGACAATTTTATTGAACCGAGCGATCGACCCGGCTCGCCCGGTAAATACCTTCGCTCCTCTGGACACACCGACGATAATTGACCCAGTTCGATATCCTTGTAAACCGACGCCAGGCGTTTCTTGCCTCGTAAAGACGAATCTTTCGAACGGTGTCACTCGCGTTCAATTCGTTTTTCTAGCGAAGGGTCTCGAATCTTTAAACGACGAGAAACCTAATCACTTTCACACAACTTTCGTTTAAAGACGAAAGAACGTAAAGAACTGGGTTCGGCCTTCTCCCATCTGCGTATCTTTCGGGGAGTCGATTGCGATGGTCATCTCCTTTGTCGGCAAGTGCTAGATCCGTCTCATCTCCTTCTTCCGTCGAATATTAGCGCCGCTACGAACGCATAAGCCGAAAAATCTTGCCACCGTATTACGCCGAAATATTCGACGATGTTCATTCGCAAGCGATAAAGCTTCGCTACTGTTCGCGATCGGCGCTGCTCTACTACGAAATATCAAATTTATCGCGTAGCCGCGTACACGGGAGAAGGAAAGAGATCGCAAGGGCGGTATTTACCCAATGCGAGAGACAGGCTACGAAAGACGAGCACGAGCGACTACAAAGTTCAATCGGGCTCGATGAAGCTTAACTTGCTCCGCGGAGAGCGGCCATTTGGAATTCGAGTGGCGTGTACGGTGTGCTCGGAGCGTTAACGAGTTCGATCGTCATCGTAAATAAGCAACCAGCGGTCCGAAAAATCTCGCCACGGTCAAGAAGACTTAAGAAGCCGTTCGCGGAAGATGGACGGCGCCACCCGCTACTTCTCGGCCGGAAATTACAGGTGACTTAGCGCGGTCTCTCTGCCCTCGCTTCTCTCGACAGACAGAGAGAAGAGGGCGCGGGCGCATCGTAAAATCCAAGCGAAGAGAAAGAAAGAGAGAGAGAGAGGCGTCGCTCGTCGAAAAACTCAGATGCGATCTTTCGCGAGTTCGTCGACAGTTTCTGCCTCGCTGTTACGTTTCTACCGCCCCCGCTGTATTTCGAAACGGAAGGGGGGCGCGATTCCGTCTGTCGGCTCTCTTCCTGCACGCTTCGTTGTGCACCGTCGCGCGTATCTAGACGCTGGAAACGAGAATTATGAAAATTTCGTGGAGCAGTTGCGCCAACTCTTCTCGTTTCTCGCCATTGAAATCGCAGGTGTCAGGTCGCGCGATCGATACAACCCCCGTTAAAGGATCGAAACGATGTTCGTTTGCGATTCTAGGCAAAATCGTTTCCTATTTAGCGTGAAAGTTCCAATTGTTTCTCTCGTCTAGTTAGCGCGCAAGCTTCTTCTCCTTTCCTTTCACTCGTTAGAAGCGAAATAGTTCAGAGATCCTCGCAGCGTTTCAAACATCCCGATGACTCTCTTCGTTCCATTGTCTTCGTCCAGTTGTCTTCGAAACGTTAATTTATTCGTTCGTTCTCCTCGTTGGCGTAAGCGCAAACGCGCTCGATCGGTTACCTCTATTTTCGTTCTTTTCTCTGGGTAGCGCGTCGAGCGAAAAGCGGGTGTGAGTGGCTTGACGGCTCGAGAGAGTGCGATCGAGGATTCCCGATGTTCTTCTCTGACGGATCGTCGATATACGTAGAACGCGACGAGGTCCAACTCGATTTCGCGTCGCGCGTTTCAGAGGATATCAGCCCTTTTCTCTCGCGATCCAGCAAGAAACGACGAGCCGAGCGAAGGAGGAGGAGTCAACCTCGACTGCGGTATCTGCGCCGACGACGCGATCCGAAGGTAGCGATTGGAAGGTCGCTTTAAGCGTTAATTTGGCGATCTCGCGATCGATCGAGATCGGTGTCGGGATCGGCGTAATACGCGCGTACGATCCCATATTACGAGCGAAAGACGATTAAAAGACTTCGCGCTCGTAACCGTAACACTGTCCGGGCATGGTTGTCCTTGGGTTTACGACGCCTGTCGCTCGAGATCCCATTGTCTCGAATCGATTATCCAACACTTTGCACCTGCTCCGATTAGTGCAACGTCGAGGAACAAAACAATGCAAGAACGATAAAACATAGGATATACATTAAATGATAAGGGATCGGGGCTTTGGCGCTACTTTGGCGGGGCTACTTTGGCGGCTTAAAAGAGACGAATACGTGGAATACGTCGATCGATCTCTCGTATCGAGGATACGGACTGGCGAACGTAAGACGGATCAAGTTTCGAGCAACGTTTCGAAAGGGCGAATAAATTGGAATTAACGCGGCTCGCTATAGGGCGAGTATACGGAAACCACGGGCTGCGATAATGTAACCCGCGGGATAAAGGCTTCCGCGTACGACTCGACGTACAATTGCCCTTTACAGTGTTCGCAGTGGAAAACGATCTGCGCACAGATCGGGGTGCGGCTTAATGCCAATTCACGGACAAAGGGTGACCGCGGACGAAAAAGAGAGCCACGGGATTCTTGGAGCGAGCGAGTAAAGTGAGAACGGCCGGCTGCGCCGTTTCTTTCGACGTTGCTCTCTCGATTCGGAGATAACAGCGCTGTGTGCCGCCGGACGATTAATAACCGACTCGAGATCTAGATACGAATAAGTATAAAAAGGTTGGATCTTGGTTTCGTCGTTCTTACGACCATATAACGCTTCGTAGGACGTGACGATGTGAAACGAAGAATCCCTTCAGAATGGAAAATGCCGCGACACGGACCGACGCGAAGGCCGACTTTGATACAAAGCCGAAGGTACTTGACTCCAACGACGTCGAGTATCGCTCAAGGGAGATCGGTCATGAAGTAAGGGAAAGAGGAGCACTCGTACGATCCTCGTCCCCCGTGCGATTAAATATCGCAGGGGTGCGGTCGATGGAGATCGTAAGAAGATTCGCGATAAAGCGATCGAAGCAGGCTTACGCCTGTAATCTTTGGAGGTACGTTAATATCGCGACTAAACGTCGTAACCTACGAAATCCGGAGAAGAGGGTCGCAGTTATTAATCGGGCAGCGATAATCGCCGGCTCCACGATATCCAACGAATTCATCCGCCTCCTCGTCCGTCGATACTCCGTCGTTCTTCGATCGTCGTTCTTAATTGCGCGTCTCAGGGGGACGAGAGCAACGCGTATCGCCACCACGCGTCGATCGACGAGGTATCGATTCGCTTCCGCGACCAGCGTCAAAGGCCGGGCCGACGAAACAACGTTATGCCACGCGTCGAGATTCGCGTTGCTCGGCGTCTTTCTCCGTGGGTCACGAAACCAAAAGGGAGGAAAAACACGAGGGATCCGTGAAAAGGCGTCGTTGTTCGATCAGCGTGTGTCCAACGATAAGCGAAGCGACGAGGACGCGACCTAACACCAACACGGGCAATTCCTTTTCCTCGGGTTTCTCGTTTTCTGGATGGACGATCCGGTCCGTAGTTTTTGATTCTCTACAGAGGAGTATACAAGTACTTGATTTGCAAAATGATTAGTTTAAAAGATATCTTAAATTTAACTTTTTTTTATTTTATTTTATTTTATTTCTTTTATTCCTTTTTTTATTTTATTTTACTTTTTATTCTATTTTTTTTATTATGTACCTTGCAATTCGTACAGCTGAACATTAAATTTAGTATTGTAGGACTTGTGTGAATGAGGAGGAAGGATAAGAGAGAGTTAACAAGTTTTTATGCTTTCATTAGTTTTTATTCACCTACAGTCTTGACTAAGAATATACAATTCAGTACTAATATATATAGAAAAATACAAATATCCACATAAAACTGTACATACAATCATACATACGAAACCATACATACAAAACCAGACATACAAAACCAAACTTGACTAAGAATATACAATTCAGTAGTAATATATATAAAAAAAATACAAATATCCACATAAAACTGTACATACAACCATACATACAAAACCATACATACAAGAATTATTATACTTAGAAAAAAAGTGTCTGGCAATAGTAGCGATTATTCGGGATCGAGGTATCCCAACTCCAGCCAGTATGCTGCCATATCTCTTGCGGATTCTCCCGGCTCTCGGTCCAGCAGCAACCTTGCAGTTATTGCTTCTCCTGGAGAAGGATCGATGTTGACTAGGCTCCCTGTCCGTCTCAACATGGTGAATTGGGCCACTCGATGTCTCTTCCCTTGGATCGGTTGTTCTCGTACACCTGGCAGAACGATTTTTCTAGCCCACGGTGCCATTTTTGCCAAATTACGGGGCAGCAGCCGTATTGAATCGAGACATTGCTCGCTCTCTAACCCCCAATCGATTAGAAAGACGATGTAGCCAGTCATGGTCCTTTGTAAAAGGATGGCTCTTTCCCAAGCGCTAGATTCCTTAAAATCTACTAGCACGGCGACTAGCATGCCTGTTCTTAAACTTTTCGCCTTCGGCAAGTACTCCACGGGATGTTCCATCATCTTCAAATTGAGGGTTTGGGTTATCTTCGGCCATCCAGCCAAACGAACCCACATGGTGGTAAGTGACTCGACTCGAACCACCCGGACGGGAACTCCTTCTCGGAACCGATCGTTTGTCTTTTGTAAAATCTCCATGGTATACTAGATTTAGAAAAAATTTCGAATGTTAATGTTCGACTATACTGATCTGCCTAGTTTACGTGTCTAGGTCGGATGGTGCTGGCTCCGCCGGGAATCGGACCCCCCTTTATGTACCAGCAGCACCGACCTTGGAGAGGACCCCCTTTATATATCAGCTGCACCGACCTTAGAGAGGACCCCTTTAAATATCAGCAGCACCGACCTTGGAGAGAACCCCCTTTAAATATCAGCAGCACCGACCTTGGAGAGAACCCCCTTTATATATCAGCTGCACCGACCTTAGAGAGGACCCCTTTAAATATCAGCAGCACCGACCTTGGAGAGGTACTCGGTCACCGTTTAAGCTAAACGCACGTTTTCGTTTGTCTTGTTTCACACTTTTCTTGTCCTCGCAATATTTTATAACAGTGTTATCAATATATACAGGCAAAATATATAGTCTATTTTTGATACACAAGTGTCAGATATCAATTATTGCTTTCCGTTAAAATAAATATATCATTATTAGATGCTCTTTTTAATATTCCGATCCGCATCCTTACAATATTTTACAATTTTTAACCTAAAAATGTCGCTAGAAAATAGAAAACGAAAAACAATTTGAAAAGCACTAGCTCGCTTGAATGTGAAAATTGTGACGTGGGTGTATGTGCTTTGCCCTGCTTTAAAATATATCACACTCAATTGTATTATTAATAATTAAAGTAAATTATTAAAGTTCACGTATATGTATCGTACCTTTAAGAAAAATTAACATTTAATTATCCAATGTGCTTGCGTAGAGAACAGCATTATCCGCCACATATTGCGGTGCAGTATCGTTTACGCGTAGTTCGCGTCAAACCCTGCCCTACGAAGGAACGTCCCCGCACAAAATTCAATCGTACCTAAGACGTTAAACCGATCCTTTGCAAGTTTTCTTCAAAGAGATACGCTATACGAGTTGTTTGATTGATATCCGAAAAGTTTCTTTCTGTTTATGAGGAAATAATAGACGCACAATGTTATTTGCTTTATATCGTTTTGTCGCATTACGTACGATCCATTTTGTTCTATTGAGATAAACACCGAGACATTTCACAGACTTGGTTTCACGTTTGTACGGAGGTGCTTTATTGTAAAAACGACGTTTGCGAAAAAAGACATTTTTCGGACAACCTAATATATTTCATACGATGCTGTTGCCAAGAAATATTTATTAACGAAATGCTAAAAACTGTTATTTGCAAACAAATACTAGGGGAAATTGTTTTATCCGCTTTTACACGCAGAAGAATTTTACTGCTCAATAATATTGCTATTGGAACGAACGAGCCGTTTCGCTAACATCGGAACGAAGTAGAAACGAATCGGTACTTATCAAGGAGAAAACCTTGTCCAGCGTGGGGAAAAGTTTAAGGACCGATGTCCCTCGATCCACGCTGGAGACGGCCGATGAAACAAGGCGAATTAGCGGGAGATCGGGAGCAGAAGGCAGAACGGGCGGAATAGAAAAGGAATGGATACGGCAAGCTTCGGCCGTGCGATTTCGTATCACGTAGCGTTATCCCCTCGTAAAGTTGGCCACTCGTGCCACTAGCAGAAACTGTATGGCGGGCTCCGAGAGGATTTTAATCGCGCGACGGTCGAACGTATCGGTGAAATTACTGGAGAGCCCCGTCGACGTGCCTTTCGTTCCTGTCTGCCCCACGGTCGCCTCCCGCAGGGAGGATTCGCTTTTGCGAGTCTATGGGGGCTGGCAAACCCACGGTCCCGCAGCCAGGGAGGACCGTCGGGACAAGCGTCCCGCTTACGTGAGTCCTCTATGTACACCGCAAGGAAGGTTGCTGTGGTGTAAGACAAAGATCTTCCCCACGGAGCCTTGGGTAGTAGCGCACCCACGATCCTGAAGCCAAGGGTGAGACCGTCGGGAGAGCCGCCGAGGTACGTTTCCTCAACTCCCGCTTACGTGAGTCTCATCTGGGTCTGACCGCACGGTGTGCAGGTAAACCGTGCGGCAGAGACGTGGCGGTACATCCACACGCGCGGTCCCACCGTTGACATATGAACGGTACCACGGGCGGTCGAGTGTTAGCCCTGAGGGCGTAGCGAACCCTCGGCTCGACCAATTATGGGTATGGACTCGTGGTGGCAGTGGTTGTGGCCAAGTGCTGGCAAGAGGGCTGGTTTAAGGGGGACAAAGTCCTCCGAGTGGCCTTCGGCGGGTGAGCAGCGTCCCACCTGCTCCGGATACCGTCCCGGCAGACGGAAGGGCTTGGAAAGGGCCCCGTTCGACCTGAGACGAGAGTGCCTCCTGCGGGCGATTATTTGAGGTAACCGGTACTGTGTACCGAGTGCGCTGGTTGGGCGTATCCCAACTCCGATGGCTTCTAGGGTTGCCCGGGTGCTGTATACGATACTAAATCTCAGGAAAGTACCCGACACCAAGAACCAAACTACATGTCTGCCCCACGGCTCGGCTGCCACGGATCTAACAGATTGACCGGATCCAACGTGCCGGGTTACGAAACTTCGAAACTGGCTAGAATCGACTGCTAAGTTAATTGCCGGTCGCTCCCTCGCACCTACTCGTCTATCAGCCGACTCCAACTAGTAACCAACGAGGAAACCGCTGATGTCAGGCGTAAATTCAGCTGAAAATCCGTAGCGTGGAACGATGAAAGAGGCCGCACGGAAGAAAATAGCCTGGCGATCAAAAGGCTGGAACGTGCTTTCAGACCCGAACGCTTAGCTGCGCCGCCCTGCACCGAGATCCACTTTGACTTTCGCCCTTTGTTGCGAATATGACAGCCCGTTCGCGCTTTACCCTCGACGATCGACGCCGACCACGCTTCTGCCGCCTGTTATTTCCCAACCGTCCACCGTTTTGCTCCCCTTCTTTTTCATTTTCTTCTTTCCGCTCTTCTCCTTTTATCCTCTTTTCCCTTCTTCTCCCGCCGAAGCGCCGCGTTTGCTGTCGTGTTCGGCTACGATTGGCAAACACAAATCTTACGTGGACGCGCGATACGCGCGTTCCACGCATTTCAAATTTCACGACGTAACGTACTCGACGACTCAACGTAACGTGGAAAATGCGACAAGATGATCGAATTTGGAAATATGTGATCGCGCTGGGTCGATCGGCATGCCATCCGTCAAACGCGCGGCAAATAAATCTGTCGGTGTAATTTTAACGAGCCGCGATACCGCTCGAGGATTATACGGGTAATTTAAATTCCGCTCGCTCGATCGACGCGACCGATGGTAGAGCAAATCGGACGAACGGTTTGTAACACGAGACATTAATAAAGTTGGTGGAGCCGCGGAAAGCGGATGGAAATGAAAATTTTCCGATTTTAATATCGGCGAATGCATCGGGACGCGAGAAGAAAGATCAAAAGGTTGACTGTTGATTAATTTGAGCGGCACGCGAGCCACGAGCCCCGAGCCCCGAGCGTCGCGATGCTCGCGTGCGCCGAAGCTACTGCGATCGAGCGAGCGTCGTAATCTCGGTAAATAACCCGTCGTATAATATTACGTACACTGATCAACGATTCGGAAAGGGAGTTTCGCTAACCGGGGCATCGCCCCGCCGTCGTGCGAAAATAAACTAATTAGCCTTTGGGGACGTCGAGGCATGCCCCTCGACGCCCCAGCGGATTTCAAGTCGTCGATTTTACAGCTAGCTGCTGTTACGTTCGAACCGTTTGTAAACCAGTGACGCGCAATTTGGGATAGCGATTGCGATCGAAATCCGACCCCTCTCGAGAATCCTACGGAAAGAGAATTTCTTTCGCAGTGGTTGGTCTGGCCGATCCAAGTTTCGGCGCGCGTTGTCGCGATGCCTAATCGCTGCGTTGCCGATCGTCGTTGCCATTGGAACGCGCGGCGAGCGAACAGCCGTGAGTTTGCTCTGTACACTCGAGGCCTGAACTTAAAGGCTTAACGACCTGTTTGCCGTTGCAGCTCGGCAGAAACGAATCTTCGGCGTTCGCCCGAGCTAAACCAGCGAATATTCGAGCGGCCTGCCTCGGAACGGTCGCTGAATTTCTGCTGAAAAATTAATCAACGCGGAACGTAGATCGCCAGTGATAAACACGTGAAAAACCATGCGCTGATGATGGGGGGGGGGGGGGAAGAACGGCAACGGCAACGTTGTTGCCAAACGAATGTAATGAACGGGCAAATACGCGTTTGTTTGCAAGTACCCTACGGCGAGCAAATAACGTTACGCGAAACACGCGGCCCGGTTTCATCCTGTGTCGTCCTTTTATACACACGCGTGAAAAATTTCGCGGAAATTCGCACTGGCGACGCAGAATCGGTGCGCGGAAGAAATCTGGCCGACTCCTGTTAATAAATTTATTTCTTACAAAATTTACCCGTGGACCGCGCTATCCTGCCGCCCGTGTTTCCATCTCTTCGCCAGGAATTTGGCAACAGAGTTTGCGAAAAGTTACGGGCGCCGACTGGAGAGAACGGCGAGACCGGTTTTTCTAAAATAAAACGATCCTGCGAAATAGACGCGACGAGTGCCACGGTCAGTCTTGGAAACTCGAGTCTCCGCGAAAACTCCTTCCGCTTCTGGCTATACGTACAAGTATATCAACGCGCGCCTTGCAACGCGTCTCGTGCCGTTTTTCTCCTATTCTGCTTGCACGTTTCTCAAAGAGAATACCTAATACCAAGGTGGCCTTCGCTTTACGCGTCTGTGCGATTCCAGCGATGGAAAAAACGTCACGCTGTTCAGCAAACCAGCGTGCAAGCAACGACAATACGTATACGACGTTGCATAAATCAACGAATGTTCGCGTATAGAAACTTGTAAAAAAAATCCACTGTCGAAAAATAGAAAAATTCGTACTCGTGCAAAGATCAGCGGGAAACGAAACGATTTTCGACTCGTAACCAAGCGTTATAGTCATAGGAATGTAACGAAACGGCGCGCAAACAACCGACGCGAAACCATCGTGACGCAAAAGCATTTCGCGACAGGGAGCGCGGGTCCGACCGTAGCGAAAAACCAGCAGCCAGCCCGCTGTCGTTTCACCCAATGGGGGTGTTGTATCGATATGTCGAGGCAGCGTCGCTGAAACCTGCTGGTGGCAGAGAGCCAACGATAAGGGCCGCCATCTATCGACCGTAAGAGCCTCCTTTTGTATTAACGACGCTGTTCCGACTGTAATTGAGAGCCTCTGTACTCCGGCCCAACGTCGCCAGGTTATTAAATCCCGGGATATAAATTAGTTAATATTATCCACGCGCCGCTAGCTCTCACTCTTTTCTTCGCCAGAGAAATGGATTTTCCGCTAAACTTAAATTGCTTAGCGATCGCCGGATGTGAAAGTTTTATCGAGTTCGTCGATAAAGAGCTTTCGCGTACAACCGACCCGATCAACGTACCATCGACACGCGACAACTGCCAACGATTTACGACGGTTACGATGGTATTACCTTTTCTTCACGATACTTTTCTTTTTCTTTCTCTTCTTCCGCCGTATTTGAGTTGATCACTATGGTTGGTCGCTTTACGTCATCGTGTACGAGGGACACGCCGAATAAAGTTTGTGGAAAATCATTACTCCACGGATCCTTTTCATCGAGTGTTCCAAGATAGCCGTTAGTGGAATTTTCGACCTCGTTTAAGACCCTTCAACGAGCTGAAATCTGCTCGCCAACTTTACTCGGAATTCAATGCTTTTCAATTACAAAGATTTTCCGGTTAACCGTTCCTTAATTAAACATGTAACTATACCGAAACGTTTAAATTACCTTTTGAACCTGGTATACAGGTCAAAGCTACTCCAGTTTACTCTGCTTTTTTCAGAACGTCCCTTTCAATTTCGCTGCGCGGAACGTCGGGAAAGGAACTCGAATACGAACGACACGAATAATTTGATAGAAAATCATCGTCGAAGCGAATTCGAAGCAAATTCGAAGCAAATTCGAAGCAAATTCGGGCCGAACGAATTCTCGCCTCGATTCGAAGCCAATATGCTTGTCCTTAAATTGGCTGTCCTCCTCGGCAGGATACCTACGAAATTGCAAATACGAGACCGACGATTCGTAGGAAAATCTGTGTGTTGGCCTGCTTACGTCAATCTGCTCGTGGCAGGTGTCCGACGATACAGGCTCAACGCGACATCAACCTCTTCGTTATAATCCGTACAAGCTGGGTCTCGTGTAACGGTAACGTTAGTCGTGTAATAGATATCGGCGTCGAAATCATTTCCCAATATATTTCCTGCGAAATTGCTTCGTAATTTCGTAGTAACACACCGACTGGCTATGTGCCACGTCACCGACTCGCCTACACCTCGCTATCTCTCCCTTAACGACAATTTTATTGAACCGAGCGATCGACCCGGCTCGCCCGGTAAATACCTTCGCTCCTCTGGACACACCGACGATAATTGACCCAGTTCGATATCCTTGTAAACCGACGCCAGGCGTTTCTTGCCTCGTAAAGACGAATCTTTCGAACGGTGTCACTCGCGTTCAATTCGTTTTTCTAGCGAAGGGTCTCGAATCTTTAAACGACGAGAAACCTAATCACTTTCACACAACTTTCGTTTAAAGACGAAAGAACGTAAAGAACTGGGTTCGGCCTTCTCCCATCTGCGTATCTTTCGGGGAGTCGATTGCGATGGTCATCTCCTTTGTCGGCAAGTGCTAGATCCGTCTCATCTCCTTCTTCCGTCGAATATTAGCGCCGCTACGAACGCATAAGCCGAAAAATCTTGCCACCGTATTACGCCGAAATATTCGACGATGTTCATTCGCAAGCGATAAAGCTTCGCTACTGTTCGCGATCGGCGCTGCTCTACTACGAAATATCAAATTTATCGCGTAGCCGCGTACACGGGAGAAGGAAAGAGATCGCAAGGGCGGTATTTACCCAATGCGAGAGACAGGCTACGAAAGACGAGCACGAGCGACTACAAAGTTCAATCGGGCTCGATGAAGCTTAACTTGCTCCGCGGAGAGCGGCCATTTGGAATTCGAGTGGCGTGTACGGTGTGCTCGGAGCGTTAACGAGTTCGATCGTCATCGTAAATAAGCAACCAGCGGTCCGAAAAATCTCGCCACGGTCAAGAAGACTTAAGAAGCCGTTCGCGGAAGATGGACGGCGCCACCCGCTACTTCTCGGCCGGAAATTACAGGTGACTTAGCGCGGTCTCTCTGCCCTCGCTTCTCTCGACAGACAGAGAGAAGAGGGCGCGGGCGCATCGTAAAATCCAAGCGAAGAGAAAGAAAGAGAGAGAGAGAGGCGTCGCTCGTCGAAAAACTCAGATGCGATCTTTCGCGAGTTCGTCGGCAGTTTCTGCCTCGCTGTTACGTTTCTACCGCCCCCGCTGTATTTCGAAACGGAAGGGGGGCGCGATTCCGTCTGTCGGCTCTCTTCCTGCACGCTTCGTTGTGCACCGTCGCGCGTATCTAGACGCTGGAAACGAGAATTATGAAAATTTCGTGGAGCAGTTGCGCCAACTCTTCTCGTTTCTCGCCATTGAAATCGCAGGTGTCAGGTCGCGCGATCGATACAACCCCCGTTAAAGGATCGAAACGATGTTCGTTTGCGATTCTAGGCAAAATCGTTTCCTATTTAGCGTGAAAGTTCCAATTGTTTCTCTCGTCTAGTTAGCGCGCAAGCTTCTTCTCCTTTCCTTTCACTCGTTAGAAGCGAAATAGTTCAGAGATCCTCGCAGCGTTTCAAACATCCCGATGACTCTCTTCGTTCCATTGTCTTCGTCCAGTTGTCTTCGAAACGTTAATTTATTCGTTCGTTCTCCTCGTTGGCGTAAGCGCAAACGCGCTCGATCGGTTACCTCTATTTTCGTTCTTTTCTCTGGGTAGCGCGTCGAGCGAAAAGCGGGTGTGAGTGGCTTGACGGCTCGAGAGAGTGCGATCGAGGATTCCCGATGTTCTTCTCTGACGGATCGTCGATATACGTAGAACGCGACGAGGTCCAACTCGATTTCGCGTCGCGCGTTTCAGAGGATATCAGCCCTTTTCTCTCGCGATCCAGCAAGAAACGACGAGCCGAGCGAAGGAGGAGGAGTCAACCTCGACTGCGGTATCTGCGCCGACGACGCGATCCGAAGGTAGCGATTGGAAGGTCGCTTTAAGCGTTAATTTGGCGATCTCGCGATCGATCGAGATCGGTGTCGGGATCGGCGTAATACGCGCGTACGATCCCATATTACGAGCGAAAGACGATTAAAAGACTTCGCGCTCGTAACCGTAACACTGTCCGGGCATGGTTGTCCTTGGGTTTACGACGCCTGTCGCTCGAGATCCCATTGTCTCGAATCGATTATCCAACACTTTGCACCTGCTCCGATTAGTGCAACGTCGAGGAACAAAACAATGCAAGAACGATAAAACATAGGATATACATTAAATGATAAGGGATCGGGGCTTTGGCGCTACTTTGGCGGGGCTACTTTGGCGGCTTAAAAGAGACGAATACGTGGAATACGTCGATCGATCTCTCGTATCGAGGATACGGACTGGCGAACGTAAGACGGATCAAGTTTCGAGCAACGTTTCGAAAGGGCGAATAAATTGGAATTAACGCGGCTCGCTATAGGGCGAGTATACGGAAACCACGGGCTGCGATAATGTAACCCGCGGGATAAAGGCTTCCGCGTACGACTCGACGTACAATTGCCCTTTACAGTGTTCGCAGTGGAAAACGATCTGCGCACAGATCGGGGTGCGGCTTAATGCCAATTCACGGACAAAGGGTGACCGCGGACGAAAAAGAGAGCCACGGGATTCTTGGAGCGAGCGAGTAAAGTGAGAACGGCCGGCTGCGCCGTTTCTTTCGACGTTGCTCTCTCGATTCGGAGATAACAGCGCTGTGTGCCGCCGGACGATTAATAACCGACTCGAGATCTAGATACGAATAAGTATAAAAAGGTTGGATCTTGGTTTCGTCGTTCTTACGACCATATAACGCTTCGTAGGACGTGACGATGTGAAACGAAGAATCCCTTCAGAATGGAAAATGCCGCGACACGGACCGACGCGAAGGCCGACTTTGATACAAAGCCGAAGGTACTTGACTCCAACGACGTCGAGTATCGCTCAAGGGAGATCGGTCATGAAGTAAGGGAAAGAGGAGCACTCGTACGATCCTCGTCCCCCGTGCGATTAAATATCGCAGGGGTGCGGTCGATGGAGATCGTAAGAAGATTCGCGATAAAGCGATCGAAGCAGGCTTACGCCTGTAATCTTTGGAGGTACGTTAATATCGCGACTAAACGTCGTAACCTACGAAATCCGGAGAAGAGGGTCGCAGTTATTAATCGGGCAGCGATAATCGCCGGCTCCACGATATCCAACGAATTCATCCGCCTCCTCGTCCGTCGATACTCCGTCGTTCTTCGATCGTCGTTCTTAATTGCGCGTCTCAGGGGGACGAGAGCAACGCGTATCGCCACCACGCGTCGATCGACGAGGTATCGATTCGCTTCCGCGACCAGCGTCAAAGGCCGGGCCGACGAAACAACGTTATGCCACGCGTCGAGATTCGCGTTGCTCGGCGTCTTTCTCCGTGGGTCACGAAGCCAAAAGGGAGGAAAAACACGAGGGATCCGTTAAAAGGCGTCGTTGTTCGATCAGCGTGTGTCCAACGATAAGCGAAGCGACGAGGACGCGACCTAACACCAACACGGGCAATTCCTTTTCCTCGGGTTTCTCGTTTTCTGGATGGACGATCCGGTCCGTAGTTTTTGATTCTCTACAGAGGAGTATACAAGTACTTGATTTGCAAAATGATTAGTTTAAAAGATATCTTAAATTTAACTTTTTTTTATTTTATTTTATTTTATTTCTTTTATTCCTTTTTTTATTTTATTTTACTTTTTATTCTATTTTTTTTATTATGTACCTTGCAATTCGTACAGCTGAACATTAAATTTAGTATTGTAGGACTTGTGTGAATGAGGAGGAAGGATAAGAGAGAGTTAACAAGTTTTTAAGCTTTCATTAGTTTTTATTCACCTACAGTCTTGACTAAGAATATACAATTCAGTACTAATATATATAGAAAAATACAAATATCCACATAAAACTGTACATACAATCATACATACGAAACCATACATACAAAACCAGACATACAAAACCAAACTTGACTAAGAATATACAATTCAGTAGTAATATATATAAAAAAAATACAAATATCCACATAAAACTGTACATACAACCATACATACAAAACCATACATACAAGAATTATTATACTTAGAAAAAAAGTGTCTGGCAATAGTAGCGATTATTCGGGATCGAGGTATCCCAACTCCAGCCAGTATGCTGCCATATCTCTTGCGGATTCTCCCGGCTCTCGGTCCAGCAGCAACCTTGCAGTTATTGCTTCTCCTGGAGAAGGATCGATGTTGACTAGGCTCCCTGTCCGTCTCAACATGGTGAATTGGGCCACTCGATGTCTCTTCCCTTGGATCGGTTGTTCTCGTACACCTGGCAGAACGATTTTTCTAGCCCACGGTGCCATTTTTGCCAAATTACGGGGCAGCAGCCGTATTGAATCGAGACATTGCTCGCTCTCTAACCCCCAATCGATTAGAAAGACGATGTAGCCAGTCATGGTCCTTTGTAAAAGGATGGCTCTTTCCCAAGCGCTAGATTCCTTAAAATCTACTAGCACGGCGACTAGCATGCCTGTTCTTAAACTTTTCGCCTTCGGCAAGTACTCCACGGGATGTTCCATCATCTTCAAATTGAGTGTTTGGGTTATCTTCGGCCATCCAGCCAAACGAACCCACATGGTGGTAAGTGACTCGACTCGAACCACCCGGACGGGAACTCCTTCTCGGAACCGATCGTTTGTCTTTTGTAAAATCTCCATGGTATACTAGATTTAGAAAAAAAATCGAATGTTAATGTTCGACTATACTGATCTGCCTAGTTTACGTGTCTAGGTCGGATGGTGCTGGCTCCGCCGGGAATCGGACCCCCCTTTATGTACCAGCAGCACCGACCTTGGAGAGGACCCCCTTTATATATCAGCTGCACCGACCTTAGAGAGGACCCCTTTAAATATCAGCAGCACCGACCTTGGAGAGAACCCCCTTTAAATATCAGCAGCACCGACCTTGGAGAGAACCCCCTTTATATATCAGCTGCACCGACCTTAGAGAGGACCCCTTTAAATATCAGCAGCACCGACCTTGGAGAGGTACTCGGTCACCGTTTAAGCTAAACGCACGTTTTCGTTTGTCTTGTTTCACACTTTTCTTGTCCTCGCAATATTTTATAACAGTGTTATCAATATATACAGGCAAAATATATAGTCTATTTTTGATACACAAGTGTCAGATATCAATTATTGCTTTCCGTTAAAATAAATATATCATTATTAGATGCTCTTTTTAATATTCCGATCCGCATCCTTACAATATTTTACAATTTTTAACCTAAAAATGTCGCTAGAAAATAGAAAACGAAAAACAATTTGAAAAGCACTAGCTCGCTTGAATGTGAAAATTGTGACGTGGGTGTATGTGCTTTGCCCTGCTTTAAAATATATCACACTCAATTGTATTATTAATAATTAAAGTAAATTATTAAAGTTCACGTATATGTATCGTACCTTTAAGAAAAATTAACATTTAATTATCCAATGTGCTTGCGTAGAGAACAGCATTATCCGCCACATATTGCGGTGCAGTATCGTTTACGCGTAGTTCGCGTCAAACCCTGCCCTACGAAGGAACGTCCCCGCACAAAATTCAATCGTACCTAAGACGTTAAACCGATCCTTTGCAAGTTTTCTTCAAAGAGATACGCTATACGAGTTGTTTGATTGATATCCGAAAAGTTTCTTTCTGTTTATGAGGAAATAATAGACGCACAATGTTATTTGCTTTATATCGTTTTGTCGCATTACGTACGATCCATTTTGTTCTATTGAGATAAACACCGAGACATTTCACAGACTTGGTTTCACGTTTGTACGGAGGTGCTTTATTGTAAAAACGACGTTTGCGAAAAAAGACATTTTTCGGACAACCTAATATATTTCATACGATGCTGTTGCCAAGAAATATTTATTAACGAAATGCTAAAAACTGTTATTTGCAAACAAATACTAGGGGAAATTGTTTTATCCGCTTTTACACGCAGAAGAATTTTACTGCTCAATAATATTGCTATTGGAACGAACGAGCCGTTTCGCTAACATCGGAACGAAGTAGAAACGAATCGGTACTTATCAAGGAGAAAACCTTGTCCAGCGTGGGGAAAAGTTTAAGGACCGATGTCCCTCGATCCACGCTGGAGACGGCCGATGAAACAAGGCGAATTAGCGGGAGATCGGGAGCAGAAGGCAGAACGGGCGGAATAGAAAAGGAATGGATACGGCAAGCTTCGGCCGTGCGATTTCGTATCACGTAGCGTTATCCCCTCGTAAAGTTGGCCACTCGTGCCACTAGCAGAAACTGTATGGCGGGCTCCGAGAGGATTTTAATCGCGCGACGGTCGAACGTATCGGTGAAATTACTGGAGAGCCCCGTCGACGTGCCTTTCGTTCCTGTCTGCCCCACGGCTCGGCTGCCACGGATCTAACAGATTGACCGGATCCAACGTGCCGGGTTACGAAACTTCGAAACTGGCTAGAATCGACTGCTAAGTTAATTGCCGGTCGCTCCCTCGCACCTACTCGTCTATCAGGCGACTCCAACTAGTAACCAACGAGGAAACCGCTGATGTCAGGCGTAAATTCAGCTGAAAATCCGTAGCGTGGAACGATGAAAGAGGCCGCACGGAAGAAAATAGCCTGGCGATCAAAAGGCTGGAACGTGCTTTCAGACCCGAACGCTTAGCTGCGCCGCCCCGCACCGAGATCCACTTTGACTTTCGCCCTTTGTTGCGAATATGACAGCCCGTTCGCGCTTTACCCTCGACGATCGACGCCGACCACGCTTCTGCCGCCTGTTATTTCCCAACCGTCCACCGTTTTGCTCCCCTTCTTTTTCATTTTCTTCTTTCCGCTCTTCTCCTTTTATCCTCTTTTCCCTTCTTCTCTCGCCGAAGCGCCGCGTTTGCTGTCGAGTTCGGCTACGATTGGCAAACACAAATCTTACGTGGACGCGCGATACGCGCGTTCCACGCATTTCAAATTTCACGACGTAACGTACTCGACGACTCAACGTAACGTGGAAAACGCGACAAGATGTTCGAATTTGGAATTATGCGAGCGCGCTGGGTCGATCGGCATGCCATCCGCCAAACGCGCGGCAAATAAATCTGTCGGTGTAATTTTAACGAGCCGCGATACCGCTCGAGGATTATACGGGTAATTTAAATTCCGCTCGCTCGATCGACGCGACTGATGGAACGACGATGAGCCGGCTGAGCCGAGATGAAATGATAAATTAGCGAATGAAACAGCCAAGTATAATGGAATGCCCGGTTAAATATAGAGCGTTTTAAACCGATTAACAGATAACTGCAAATTAGATCGTCCATTAACGCGGTTCGTCCACGTTCGAGCGGCATCGTTCGAGAATCAGTCGGAGAATTAGTCCGAGAATTAGTCAGAATACCCTCCGATCGATCGTTTTCCCCCCCGAAATCTGGCATTCAATCTGTTTCGATTCGCCATTCGCGCGATCCGAATTTAAGTTTCACGAATGTGAATACGAACGAGCCGTGCGTACCACTGACTATCGCACGATCGCTGTGGCAAAACGCTGGCGTACAATTAGCGCTATTTGCCGTTACGTGAAATATATTGTAAACGTTATTGCTCGCGCGTGGAAACTCGCTACTTCGCGCAGCCAGTCGAACTGTTCGATATTTATAGTTAGTCGACAAATACCGCGTACCTATCGTCGAGATTCTACGCAAGCATTGCGCGCGATAGAAACCCCTTCTATATCGTGCAATTGTCGTATCGAATAGCCGCTGCTCGAATTTCGCGCTGCGAATCGCATTCAAAAAATTTTATTTTTCTGGAAATCGAACGTGCAGATTTTTTTTTTAATTCAAACGACCTAACCCGAGCAGTTAGATTGGCCGAATTTCGTTCTCTTTGGAAACTTTGAGACCTCCGAACAACCCGTCTCTAGATGTCTACGATAACTTTGAAATTCCTAAATTCCAATTAATAAGTAAAAACCGGAACGACCAAAATTCCCTGGACCGCGTAATCCGCATGAAAATACAAATTCAGCGTCGAATTCGAAGAGATAGATGAAAGAGGGATTCGATGGTAGAGCAAATCGGACGAAAGGTTTGTAACACGAGACATTAATAAAGTTGGTGGAGCCGCGGAAAGCGGATGGAAATGGAAATTTTCCGATTTTAATATCGGCGAATGCATCGGGACGCGAGAAGAAAGATCAAAAGGTTGACTGTTGATTAATTTGAGCGGCACGCGAGCCACGAGCCCCGAGCCCCGAGCGTCGCGATGCTCGTGTAACGTCAATTCATATCAGAGACCAGGCCACACACCACGGACAGGATGGCACCCAGATGTCTGCATATCCTTGGCGCGCACCCTCAATAGTCTTAAGTGCCCACCAGGGGTCCTTGGCATTTTTATAGTTAAGGTCCTTCGGACCAAGCGATTATTTCCTGTCTTAAATTTCCCTTTACGTTTATTGTCTACCACGTGTTAGCTTAGAAAGTTGGTTTCCTCCACATCTGGTATGTTCCGTTGGCAACTTTCTCGCGAGGGCGGCTAAAACCCTTCCTGGTCCACCAACCGTCCTATTATCCAATCGGAGATGGTGTCTACTGCCCTCACTTCCTTAACCAAAATTGTCATCAACAAATCCGATAGTCCCGTGTCCTTAGACACACCCACCCCTAGCTTTCCTCAGACACAGTATCGTCAGTAAAACTGCACTTATTCTGTATCCTTAGAATAGTCAACATATCTATGTCGGTCTCTACTCTTATAAGTCGCGTAGTTAATGTATTGTTGTAACTAAGTCTTACATAACGTGGTTGGAGTGAATTGTGATTTATGTTAATTCAGTGCGTGTTACATTGTGATTGCTGAATTCATAATAAAGGTTGATTAAAACCAAGTAAATAGTTGTGTTACGACTCAACTATATTTTATTTTCACCGACCAACCCAAAAATTACGTGACACTCGCGTGCGCCGAAGCTACTGCGATCGAGCGAGCGTCGTAACCTCGGTAAATAACCCGTCGTATAATATTACGTACACTGATCAACGATTCGGAAAGGGAGTTTCGCTAACCGGGGCATCGCCCCACCGTCGTGCGAAAATAAACTAATTAGCCTTTGAGAGGCATGCCCCTCGACGCCCCAGCGGATTTCAAGTCGTCGATTTTACAGCTAGCTGCTGTTACGTTCGAACCGTTTGTAAACCAGTGACGCGCAATTTGGGATAGCGATTGCGATCGAAATCCGACCCCTCTCGAGAATCCTACGGAAAGAGAATTTCTTTCGCAGTGGTTGGTCTGGCCGATCCAAGTTTCGGCGCGCGTTGTCGCGATGCCTAATCGCTGCGTTGCCGATCGTCGTTGCCATTGGAACGCGCGGCGAGCGAACAGCCGTGAGTTTGTTCTGTACACTCGAGGCCTGAACTTAAAGGCTTAAGGACCTGTTTGCCGTTGCAGCTCGGCAGAAACGAATCTTCGGCGTTCGCCCGAGCTAAACCAGCGAATATTCGAGCGGCCTGCCTCGGAACGGTCGCTGAATTTCTACTGAAAAATTAATCAACGCGGAACGTAGATCGCCAGTGATAAACACGTGAAAAACCATGCGCTGATGATGGGGGAGGGGGAAGAACGGCAACGGCAACGTTGTTGCCAAACGAATGTAATGAACGGGCAAATACGCGTTTGTTTGCAAGTACCCTACGGCGAGCAAATAACGTTACGCGAAATACGCGGCCCGGTTTCATCCTGTGTCGTCCTTTTATACACACGCGTGAAAAATTTCGCGGAAATTCGCACTGGCGACGCAGAATCGGTGCGCGGAAGAAATCTGGCCGACTCCTGTTAACAAATTTCTTTCTTACAAAATTTACCCGTGGACCGCGCTATCCAGCCGCCCGTGTTTCCATCTCTTCGCCAGGAATTTGGCAACAGAGTTTGCGAAAAGTTACGGGCGCCGACTGGAGAGAACGGCGAGACCGGTTTTTCCAAAATAAAACGATCCTGCGAAATAGACGCGACGAGTGCCACGGTCAGTCTTGGAAACACGAGTCTCCGCGAAAACTCCTTCCGCTTCTGGCTATACGTACAAGTATATCAACGCGCGCCTTGCAACGCGTCTCGTGCCGTTTTTCTCCTATTCTGCTTGCACGTTTCTCAAAGAGAATACCTAATACCAAGGTGGCCTTCGCTTTACGCGTCTGTGCGATTCCCGCGATGGAAAAAACGTCGCGCTGTTCAGCAAACCAGCGTGCAAGCAACGACAATACGTATACGACGTTGCATAAATCAACGAATGTTCGCGTATAGAAACTTGTAAAAAAAAATCCACTGTCGAAAAATAGAAAAATTCGTACTCGTGCAAAGATCAGCGGGAAACGAAACGATTTTCGACTCGTAACCAAGCGTTATAGTCATAGGAATGTAACGAAGCGGCGCGCAAACAACCGACGCGAAACCATCGTGACCCAAAAGCATTTCGCGACAGGGAGCGCGGGTCCGGCCGTAGCGAAAAACCAGCAGCCAGCCCGCTGTCGTTTCACCCAATGGGGGATTGTATCGATATGTCGAGGCAGCGTCGCTGAAACCTGCTGGTGGCAGAGAGCCAACGATAAGGGCCGCCATCTATCGACCGTAAGAGCCTCCTTTTGTATTAACGACGCTGTTCCGACTGTAATTGAGAGCCTCTGTACTCCGGCCCAACGTCGCCAGGTTATTAAATCCCGGGATATAAATTAGTTAATATTATCCACGCGCCGCAAGCTCGCACTCTTTTCTTCGCCAGAGAAATGGATTTTCCGCTAAACTTAAATTGCTTAGCGATCGCCGGATGTGAAAGTTTTATCGAGTTCGTCGATAAAGAGCTTTCGCGTACAACCGACCCGATCAACGTACCATCGACACGCGACAACTGCCAACGATTTACGACGGTTACGATGGTATTACCTTTTCTTCACGATACTTTTCTTTTTCTTTCTCTTCTTCCGCCGTATTTGAGTTGATCACTATGGTTGGTCGCTTTACGTCATCGTGTACGAGGGACACGCCGAATAAAGTTTGTGGAAAATCATTACTCCACGGATCCTTTTCATCGAGTGTTCCAAGATAGCCGTTAGTGGAATTTTCGACCTCGTTTAAGACCCTTCAACGAGCTGAAATCTGCTCGCCAACTTTACTCGGAATTCAATGCTTTTCAATTACAAAGATTTTCCGGTTAACCGTTCCTTAATTAAACATGTAACTATACCGAAACGTTTAAATTACCTTTTGAACCTGGTATACAGGTCAAAGCTACTCCAGTTTACTCTGCTTTTTTCAGAACGTCCCTTTCAATTTCGCTGCGCGGAACGTCGGGAAAGGAACTCGAATACGAACGACACGAATAATTTGATAGAAAATCATCGTCGAAGCGAATTCGAAGCAAATTCGAAGCAAATTCGGGCCGAACGAATTCTCGCCTCGATTCGAAGCCAATATGCTTGTCCTTAAATTGGCTGTCCTCCTCGGCAGGATACCTACGAAATCGCAAATACGAGACCGACGATTCGTAGGAAAATCTGTGTGACCGCCGGTAATAAAATCTCCTATAATCGACGTTGGCCTGCTTACGTCAATCTGCTCGTGGCAGGTGTCCGACGATACAGGCTCAACGCGACATCAACCTCTTCGTTATAATCCGTACAAGCTGGGTCTCGTGTAACGGTAACGTTAGTCGTGAAATAGATATCGGCGTCGAAATCATTTCCCAATATATTTCCTGCGAAATTGCTTCGTAATTTCGTAGTAACACACCGACTGGCTATGTGCCACGTCACCGACTCGCCTACACCTCGCTATCTCTCCCTTAACGACAATTTTATTGAACCGAGCGATCGACCCGGCTCGCCCGGTAAATACCTTCGCTCCTCTGGACACACCGACGATAATTGACCCAGTTCGATATCCTTGTAAACCGACGCCAGGCGTTTCTTGCCTCGTAAAGACGAATCTTTCGAACGGTGTCATTCGCGTTCAATTCGTTTTTCTAGCGAGGGGTCTCGAATCTTTAAACGACGAGAAACCTAATCACTTTCAGACAACTTTCGTTTAAAGACGAAAGAACGTAAAGAACTGGGTTCGGCCTTCTCCCATCTGCGTATCTTTCGGGGAGTCGATTGCGATGGTCATCTCCTTTGTCGGCAAGTGCTAGATCCGTCTCATCTCCTTCTTCCGTCGAATATTAGCGCCGCTACGAACGCATAAGCCGAAAAATCTTGCCACCGTATTACGCCGAAATATTAGACGATGTTCATTCGCAAGCGATAAAGCTTCGCTACTGTTCGCGATCGGCGCTGCTCTACTACGAAATATCAAATTTATCGCGTAGCCGCGTACACGGGAGAAGGAAAGAGATCGCAAGGGCGGTATTTACCCAATGCGAGAGACAGGCTACGAAAGACGAGCACGAGCGACTACAAAGTTCAATCGGGCTCGATGAAGCTTAACTTGCTCCGCGGAGAGCGGCCATTTGGAATTCGAGTGGCGTGTACGGTGTGCTCGGAGCGTTAACGAGTTCGATCGTCATCGTAAATAAGCAACCAGCGGTCCGAAAAATCTCGCCACGGTCAAGAAGACTTAAGAAGCCGTTCGCGGAAGATGGACGGCGCCACCCGCTACTTCTCGGCCGGAAATTACAGGTGACTTAGCGCGGTCTCTCTGCCCTCGCTTCTCTCGACAGACAGAGAGAAGAGGGCGCGGGCGCATCGTAAAATCCAAGCGAAGAGAAAGAAAGAGAGAGAGAGAGGCGTCGCTCGTCGAAAAACTCAGATGCGATCTTTCGCGAGTTCGTCGACAGTTTCTGCCTCGCTGTTACGTTTCTACCGCCCCCGCTGTATTTCGAAACGGAAGGGGGGCGCGATTCCGTCTGTCGGCTCTCTTCCTGCACGCTTCGTTGTGCACCGTCGCGCGTATCTAGACGCTGGAAACGAGAATTATGAAAATTTCGTGGAGCAGTTGCGCCAACTCTTCTCGTTTCTCGCCATTGAAATCGCAGGTGTCAGGTCGCGCGATCGATACAACCCCCGTTAAAGGATCGAAACGATGTTCGTTTGCGATTCTAGGCAAAATCGTTTCCTATTTAGCGTGAAAGTTCCAATTGTTTCTCTCGTCTAGTTAGCGCGCAAGCTTCTTCTCCTTTCCTTTCACTCGTTAGAAGCGAAATAGTTCAGAGATCCTCGCAGCGTTTCAAACATCCCGATGACTCTCTTCGTTCCATTGTCTTCGTCCAGTTGTCTTCGAAACGTTAATTTATTCGTTCGTTCTCCTCGTTGGCGTAAGCGCAAACGCGCTCGATCGGTTACCTCTATTTTCGTTTTTTTCTCTGGGTAGCGCGTCGAGCGAAAAGCGGGTGTGAGTGGCTTGACGGCTCGAGAGAGTGCGATCGAGGATTCCCGATGTTCTTCTCTGACGGATCGTCGATATACGTAGAACGCGACGAGGTCCAACTCGATTTCGCGTCGCGCGTTTCAGAGGATATCAGCCCTTTTCTCTCGCGATCCAGCAAGAAACGACGAGCCGAGCGAAGGAGGAGGAGTCAACCTCGACTGCGGTATCTGCGCCGACGACGCGATCCGAAGGTAGCGATTGGAAGGTCGCTTTAAGCGTTAATTTGGCGATCTCGCGATCGATCGAGATCGGTGTCGGGATCGGCGTAATACGCGCGTACGATCCCATATTACGAGCGAAAGACGATTAAAAGACTTCGCGCTCGTAACCGTAACACTGTCCGGGCATGGTTGTCCTTGGGTTTACGACGCCTGTCGCTCGAGATCCCATTGTCTCGAATCGATTATCCAACACTTTGCACCTGCTCCGATTAGTGCAACGTCGAGGAACAAAACAATGCAAGAACGATAAAACATAGGATATACATTAAATGATAAGGGATCGGGGCTTTGGCGCTACTTTGGCGGGGCTACTTTGGCGGCTTAAAAGAGACGAATACGTGGAATACGTCGATCGATCTCTCGTATCGAGGATACGGACTGGCGAACGTAAGACGGATCAAGTTTCGAGCAACGTTTCGAAAGGGCGAATAAATTGGAATTAACGCGGCTCGCTATAGGGCGAGTATACGGAAACCACGGGCTGCGATAATGTAACCCGCGGGATAAAGGCTTCCGCGTACGACTCGACGTACAATTGCCCTTTACAGTGTTCGCAGTGGAAAACGATCTGCGCACAGATCGGGGTGCGGCTTAATGCCAATTCACGGACAAAGGGTGACCGCGGACGAAAAAGAGAGCCACGGGATTCTTGGAGCGAGCGAGTAAAGTGAGAACGGCCGGCTGCGCCGTTTCTTTCGACGTTGCTCTCTCGATTCGGAGATAACAGCGCTGTGTGCCGCCGGACGATTAATAACCGACTCGAGATCTAGATACGAATAAGTATAAAAAGGTTGGATCTTGGTTTCGTCGTTCTTACGACCATATAACGCTTCGTAGGACGTGACGATGTGAAACGAAGAATCCCTTCAGAATGGAAAATGCCGCGACACGGACCGACGCGAAGGCCGACTTTGATACAAAGCCGAAGGTACTTGACTCCAACGACGTCGAGTATCGCTCAAGGGAGATCGGTCATGAAGTAAGGGAAAGAGGAGCACTCGTACGATCCTCGTCCCCCGTGCGATTAAATATCGCAGGGGTGCGGTCGATGGAGATCGTAAGAAGATTCGCGATAAAGCGATCGAAGCAGGCTTACGCCTGTAATCTTTGGAGGTACGTTAATATCGCGACTAAACGTCGTAACCTACGAAATCCGGAGAAGAGGGTCGCAGTTATTAATCGGGCAGCGATAATCGCCGGCTCCACGATATCCAACGAATTCATCCGCCTCCTCGTCCGTCGATACTCCGTCGTTCTTCGATCGTCGTTCTTAATTGCGCGTCTCAGGGGGACGAGAGCAACGCGTATCGCCACCACGCGTCGATCGACGAGGTATCGATTCGCTTCCGCGACCAGCGTCAAAGGCCGGGCCGACGAAACAACGTTATGCCACGCGTCGAGATTCGCGTTGCTCGGCGTCTTTCTCCGTGGGTCACGAAACCAAAAGGGAGGAAAAACACGAGGGATCCGTGAAAAGGCGTCGTTGTTCGATCAGCGTGTGTCCAACGATAAGCGAAGCGACGAGGACGCGACCTAACACCAACACGGGCAATTCCTTTTCCTCGGGTTTCTCGTTTTCTGGATGGACGATCCGGTCCGTAGTTTTTGATTCTCTACAGAGGAGTATACAAGTACTTGATTTGCAAAATGATTAGTTTAAAAGATATCTTAAATTTAACTTTTTTTTATTTTATTTTATTTTATTTCTTTTATTCCTTTTTTTATTTTATTTTACTTTTTATTCTATTTTTTTTATTATGTACCTTGCAATTCGTACAGCTGAACATTAAATTTAGTATTGTAGGACTTGTGTGAATGAGGAGGAAGGATAAGAGAGAGTTAACAAGTTTTTATGCTTTCATTAGTTTTTATTCACCTACAGTCTTGACTAAGAATATACAATTCAGTACTAATATATATAGAAAAATACAAATATCCACATAAAACTGTACATACAATCATACATACGAAACCATACATACAAAACCAGACATACAAAACCAAACTTGACTAAGAATATACAATTCAGTAGTAATATATATAAAAAAAATACAAATATCCACATAAAACTGTACATACAACCATACATACAAAACCATACATACAAGAATTATTATACTTAGAAAAAAAGTGTCTGGCAATAGTAGCGATTATTCGGGATCGAGGTATCCCAACTCCAGCCAGTATGCTGCCATATCTCTTGCGGATTCTCCCGGCTCTCGGTCCAGCAGCAACCTTGCAGTTATTGCTTCTCCTGGAGAAGGATCGATGTTGACTAGGCTCCCTGTCCGTCTCAACATGGTGAATTGGGCCACTCGATGTCTCTTCCCTTGGATCGGTTGTTCTCGTACACCTGGCAGAACGATTTTTCTAGCCCACGGTGCCATTTTTGCCAAATTACGGGGCAGCAGCCGTATTGAATCGAGACATTGCTCGCTCTCTAACCCCCAATCGATTAGAAAGACGATGTAGCCAGTCATGGTCCTTTGTAAAAGGATGGCTCTTTCCCAAGCGCTAGATTCCTTAAAATCTACTAGCACGGCGACTAGCATGCCTGTTCTTAAACTTTTCGCCTTCGGCAAGTACTCCACGGGATGTTCCATCATCTTCAAATTGAGTGTTTGGGTTATCTTCGGCCATCCAGCCAAACGAACCCACATGGTGGTAAGTGACTCGACTCGAACCACCCGGACGGGAACTCCTTCTCGGAACCGATCGTTTGTCTTTTGTAAAATCTCCATGGTATACTAGATTTAGAAAAAATTTCGAATGTTAATGTTCGACTATACTGATCTGCCTAGTTTACGTGTCTAGGTCGGATGGTGCTGGCTCCGCCGGGAATCGGACCCCCCTTTATGTACCAGCAGCACCGACCTTGGAGAGGACCCCCTTTATATATCAGCTGCACCGACCTTAGAGAGGACCCCTTTAAATATCAGCAGCACCGACCTTGGAGAGAACCCCCTTTAAATATCAGCAGCACCGACCTTGGAGAGAACCCCCTTTATATATCAGCTGCACCGACCTTAGAGAGGACCCCTTTAAATATCAGCAGCACCGACCTTGGAGAGGTACTCGGTCACCGTTTAAGCTAAACGCACGTTTTCGTTTGTCTTGTTTCACACTTTTCTTGTCCTCGCAATATTTTATAACAGTGTTATCAATATATACAGGCAAAATATATAGTCTATTTTTGATACACAAGTGTCAGATATCAATTATTGCTTTCCGTTAAAATAAATATATCATTATTAGATGCTCTTTTTAATATTCCGATCCGCATCCTTACAATATTTTACAATTTTTAACCTAAAAATGTCGCTAGAAAATAGAAAACGAAAAACAATTTGAAAAGCACTAGCTCGCTTGAATGTGAAAATTGTGACGTGGGTGTATGTGCTTTGCCCTGCTTTAAAATATATCACACTCAATTGTATTATTAATAATTAAAGTAAATTATTAAAGTTCACGTATATGTATCGTACCTTTAAGAAAAATTAACATTTAATTATCCAATGTGCTTGCGTAGAGAACAGCATTATCCGCCACATATTGCGGTGCAGTATCGTTTACGCGTAGTTCGCGTCAAACCCTGCCCTACGAAGGAACGTCCCCGCACAAAATTCAATCGTACCTAAGACGTTAAACCGATCCTTTGCAAGTTTTCTTCAAAGAGATACGCTATACGAGTTGTTTGATTGATATCCGAAAAGTTTCTTTCTGTTTATGAGGAAATAATAGACGCACAATGTTATTTGCTTTATATCGTTTTGTCGCATTACGTACGATCCATTTTGTTCTATTGAGATAAACACCGAGACATTTCACAGACTTGGTTTCACGTTTGTACGGAGGTGCTTTATTGTAAAAACGACGTTTGCGAAAAAAGACATTTTTCGGACAACCTAATATATTTCATACGATGCTGTTGCCAAGAAATATTTATTAACGAAATGCTAAAAACTGTTATTTGCAAACAAATACTAGGGGAAATTGTTTTATCCGCTTTTACACGCAGAAGAATTTTACTGCTCAATAATATTGCTATTGGAACGAACGAGCCGTTTCGCTAACATCGGAACGAAGTAGAAACGAATCGGTACTTATCAAGGAGAAAACCTTGTCCAGCGTGGGGAAAAGTTTAAGGACCGATGTCCCTCGATCCACGCTGGAGACGGCCGATGAAACAAGGCGAATTAGCGGGAGATCGGGAGCAGAAGGCAGAACGGGCGGAATAGAAAAGGAATGGATACGGCAAGCTTCGGCCGTGCGATTTCGTATCACGTAGCGTTATCCCCTCGTAAAGTTGGCCACTCGTGCCACTAGCAGAAACTGTATGGCGGGCTCCGAGAGGATTTTAATCGCGCGACGGTCGAACGTATCGGTGAAATTACTGGAGAGCCCCGTCGACGTGCCTTTCGTTCCTGTCTGCCCCACGGCTCGGCTGCCACGGATCTAACAGATTGACCGGATCCAACGTGCCGGGTTACGAAACTTCGAAACTGGCTAGAATCGACTGCTAAGTTAATTGCCGGTCGCTCCCTCGCACCTACTCGTCTATCAGGCGACTCCAACTAGTAACCAACGAGGAAACCGCTGATGTCAGGCGTAAATTCAGCTGAAAATCCGTAGCGTGGAACGATGAAAGAGGCCGCACGGAAGAAAATAGCCTGGCGATCAAAAGGCTGGAACGTGCTTTCAGACCCGAACGCTTAGCTGCGCCGCCCCGCACCGAGATCCACTTTGACTTTCGCCCTTTGTTGCGAATATGACAGCCCGTTCGCGCTTTACCCTCGACGATCGACGCCGACCACGCTTCTGCCGCCTGTTATTTCCCAACCGTCCACCGTTTTGCTCCCCTTCTTTTTCATTTTCTTCTTTCCGCTCTTCTCCTTTTATCCTCTTTTCCCTTCTTCTCTCGCCGAAGCGCCGCGTTTGCTGTCGAGTTCGGCTACGATTGGCAAACACAAATCTTACGTGGACGCGCGATACGCGCGTTCCACGCATTTCAAATTTCACGACGTAACGTACTCGACGACTCAACGTAACGTGGAAAACGCGACAAGATGTTCGAATTTGGAATTATGCGAGCGCGCTGGGTCGATCGGCATGCCATCCGCCAAACGCGCGGCAAATAAATCTGTCGGTGTAATTTTAACGAGCCGCGATACCGCTCGAGGATTATACGGGTAATTTAAATTCCGCTCGCTCGATCGACGCGACTGATGGAACGACGATGAGCCGGCTGAGCCGAGATGAAATGATAAATTAGCGAATGAAACAGCCAAGTATAATGGAATGCCCGGTTAAATATAGAGCGTTTTAAACCGATTAACAGATAACTGCAAATTAGATCGTCCATTAACGCGGTTCGTCCACGTTCGAGCGGCATCGTTCGAGAATCAGTCGGAGAATTAGTCCGAGAATTAGTCAGAATACCCTCCGATCGATCGTTTTCCCCCCCGAAATCTGGCATTCAATCTGTTTCGATTCGCCATTCGCGCGATCCGAATTTAAGTTTCACGAATGTGAATACGAACGAGCCGTGCGTACCACTGACTATCGCACGATCGCTGTGGCAAAACGCTGGCGTACAATTAGCGCTATTTGCCGTTACGTGAAATATATTGTAAACGTTATTGCTCGCGCGTGGAAACTCGCTACTTCGCGCAGCCAGTCGAACTGTTCGATATTTATAGTTAGTCGACAAATACCGCGTACCTATCGTCGAGATTCTACGCAAGCATTGCGCGCGATAGAAACCCCTTCTATATCGTGCAATTGTCGTATCGAATAGCCGCTGCTCGAATTTCGCGCTGCGAATCGCATTCAAAAAATTTTATTTTTCTGGAAATCGAACGTGCAGATTTTTTTTTTAATTCAAACGACCTAACCCGAGCAGTTAGATTGGCCGAATTTCGTTCTCTTTGGAAACTTTGAGACCTCCGAACAACCCGTCTCTAGATGTCTACGATAACTTTGAAATTCCTTGTAAATTCGACCAATCGCGGGGAGACGTACTCGCGAGGAGAGTCGTCAACGGGGGTCGTAAATCCCCGTTACGATTATAACAATCGACACCACGAATTGATCGATCCCCTGATTTCCTTTGAGATAATGAGGGGTGATTGAGTTGGTATAACACTGGGATTCACAGTATTATAAAGTATATATTTCCAAGCACTTAGTTACAAAAGATTTGCGTGAAGAATGCGACTCTCGCGCTATGTGCAGACTGCCGCGTTAGGCGTTAGTTGGTAGACCGTCGCGTTAGGCGTTAGTTGGGAGACCGTCGCGTTAGGCGTTAGTTGGGAGACTGTCGCGTTAGGCGTTAGCTGGTAGACCGTTTGTCGCTCTTTTGTTTAATACGGAAGAAAGTTCGGTGTGGGTGTGCCCCTGTGCCTAAAGAACGCGGATTCGTTGGTCCCACTTTCGTTAGGAAAAGTGAGGGTAACGAACCGCGGTGTCGATTGGTCATGCTGCACTACTGCTCGAAGGGATGAGTAGGGGGTCTTCTACCATCGTGGTGCGTAAATGACTGTGTGTATGAGAAAACCTAGCCTGTTTTATTACAGGGCTATTCGGGTTTTCCTAATGGGTGCATACCCGCTTTCTCCGTGTTTTAAAGGCGACTAATAAACCCAAGGACACCTCTAAAACCGACTGTGTTTCGAGCATATTTTGGCTTGCAATTCTTCAAGACAATCGGATTGAAGACATATGGCGAAACAATGCAGGGAAGTGAAAGTTATGGTGGGTCCTTAGGTTTATTGAGGGTCGAAGTGCCGTTACGCAGGTCGGTTGTTGTCCGGTCGCGCGGGCTGGCGAGCAGATGTTTTAGGCGTCGTAACATCCTCCCCCCGTTGAGAGGGCACCGATCAAATTCTGGCTGTGGAGTCTGGTGTGTCGTTGGTGACCTCCTTCGCTCCGTGTGGGCGTTCGGCCTCGTCTGGATCTGGGTGGATGGGTAAGGGGACCAGTCTTTTGACGCCGCGGTCCAGGATGCTTGTTGCCGTCTGCACGGTAGCGGTCCGGATGATTCCGTCGGCTCCTGGATGGACCTTGATTACGCGGCCCAACGGCCACTGCATAGAGGGCACGTTGTCCTCCCTGAGGATTACTACGGTGCCTTCATGAATGTTGTGTTTGCCCTTGTCCCATTTGCTGCGGCGGGTTAACTCGTTTAGGTATTCTCGATACCATCGGCTCCAGAAGTGCTGCTTAATCTGGTGAATGCGCTGCCAACTGGATAGCCGTCCTGATGGAACTGTCCTGAAATCACGCTCCCGTAAACTGGTTAGGGTATCACCGATTAGAAAATGACCGGGAGTGAGGACAGGGGGATCTTTCGGATCGGATGAGATGGGAGTCAGTGGGCGTGAATTGAGAATGGCCTCAATTTCGATCACAAGGGTGTTGAGGTGTTCAAAGGTCAGGAGCTCCGTGCCGACCACGCGGATGAGATGGCGTTTGAACGATTTAACTGCGGCTTCCCATAAGCCGCCAAAATGTGGTGAGTTCGGAGGATTAAAACGCCATTGTATTTGTCGGTCGGCGAGAAAATTCTGTACCCTATCCTGGTGGTCGTCGGACTGCAATAGGGTCCGGAGTTCTTGCAGCTCCCGATTAGCCCCGACGAAATTGGTGCCGTTGTCGGTGAGGATCGTTGCGCAGTATCCTCGCCGCGAGATGAAACGGCGTAGCGCGGCCAAGAAGGCGTCGGTGGTTAGGTCGCTGACTAACTCTATGTGGACCGCCTTTGTCGCCAGACAAACGAATATGGCGGCGTACGTCTTGATTTTACGTCGGTTGCGGTCCCTCCTCTCCTTGATGTAGAATGGGCCGCAGTAGTCGATTCCGACGTTCCTGAACGGCCGCGATTCGGTAATACGCGCCTCTGGCAAATCACCCATCAAGTATTCCACTGGTGGAGGGTTGGCTCTGCAGCAGCGGACGCACCTTCTGAGAGTGCGCCATACCTGGCTACGGCCGTCGATCGGTCAATAGCGCAGTCTCATCGCGTATAGGGTAGCTTGGGTCCCTGTGTGATGATTGTTCCGGTGCTCTTGTTCTATAATTAGCTCTGTCACCGGGGATTTCGGTAGGATGATCGGGTGTTTTTGGCTGAAGGGTATGGCGGAGTTGGTTAGTCGCCCTCCTACCCGGAGTAGCCCATCTTCGTCGAGGAAGGGGTTTAATGGCTGTAGTTTCCCTCCAACGTCCTCGCTTCGATTTTTTTGGAGGATCCGAATTTCAGGCGCGAAATGCTGGGATTGTAAGATTTTTATTAGCCTGTTGTGCGCTGCGGTCAGTTCGTCTGTGGTGAGATGGGCAGTTCGGTGTTGCTTATGTCTCCATAGAAGACACCGGGCGACGATTCTTATTAGTCTTGGCCAAGACGAGTAGCGATGGAGGAGAGTGTTGTCGTTAACACTCGTCCTCAGACAGATCGTCTTCTTTTGCTCCGGGAGGTCGACTACCGGTATCGGGCTCCAAACCGGCCAATAGCTTTCGCTTTGCAGGAGCCACCTTGGCCCGTTTTTCCAAATGGACGGACATAGGAATTCCTTGGGCGTCTGGCCTCGGGAGATGAGATCCGCTGGATTATCGTCGGTAGGCACATGACGCCAGTCGGAGATATTGGTCTTGGTCTGTATCTCAGCGACTCGATTCGCCACAAATGTTTTCAAGGTGTGCGGCGAAGACCTGATCCAATGGAGTACGATGGTGGAGTCAGTCCAGTAGACTATCCGCGATATCTTGGTCGTCAGGGCCTGTTGTATTGACGAAATCAAGGACGTCAAAATAAGTGCCCCACTTAATTCGAGACGTGGTATGGAGAGCGATTTGAGCGGCGCTACCTTCGACCGCGCCGTGAGGAGTCGAGTCCAAATATTGTTCTTTCGGTCAGTCGTCCGCACGTAGACGCACGCCCCATATGCCCTTTCGCTAGCGTCACAGAATCCGTGGAGCTCAATTTTCGTTGCGGATTCTAGGATGGTCTTCCGAGGGAACCTTACCGCATTTAACAACGGCAATTGGGTGTGGTATTTGATCCATGCTGTGTGTACGTCTGACGGAAGGGATTCGTCCCAATCTACCTTCAATGTCCAGACTTGTTGCAAAATCATTTTTGCTCGAACGATTACCGGCGCGAGCAATCCTAGTGGATCATATATTTGTGCGATGACTGAGCTGATTGATCGCTTTGTGATTCGGGAAGTGTCACTGTTCGTCTTGACCGAATATAGTATGGTATCGTCGGCTGAATCCCAAAAGACGCCGAGTGTTTTTAACGTGGATGACTCACCGAGATGTAATTTCTGCTTGGTGTCTTCCTCAGGTAGCCCTCTCAGCAGATCCCGATCGTTTGAGGCCCATTTGCGGATATTTAGACCGGCTAGCTTAAGTAATCTCGTGAGATCATTCCTGATTGATAGGGCTTCGTCCTTCGTATCGGCTCCGGTCAACGCATCGTCGACATAGAAGTCTCGCCGTAGGATCTGCGCTGCTCTCGGAAATCGAGGTCCCTCGTCCTCTGCCAACTGTTTGAGACATCGGATGGCCAGATACGGGGCTGCGGATAGACCGAACGTTACGGTGTTGAGTCGGTAAGTTTCGATCTCTCCGTTGTCGGCACGCCACAGAATCTTTTGGTAGGGACGATCTTCTGGACGTAGGAGGAATTGGCGGTACATCTTCTCGATGTCGCCGGTAAGGACATATTGAAATGACCGGAATCTCAATAGGATGTTCCTCAGGTCTTCTTGTAATTTCGGACCCGTATGAAGGGCGTCGTTTAGAGACACTCCCGTGGTACTTGAAGCTGAGCCGTCGAACACAACCCGTAGCTTGGTGGTGTCGCTCGATTCCTTGGTCACGCCGTGATGTGGTAAATAATATCCGTGGTCGGTGGCGTGATCCGTGTTGATCTTTGTCATGTGACCCAAGTCTAAATATTCTTGAATCACAGCACTATACGCGGTTTCATATTGTTTGTCGCGTTGGAATCGGCGATGAAGAGAGGCGAGCCTGCTCATTGCAGTGGCCTTCGATGACCCTAGTGAGGAAAGCTTTTCGTTGAACGGTAATGCAACGATGTATCTGCCTTCCTTGGTTCGTCGGACATGGTTTCGGAAATGTTCTTCACATAGTCGTTCCGATTCCGAAAGATGAGTAGTGGCCTGTCCCTCGTCGATCTCCCAAAACCGTGCGAGGTCCTCTTGCAGAGCCGTTGTGGTTGCGTGGAACGTATTTATCGCGGTTTGGGACGTGGGACTCCCCCCGATTACCCAGCCGAAGCGTGTTTTTTGTAGACGTAGTTCAGGTTCGCCTGGTTGTGCCAGATTGACCTGCCCGATGCACAGCGACGCGAATGTTGATCCGGTACTAAGTAAAACATCGATCGGGGCTGGGCAATGGAATTGTGGATCGGCTAGATGAATATTTCTGGGTAATCCCAGACTCGAGGGATCGATGGGCTCGCTTGGTACGAGGATCGATATGGCCGGGATAACAAGAAATCTCAATGTCTTCTTGTACTCGCCGTCCGTCGACGTGATGGTGGCCGTGGTGTAACGTTTTGCCGTGGTGCTCAAATTGTCGAGGGCTCCGATCTGGATCGCACATCTCCTTTGCCTTATACCGAGGGAGTTCGCGAGCCTGTCGGTCATGAAGTTCATGCTCGACCCAGTGTCGAGTAAGGCTCGGGCTCGGATTGGTTGTGCCTGTTTGTTCAAAACCTTGATCTGTGCTGTGGCCAACAGATCATGATGCAGAGGGGTGTGGGGAGATGTGTTTGTTAGTCCGATCCCCCTTGCTGTCGTAGTCTCGGACAGTCAGTTTTGCCCCGGTTGGGACTTGGATGAAGAGGTTGGGGTGGTGTTCCGGATCCGGGCTGAGCGTGACTCGTACGAGGAATGCTCTTTCGTACCTCTTGGAACCGAAGATGTATGCTTCCGTGAAGTATCGGATGTTCGCCTCGATTTGTGGGACGACCGCGACTTCGATGATCCCGATGGGGATTGTTCGGTGGAGGCTCGCTTGTGTGATGAACGACTGCCCGACGATCGACCGCTCGGTGCGCGACTGCCCGACGACCGACCGCTCGATGCGCGACTGTCCGACGACCGACTGCTCGGCGACCAACCGCTTGCCGACCGACCGCTCGACGATCGACCGCTCGACGATCGACCGCTCGAAGATCGACCGCTCGACGACCATGAATCTACCTGGGTTTTTTCGCGGTGTAGATACGTATGGTGTCGGTGACCGCAGATACGACACGAACCCGATGTACACTGTGTCGGCGAATGTCCTGTGCCTAGGCAATTTATGCACAACGATGCCTTCTTCACGATTTGAAAACGTTTGGTCGCTGATTTGGCCTTGAATATTTTGCAGTGTCTGATCTCGTGATGTCCGTTGCAGGTCGGACACACCACCGTTCTGCTGGTTGTAGCAAGGGTTCGCCCATGCGGTATGGTTGTTCGCTGACTGCGGTGTTTGTGTGTTGACCCTTTTGATTCCTTCTCTTTAGAGAGGAATTGAGTCCCGTTCGCCCGTGTTTTGAGAAAGTCTATCAGATGCTGATAGGATGGCACCTTTTGGCGGGGCAGTGTGCGTTGCCATTTACGCAGGCTGGACGCGGGCAACTTCGACGCGATCAATTCGATCATCGCTATGTTTGAAGTGACGGGCTCCTTTAGATGTTCGAGCGCCTTTAGATTTACGCTGATGGTTTCCAACAAATCCTCTAGGGCCTCTGGAGTTTCCCTTTTGATTTCCGGATAATTACGCATCAGATTCCAATGGCGCATGCAGATTTGGAGGGGGCAATTGAACTTGTCCTTCAGTGTATCAAGCGCGATGGAATAGTTGGCCTCTGTGAGTTCTAATGACTGGATACTCTGTGCGGCCCGTCCAGTTATAGATGAGCGTAGATGCTGGAACTTTTGGACATTCGTCAAACCTTCGTTAAGGTCCACTATGGATGTGAACGTGTCGTAGAAATAGGTCCAATTCTCGAGGGCACCGTCGAATTGGGGCACGCGGACCTCTGGAACGGTGGTCGGCTCTGGTTTCCGGCACGTCTCACCTCTTGTTGTAGTCGACGGGGTTGTTGCTGATATTTGCTCAAAGAGCTCTCGGAACCGCATGTCAAGCTCCCGATGCTCTTGCGATAACGAATCTACCCGCGCATCTTCCCCCTCATCTACCACACCTAACTCTTCTTGAACCTCGAGTATCCTCCTCCAAAGCTCATCGAACGAGCTGCGGCAAGATGCTAGGAAGATTCTGTTTGCCTTCCCAGACGCTTCGTACTCATCGAGTTCGCGCCTTATGGTTGCAAGTCGACGGGCTAGGACGCCTCGTCTCCGCCGTAACGTGCTGATTGATTCAGCTTGGGCCATGTTTGATTTTGATAATGAACGCCCTTACCTTGATCAAATGGACGTTGATCTGGGATTCTGTTGCTAATCGTTACGATGCGGCGTGGGCTCGTGTAGATGCTGCGCGACGGAGGTGCTTCTCTCCGATGGCGGTTCCCTTGCTCAGTTGACTAAGTGGTTGGAACTTGGATCTCACGCGACACTGTATAGTCACTGGTCAGTGCACTTTTTGGTGGCACGAGATCCGGCTCGAAGGACCATGTAAATTCGACCAATCGCGGGGAGACGTACTCGCGAGGAGAGTCGTCAACGGGGGTCGTAAATCCCCGTTACGATTATAACAATCGACACCACGAATTGATCGATCCCCTGATTTCCTTTGAGATAATGAGGGGTGATTGAGTTGGTATAACACTGGGATTCACAGTATTATAAAGTATATATTTCCAAGCACTTAGTTACAAAAGATTTGCGTGAAGAATGCGACTCTCGCGCTATGTGCAGACTGCCGCGTTAGGCGTTAGTTGGTAGACCGTCGCGTTAGGCGTTAGTTGGGAGACCGTCGCGTTAGGCGTTAGTTGGGAGACTGTCGCGTTAGGCGTTAGCTGGTAGACCGTTTGTCGCTCTTTTGTTTAATACGGAAGAAAGTTCGGTGTGGGTGTGCCCCTGTGCCTAAAGAACGCGGATTCGTTGGTCCCACTTTCGTTAGGAAAAGTGAGGGTAACGAACCGCGGTGTCGATTGGTCATGCTGCACTACTGCTCGAAGGGATGAGTAGGGGGTCTTCTACCATCGTGGTGCGTAAATGACTGTGTGTATGAGAAAACCTAGCCTGTTTTATTACAGGGCTATTCGGGTTTTCCTAATGGGTGCATACCCGCTTTCTCCGTGTTTTAAAGGCGACTAATAAACCCAAGGACACCTCTAAAACCGACTGTGTTTCGAGCATATTTTGGCTTGCAATTCTTCAAGACAATCGGATTGAAGACATATGGCGAAACAATGCAGGGAAGTGAAAGTTATGGTGGGTCCTTAGGTTTATTGAGGGTCGAAGTGCCGTTACGCAGGTCGGTTGTTGTCCGGTCGCGCGGGCTGGCGAGCAGATGTTTTAGGCGTCGTAACATCCTCCCCCCGTTGAGAGGGCACCGATCAAATTCTGGCTGTGGAGTCTGGTGTGTCGTTGGTGACCTCCTTCGCTCCGTGTGGGCGTTCGGCCTCGTCTGGATCTGGGTGGATGGGTAAGGGGACCAGTCTTTTGACGCCGCGGTCCAGGATGCTTGTTGCCGTCTGCACGGTAGCGGTCCGGATGATTCCGTCGGCTCCTGGATGGACCTTGATTACGCGGCCCAACGGCCACTGCATAGAGGGCACGTTGTCCTCCCTGAGGATTACTACGGTGCCTTCATGAATGTTGTGTTTGCCCTTGTCCCATTTGCTGCGGCGGGTTAACTCGTTTAGGTATTCTCGATACCATCGGCTCCAGAAGTGCTGCTTAATCTGGTGAATGCGCTGCCAACTGGATAGCCGTCCTGATGGAACTGTCCTGAAATCACGCTCCCGTAAACTGGTTAGGGTATCACCGATTAGAAAATGACCGGGAGTGAGGACAGGGGGATCTTTCGGATCGGATGAGATGGGAGTCAGTGGGCGTGAATTGAGAATGGCCTCAATTTCGATCACAAGGGTGTTGAGGTGTTCAAAGGTCAGGAGCTCCGTGCCGACCACGCGGATGAGATGGCGTTTGAACGATTTAACTGCGGCTTCCCATAAGCCGCCAAAATGTGGTGAGTTCGGAGGATTAAAACGCCATTGTATTTGTCGGTCGGCGAGAAAATTCTGTACCCTATCCTGGTGGTCGTCGGACTGCAATAGGGTCCGGAGTTCTTGCAGCTCCCGATTAGCCCCGACGAAATTGGTGCCGTTGTCGGTGAGGATCGTTGCGCAGTATCCTCGCCGCGAGATGAAACGGCGTAGCGCGGCCAAGAAGGCGTCGGTGGTTAGGTCGCTGACTAACTCTATGTGGACCGCCTTTGTCGCCAGACAAACGAATATGGCGGCGTACGTCTTGATTTTACGTCGGTTGCGGTCCCTCCTCTCCTTGATGTAGAATGGGCCGCAGTAGTCGATTCCGACGTTCCTGAACGGCCGCGATTCGGTAATACGCGCCTCTGGCAAATCACCCATCAAGTATTCCACTGGTGGAGGGTTGGCTCTGCAGCAGCGGACGCACCTTCTGAGAGTGCGCCATACCTGGCTACGGCCGTCGATCGGTCAATAGCGCAGTCTCATCGCGTATAGGGTAGCTTGGGTCCCTGTGTGATGATTGTTCCGGTGCTCTTGTTCTATAATTAGCTCTGTCACCGGGGATTTCGGTAGGATGATCGGGTGTTTTTGGCTGAAGGGTATGGCGGAGTTGGTTAGTCGCCCTCCTACCCGGAGTAGCCCATCTTCGTCGAGGAAGGGGTTTAATGGCTGTAGTTTCCCTCCAACGTCCTCGCTTCGATTTTTTTGGAGGATCCGAATTTCAGGCGCGAAATGCTGGGATTGTAAGATTTTTATTAGCCTGTTGTGCGCTGCGGTCAGTTCGTCTGTGGTGAGATGGGCAGTTCGGTGTTGCTTATGTCTCCATAGAAGACACCGGGCGACGATTCTTATTAGTCTTGGCCAAGACGAGTAGCGATGGAGGAGAGTGTTGTCGTTAACACTCGTCCTCAGACAGATCGTCTTCTTTTGCTCCGGGAGGTCGACTACCGGTATCGGGCTCCAAACCGGCCAATAGCTTTCGCTTTGCAGGAGCCACCTTGGCCCGTTTTTCCAAATGGACGGACATAGGAATTCCTTGGGCGTCTGGCCTCGGGAGATGAGATCCGCTGGATTATCGTCGGTAGGCACATGACGCCAGTCGGAGATATTGGTCTTGGTCTGTATCTCAGCGACTCGATTCGCCACAAATGTTTTCAAGGTGTGCGGCGAAGACCTGATCCAATGGAGTACGATGGTGGAGTCAGTCCAGTAGACTATCCGCGATATCTTGGTCGTCAGGGCCTGTTGTATTGACGAAATCAAGGACGTCAAAATAAGTGCCCCACTTAATTCGAGACGTGGTATGGAGAGCGATTTGAGCGGCGCTACCTTCGACCGCGCCGTGAGGAGTCGAGTCCAAATATTGTTCTTTCGGTCAGTCGTCCGCACGTAGACGCACGCCCCATATGCCCTTTCGCTAGCGTCACAGAATCCGTGGAGCTCAATTTTCGTTGCGGATTCTAGGATGGTCTTCCGAGGGAACCTTACCGCATTTAACAACGGCAATTGGGTGTGGTATTTGATCCATGCTGTGTGTACGTCTGACGGAAGGGATTCGTCCCAATCTACCTTCAATGTCCAGACTTGTTGCAAAATCATTTTTGCTCGAACGATTACCGGCGCGAGCAATCCTAGTGGATCATATATTTGTGCGATGACTGAGCTGATTGATCGCTTTGTGATTCGGGAAGTGTCACTGTTCGTCTTGACCGAATATAGTATGGTATCGTCGGCTGAATCCCAAAAGACGCCGAGTGTTTTTAACGTGGATGACTCACCGAGATGTAATTTCTGCTTGGTGTCTTCCTCAGGTAGCCCTCTCAGCAGATCCCGATCGTTTGAGGCCCATTTGCGGATATTTAGACCGGCTAGCTTAAGTAATCTCGTGAGATCATTCCTGATTGATAGGGCTTCGTCCTTCGTATCGGCTCCGGTCAACGCATCGTCGACATAGAAGTCTCGCCGTAGGATCTGCGCTGCTCTCGGAAATCGAGGTCCCTCGTCCTCTGCCAACTGTTTGAGACATCGGATGGCCAGATACGGGGCTGCGGATAGACCGAACGTTACGGTGTTGAGTCGGTAAGTTTCGATCTCTCCGTTGTCGGCACGCCACAGAATCTTTTGGTAGGGACGATCTTCTGGACGTAGGAGGAATTGGCGGTACATCTTCTCGATGTCGCCGGTAAGGACATATTGAAATGACCGGAATCTCAATAGGATGTTCCTCAGGTCTTCTTGTAATTTCGGACCCGTATGAAGGGCGTCGTTTAGAGACACTCCCGTGGTACTTGAAGCTGAGCCGTCGAACACAACCCGTAGCTTGGTGGTGTCGCTCGATTCCTTGGTCACGCCGTGATGTGGTAAATAATATCCGTGGTCGGTGGCGTGATCCGTGTTGATCTTTGTCATGTGACCCAAGTCTAAATATTCTTGAATCACAGCACTATACGCGGTTTCATATTGTTTGTCGCGTTGGAATCGGCGATGAAGAGAGGCGAGCCTGCTCATTGCAGTGGCCTTCGATGACCCTAGTGAGGAAAGCTTTTCGTTGAACGGTAATGCAACGATGTATCTGCCTTCCTTGGTTCGTCGGACATGGTTTCGGAAATGTTCTTCACATAGTCGTTCCGATTCCGAAAGATGAGTAGTGGCCTGTCCCTCGTCGATCTCCCGAAACCGTGCGAGGTCCTCTTGCAGAGCCGTTGTGGTTGCGTGGAACGTATTTATCGCGGTTTGGGACGTGGGACTCCCCCCGATTACCCAGCCGAAGCGTGTTTTTTGTAGACGTAGTTCAGGTTCGCCTGGTTGTGCCAGATTGACCTGCCCGATGCACAGCGACGCGAATGTTGATCCGGTACTAAGTAAAACATCGATCGGGGCTGGGCAATGGAATTGTGGATCGGCTAGATGAATATTTCTGGGTAATCCCAGACTCGAGGGATCGATGGGCTCGCTTGGTACGAGGATCGATATGGCCGGGATAACAAGAAATCTCAATGTCTTCTTGTACTCGCCGTCCGTCGACGTGATGGTGGCCGTGGTGTAACGTTTTGCCGTGGTGCTCAAATTGTCGAGGGCTCCGATCTGGATCGCACATCTCCTTTGCCTTATACCGAGGGAGTTCGCGAGCCTGTCGGTCATGAAGTTCATGCTCGACCCAGTGTCGAGTAAGGCTCGGGCTCGGATTGGTTGTGCCTGTTTGTTCAAAACCTTGATCTGTGCTGTGGCCAACAGATCATGATGCAGAGGGGTGTGGGGAGATGTGTTTGTTAGTCCGATCCCCCTTGCTGTCGTAGTCTCGGACAGTCAGTTTTGCCCCGGTTGGGACTTGGATGAAGAGGTTGGGGTGGTGTTCCGGATCCGGGCTGAGCGTGACTCGTACGAGGAATGCTCTTTCGTACCTCTTGGAACCGAAGATGTATGCTTCCGTGAAGTATCGGATGTTCGCCTCGATTTGTGGGACGACCGCGACTTCGATGATCCCGATGGGGATTGTTCGGTGGAGGCTCGCTTGTGTGATGAACGACTGCCCGACGATCGACCGCTCGGTGCGCGACTGCCCGACGACCGACCGCTCGATGCGCGACTGTCCGACGACCGACTGCTCGGCGACCAACCGCTTGCCGACCGACCGCTCGACGATCGACCGCTCGACGATCGACCGCTCGAAGATCGACCGCTCGACGACCATGAATCTACCTGGGTTTTTTCGCGGTGTAGATACGTATGGTGTCGGTGACCGCAGATACGACACGAACCCGATGTACACTGTGTCGGCGAATGTCCTGTGCCTAGGCAATTTATGCACAACGATGCCTTCTTCACGATTTGAAAACGTTTGGTCGCTGATTTGGCCTTGAATATTTTGCAGTGTCTGATCTCGTGATGTCCGTTGCAGGTCGGACACACCACCGTTCTGCTGGTTGTAGCAAGGGTTCGCCCATGCGGTATGGTTGTTCGCTGACTGCGGTGTTTGTGTGTTGACCCTTTTGATTCCTTCTCTTTAGAGAGGAATTGAGTCCCGTTCGCCCGTGTTTTGAGAAAGTCTATCAGATGCTGATAGGATGGCACCTTTTGGCGGGGCAGTGTGCGTTGCCATTTACGCAGGCTGGACGCGGGCAACTTCGACGCGATCAATTCGATCATCGCTATGTTTGAAGTGACGGGCTCCTTTAGATGTTCGAGCGCCTTTAGATTTACGCTGATGGTTTCCAACAAATCCTCTAGGGCCTCTGGAGTTTCCCTTTTGATTTCCGGATAATTACGCATCAGATTCCAATGGCGCATGCAGATTTGGAGGGGGCAATTGAACTTGTCCTTCAGTGTATCAAGCGCGATGGAATAGTTGGCCTCTGTGAGTTCTAATGACTGGATACTCTGTGCGGCCCGTCCAGTTATAGATGAGCGTAGATGCTGGAACTTTTGGACATTCGTCAAACCTTCGTTAAGGTCCACTATGGATGTGAACGTGTCGTAGAAATAGGTCCAATTCTCGAGGGCACCGTCGAATTGGGGCACGCGGACCTCTGGAACGGTGGTCGGCTCTGGTTTCCGGCACGTCTCACCTCTTGTTGTAGTCGACGGGGTTGTTGCTGATATTTGCTCAAAGAGCTCTCGGAACCGCATGTCAAGCTCCCGATGCTCTTGCGATAACGAATCTACCCGCGCATCTTCCCCCTCATCTACCACACCTAACTCTTCTTGAACCTCGAGTATCCTCCTCCAAAGCTCATCGAACGAGCTGCGGCAAGATGCTAGGAAGATTCTGTTTGCCTTCCCAGACGCTTCGTACTCATCGAGTTCGCGCCTTATGGTTGCAAGTCGACGGGCTAGGACGCCTCGTCTCCGCCGTAACGTGCTGATTGATTCAGCTTGGGCCATGTTTGATTTTGATAATGAACGCCCTTACCTTGATCAAATGGACGTTGATCTGGGATTCTGTTGCTAATCGTTACGATGCGGCGTGGGCTCGTGTAGATGCTGCGCGACGGAGGTGCTTCTCTCCGATGGCGGTTCCCTTGCTCAGTTGACTAAGTGGTTGGAACTTGGATCTCACGCGACACTGTATAGTCACTGGTCAGTGCACTTTTTGGTGGCACGAGATCCGGCTCGAAGGACCATGTAAATTCGACCAATCGCGGGGAGACGTACTCGCGAGGAGAGTCGTCAACGGGGGTCGTAAATCCCCGTTACGATTATAACAATCGACACCACGAATTGATCGATCCCCTGATTTCCTTTGAGATAATGAGGGGTGATTGAGTTGGTATAACACTGGGATTCACAGTATTATAAAGTATATATTTCCAAGCACTTAGTTACAAAAGATTTGCGTGAAGAATGCGACTCTCGCGCTATGTGCAGACTGCCGCGTTAGGCGTTAGTTGGTAGACCGTCGCGTTAGGCGTTAGTTGGGAGACCGTCGCGTTAGGCGTTAGTTGGGAGACTGTCGCGTTAGGCGTTAGCTGGTAGACCGTTTGTCGCTCTTTTGTTTAATACGGAAGAAAGTTCGGTGTGGGTGTGCCCCTGTGCCTAAAGAACGCGGATTCGTTGGTCCCACTTTCGTTAGGAAAAGTGAGGGTAACGAACCGCGGTGTCGATTGGTCATGCTGCACTACTGCTCGAAGGGATGAGTAGGGGGTCTTCTACCATCGTGGTGCGTAAATGACTGTGTGTATGAGAAAACCTAGCCTGTTTTATTACAGGGCTATTCGGGTTTTCCTAATGGGTGCATACCCGCTTTCTCCGTGTTTTAAAGGCGACTAATAAACCCAAGGACACCTCTAAAACCGACTGTGTTTCGAGCATATTTTGGCTTGCAATTCTTCAAGACAATCGGATTGAAGACATATGGCGAAACAATGCAGGGAAGTGAAAGTTATGGTGGGTCCTTAGGTTTATTGAGGGTCGAAGTGCCGTTACGCAGGTCGGTTGTTGTCCGGTCGCGCGGGCTGGCGAGCAGATGCTTTAGGCGTCGTAACATTCCTAAATTCCAATTAATAAGTAAAAACCGGAACGACCAAAATTCCCTGGACCGCGTAATCCGCATGAAAATACAAATTCAGCGTCGAATTCGAAGAGATAGATGAAAGAGGGATTCGATGGTAGAGCAAATCGGACGAACGGTTTGTAACACGAGACATTAATAAAGTTGGTGGAGCCGCGGAAAGCGGATGGAAATGGAAATTTTCCGATTTTAATATCGGCGAATGCATCGGGACGCGAGAAGAAAGATCAAAAGGTTGACTGTTGATTAATTTGAGCGGCACGCAAGCCACGAGCCCCGAGCCCCGAGCGTCGCGATGCTCGCGTGCGCCGAAGCTACTGCGATCGAGCGAGCGTCGTAACCTCGGTAAATAACCCGTCGTATAATATTACGTACACTGATCAACGATTCGGAAAGGGAGTTTCGCTAACCGGGGCATCGCCCCGCCGTCGTGCGAAAATAAACTAATTAGCCTTTGGGGACGTCGAGGCATGCCCCTCGACGCCCCAGCGGATTTCAAGTCGTCGATTTTGCAGCTAGCTGCTGTTACGTTCGAACCGTTTGTAAACCAGTGACGCGCAATTTGGGATAGCGATTGCGATCGAAATCCGACCCCTCTCGAGAATCCTACGGAAAGAGAATTTCTTTCGCAGTGGTTGGTCTGGCCGATCCAAGTTTCGGCGCGCGTTGTCGCGATGCCTAATCGCTGCGTTGCCGATCGTCGTTGCCATTGGAACGCGCGGCGAGCGAACAGCCGTGAGTTTGCTCTGTACACTCGAGGCCTGAACTTAAAGGCTTAACGACCTGTTTGCCGTTGCAGCTCGGCAGAAACGAATCTTCGGCGTTCGCCCGAGCTAAACCAGCGAATATTCGAGCGGCCTGCCTCGGAACGGTCGCTGAATTTCTGCTGAAAAATTAATCAACGCGGAACGTAGATCGCCAGTGATAAACACGTGAAAAACCATGCGCTGATGATGGGGGGGGGGGGGGGGAAGAACGGCAACGGCAACGTTGTTGCCAAACGAATGTAATGAACGGGCAAATACGCGTTTGTTTGCAAGTACCCTACGGCGAGCAAATAACGTTACGCGAAACACGCGGCCCGGTTTCATCCTGTGTCGTCCTTTTATACACACGCGTGAAAAATTTCGCGGAAATTCGCACTGGCGACGCAGAATCGTTGCGCGGAAGAAATCTGGCCGACTCCTGTTAATAAATTTATTTCTTACAAAATTTACCCGTGGACCGCGCTATCCTGCCGCCCGTGTTTCCATCTCTTCGCCAGGAATTTGGCAACAGAGTTTGCGAAAAGTTACGGGCGCCGACTGGAGAGAACGGCGAGACCGGTTTTTCTAAAATAAAAAGATCCTGCGAAATAGACGCGGCGAGTGCCACGGTCAGTCTTGGAAACTCGAGTCTCCGCGAAAACTCCTTCCGCTTCTGGCTATACGTACAAGTATATCAACGCGCGCCTTGCAACGCGTCTCGTGCCGTTTTTCTCCTATTCTGCTTGCACGTTTCTCAAAGAGAATACCTAATACCAAGGTGGCCTTCGCTTTACGCGTCTGTGCGATTCCCGCGATGGAAAAAACGTCGCGCTGTTCAGCAAACCAGCGTGCAAGCAACGACAATACGTATACGACGTTGCATAAATCAACGAATGTTCGCGTATAGAAACTTGTAAAAAAAATCCACTGTCGAAAAATAGAAAAATTCGTACTCGTGCAAAGATCAGCGGGAAACGAAACGATTTTCGACTCGTAACCAAGCGTTATAGTCATAGGAATGTAACGAAACGGCGCGCAAACAACCGACGCGAAACCATCGTGACGCAAAAGCATTTCGCGACAGGGAGCGCGGGTCCGACCGTAGCGAAAAACCAGCAGCCAGCCCGCTGTCGTTTCACCCAATGGGGGATTGTATCGATATGTCGAGGCAGCGTCGCTGAAACCTGCTGGTGGCAGAGAGCCAACGATAAGGGCCGCCATCTATCGACCGTAAGAGCCTCCTTTTGTATTAACGACGCTGTTCCGACTGTAATTCTGAGCCTCTGTACTCCGGCCCAACGTCGCCAGGTTATTAAATCCCGGGATATAAATGAGTTAATATTATCCACGCGCCGCTAGCTCGCACTCTTTTCTTCGCCAGAGAAATGGATTTTCCGCTAAACTTAAATTGCTTAGCGATCGCCGGATGTGAAAGTTTTATCGAGTTCGTCGATAAAGAGCTTTCGCGTACAACCGACCCGATCAACGTACCATCGACACGCGACAACTGCCAACGATTTACGACGGTTACGATGGTATTACCTTTTCTTCACGATACTTTTCTTTTTCTTTCTCTTCTTCCGCCGTATTTGAGTTGATCACTATGGTTGGTCGCTTTACGTCATCGTGTACGAGGGACACGCCGAATAAAGTTTGTGGAAAATCATTACTCCACGGATCCTTTTCATCGAGTGTTCCAAGATAGCCGTTAGTGGAATTTTCGACCTCGTTTAAGACCCATCAACGAGCTGAAATCTGCTCGCCAACTTTACTCGGAATTCAATGCTTTTCAATTACAAAGATTTTCCGGTTAACCGTTCCTTAATTAAACATGTAACTATACCGAAACGTTTAAATTTCCTTTTGAACCTGGTATACAGGTCAAAGCTACTCCAGTTTACTCTGCTTTTTTCAGAACGTCCCTTTCAATTTCGCTGCGCGGAACGTCGGGAAAGGAACTCGAATACGAACGACTATTTCTTTTCTTGCCCCTCGATATCCGCACTACGCACGCGTTCGTTACGCGTTCGCGACCGTTGCCACGTATGTCTTCTTCCAAATATTCGACGGAAGGATGTAGGAAGCATGTCGGCCTTACACTTTTATGATATGGCGCTTTGTATCGCGAAGCCATCGAAAACAGTTCCGTCGTCGAGTCCCGCCACGAATATATGGGCGGTGTAAAGCAGACCAGTAAACAGCTACATACCGTTTTATACGAAAGTCCCAAAAATGGTGGCGAAAATTACTTTTTTGCGGATTGGAAATATCAACAATAAATTCTTACTTATTATATAACGCAAACCAGAAGAAAAAGAATAAAAACAAAATAACGCATTTGCAATTCGTACGTCGCTTGATGGGTCAATTAATTGGGCATTTTCGTGACGCCGACCTCAAGAATACTTCATCAACTTCTGGAACAGCAGAAAGACTAAACGGCCTTTTACATGTCATTCGGCGAGATGACACAGAAGGAAGTAAAGATCGTGTGGTATGTTGTAATCGGAAAATCAAAGGTAGAAGAAGAGAATCGATGTACTATTATGCCACTCGTTTGGTTAAACCGGCCCTGCATACACGCAATTGCTTCGAAAAATACCACACCGTGCAAGTATATGAAAGGAGTCATAAACGTAGCAAAAGTAAGTATCTTTTCCTGGATTTTGACAAAAGAATTCTGTTATATTCAAACAAAGTCCTAGTTTTTATTACGCAAATGTTTTTTCGCATAGAATTAACACCAATGAATAAACGGATAACAGAAGAATTAAACGAAGTGGAACTAGTACAGTGCATAAAAGTACTATTGAAATCAAGCGAAAACATGAAAAGATCGAATTCCGTACCCGGATTACCTATAGAAATCATGTCTATAGAAATCATCTAAAGCACAAAAGATAAAAACAAGAAAAAGGATAGTAACACGGGGAACCAATCATCCTACAAAGAATTAGTACATTAAAATAAAAGATCAAACGCAACGGTGAAAAATTACTAGCGTTGCTGGAGAAGAAAAAGAAGAGCAGAATAACAGAGGAACAAAGAGAGTGAATACGAAATTAGAAAAGCTTTCCACAACTTCATAAGAAACTACTGGAAATGTAGAATGGAAAACATATCCAAATAAAAACCCAAAGAACTTTCACCATCGATTAACTGCGTCTTCCGCCCAAAAAACCACAACATAAGTGATATACTCTGACACAACCAGAACGGATACAAATAGGAATTCATGAAAGCCGACATGTACCGTCACACAATTCGACGAAGACAATAATATAATCATTATCGATAACCATGAGATACTAAACATACTAACATAGAGAAATAACATTTATTGTCTGGATGGTTATAAAGTATAAGGAGAAAGCTTAGGATATTGGCAAAGACGACTGAATTCCAACTGAAATATTCAGCATATACCGAATGGGAAAAACGGTCAGAGTCTACTTGGGGGTACGTGACTGCTGGGCCGCATGGGCACGCTCCGCGTTACATAGACGAAACCTTGAGTATCTCCAAATAAAGGGCCTAAAAAGGCTAATTTGGGAAGTCATAAACTAATCGTCTATACTAAGAGCACGCATTGAAACAGTCCACACACAAAATAGCCACATAAGAATATATCAGCATAACTAAGTTGACTGTTACGTCGCGTAACACTCTACCTAGCCGAGGCCACACACCGAAGGCAATATGGCAACCAGATGTCTTCGGATACTCGCAGCGTATCCTCCATAGTTTCAAGGACCTTCCATAAATTTCACAGATTTCCTAGAAAAGGTCCTTCAAACGAAACAAACATCTGGTTCGGAGGAATTTCTAGAGACTATTGTCTACCACGGCGAAAAAGGGAAAGGTAGTATTTGTCACGTACGCTGCAACTTTCCTCCCACTAACCACTTTCTCTCGAGGGCGGTTAAGACCCTGCGTCTAACCAATTAAAAACGAAGCCTATTCCCTCACTCTCCTAACACAAATCGTCACGAACAAATCCGATGGTCCCGTGCGCTAGACACACCCGATCCTTAGCTTTCCTCCGAGACAGCATCGTCTACCAAGAGTACTGATTTTACATCCTTCGAACGGTCAACATCCTTCCACCCGGTATACACACCCGTAGATCAGTCACTCATCTCGTACATACGCATCAGCGTAACTATCCTCGTTATAAGTTGTGGAATAAACGGTGAAATATAACTTACTACTGTGTCATATTCATTCAACCACCTCTGTTATCCTAACCGAAACAGGGGAACGACTACTTCGCGGCGTCGATTCACCGAATCGTAGCGAGAATTTACGCCTCTCGCTGACGCGTTTTCCTCGCGACCGCGTCTCTCCGCGAACGGTCGTAACATTGACAATCCAGATTTAATTCTATCTGACATTTCCACAAATTAAAATAAGTTAGATCTAACCTTCAAAAATGAACAATAAAAAAAATTATCGAATTTGGTAACATTGATTTAAAAGAACCTACCTAACTATATTTACGCACCTTTCACACATCTACTCCTGCAGCATAATATTTAACAATTGCCTAAATGCCAATTATTTCTCCATTCTGGAAAACAAGAAAGGCAGTAGCATTAAAAAAAGAAGGAAAAGCAACAGTGATTCTGTCAGCTATACCGATGAATTAGACTCTTACTCAACATTTATAAAGTATCCGAATCTATGATAAATAACACTATATACATTGAAAATAACCTAATTCCGGGCACCCAATTTGGCTTCAAATTTAAACATTCAACGATACATGCAATTACAAAATTCATCATATATCTCTTGGGCAAGAGACGAGAGTGATTGCGTCGAAGCGGTGTTCATAGATTTAGAGAGGGCATTCAACACATTCTGGCTGAATTTCTTTCCTTAAGCTCGAAAAAGAGAGCTTCCACACCACGTAATAAAAATAATTTGGAAATCACAAATTAATATAAGCGAATTCAAAACAATTCTATTCGGGCCGTACATTTCCAAAATATCAGATGCAAAAAGCAATTCCGCCTACACGATATCTACGATACAATAGCAACATATCCATTCCTCACAAAAAAGTCGTTTGCTATTTAGATATACATTCGGATTTCAAATCGAACAAACACACGAATCTACTGCAAACAACTAAATAATAAAGTAAAAATATTCTGCTGCAAACTTCTAATAAAGCTGATCCTGATGTACGGTTGCCCGATTTGATTTAAACAGAAAAGCCAAATTGGTTCAAATGTAAGTGTCTGAGATCATACTCAATACATATTTAACCATTATATACCATTTATAGGTTTTAGATATTTTTTGTACAGTAATATCGAATAACAAAACTAGTTACTTCAGCAAACGCTCATACCACATTGAGTACACTCGTTCTCGCATTCTTCTCCTGAAGAAAGGAAAAACAATATTGTAGAAAAGTACCACTTTTGTAGCGACTTAAATTCAATCATTAACTGAAATGTTAAAAATGTAAATCCGACACAAAATATTGTATGGCTACGTCATACCGTCGCGTAACGGTACTTTTGCCAAAACCACATTCCAACTGAAATTCTTTCTTTATTAAGAATATATACGTGTAATATGTATTTTCTCGGGCAATAAATGTTATATATATGTCGGGTTCACATTATGACTAGGGTTAGGGGCGTGAAACGAATCTTCATTTGGATTAGACATTTTTGTTATGCAATATTTACTACTGCAAATAGGATTATTACAGCATTTGACAAGTAACCGTGGTAATTAGATACTCGAGAAGCCAATGACAATGATCCTAGGTTCAATAACGAATCCGCGGTCAGCGGGATAACAAAATGCCCTTTTTTTTCAAAGTCCAAGTTCTACTCAACTTGCTTGTCTACGGTACAAGTATTACTAAACTAACTATTTGTTAAAAAGTAGAATATTCACCGAGCGTAAAGACGCTATGTAACTCGCTGATGTGACCTCACGAGAGAATAACTTTCCGTCGTGATGATGCTGCAGAGGAAATCTATGATGGGGTGTGTCGCAGAACATGAGATCATCGGATTCGCGGAGAGATGCCTTCGTCCGGAAAGTGAGGGAAAGTGACGTTGAGAGAAAGTTGCTAGCAGGAAACGTCGTTCGTGAGAAACATAGATTTCCCCTATCTTTTCGTAGTTGGGACAAAGACTGTTTGTCTGTTTGAAGGACCTTAGTTAACTAAATCTTGAGATTTATAACGGGTCCTCAGGCTAGCTGAACATGTACTGTGGAGATGAAGAGGGTCTGCATGTCGTGATCCACGAACAGCAACTGTTGGAATGTTTACTGTCGAGTGCCACTACAACTATTTTTTTTTTTTGTTGAGGTTATTTGATGTATAAACAGAGAAAGTCGTGGATAAATTGTAAGGTAGATAATATATTTTCATACAGAAGTGTAATTATAAGTAAGAATACAATTTGAACTGGTCCAAATCCGCACGCTAGCAGTGTTACCCTATAACTGAAAACCCCGAAGCCAACGTCGCCTGTCTACTGTTTAAGGTCTGCCTTCGTCGCTGTCTTTTGTCTATACGCTCTCGATGGTTTCAGTACTTGAGAAAACTAAAAAGACCAGATGTAGAGTTTTCTTAGAAGTAATGACCACTTCAACACTTTTTGACGAGAGCTACACTATTACTCCATACCTTTGTTAGACAAAACGTTGATTCCTTGACCGCGGCTACGTTCGGCGACTGATTGTCGCCTCGAGCCGAAGCTCATTGTCACATATCTCGAGCAAATACAATCGGATTGAATGACGATAATTGCTTAATTACGGCTATGGTAGAATCTAGGTTACAGTGTTAAGGGATTTTCCCAAAGTTCCAAAGGGAAGGTTCCGGTGTCCTTTCATCTCCGACATATAGAAATATAAATAACACTCGTTCTCGTCCATTTACGGAAGTCAAGCAGCGCTATGGATAGTACTTAGATAGTTTACACCAAATAATAGCCATAATTTAGAACATGTTACGTAACAAACAATTTTACGTAACAGGCAGAACAGTTTAAACAAAGTATCTAAAATCAAAGACCACCCATAACAAGAAGCCGTGAACTCCCCTATTTTATTTAATTTATCGCGATGTAAATTGTAGCGCAAATAGCGATAAAAATAATGAAGCAATAACATTCGCAGATGACCTACTAATATGCGCGAGAGACAATAAAGCTTTAAAATCCAAAAGCCATCTACAACAAATATTGGACATAATGTATGGCTATTTATGGACAGTAGAAATTAATATAAACAAGTAAAAGAATTTTATTCTAGCTGTACATCTCCGAAATATCAGGGACAAACTACGATGTACGCAGCTATGTCAAGAAATTTCGTTTATACGACAGCAACAATAACAACCAACCATTGTTTCCTGCAATGGAAACACGAATTGAAGCCTAAATTGAAAAACACGATTTCAAACTACTTGCCCAGGCTGTTGTTTTAGAATCATCTCGTTATCAGTCCAACAATTGCAGAACAATCACTGAGTAGACGTAAATGAAATTGATAAATAACGAATTCTTTGCAATAATAATACTTAATGAACAAAATGGAGACATTTTGCAAATGGGTCCAGTCAATGGACTACTCTTAAAAGATGCAAAAGGTTTCATCTCGATAGCTCGATCCAATCCAGAATAACTGATAAATTTGTATACATAAAAATTGGATTTTTGTAAAAAAAAAAAAAATAGTTTACAAAAAAGAAATGGAAAAATATTTTATATCTGAACCAACGGAAAATTATGTCTTACAAGGAGCAAAAAGTGTCATTCCGATTGATCAAGCCGTTTCCGAAAAATCGGTAAACATAACAAAAAGATAAATATACATGTCGAATTGAGACATTTTCCACCTTTTCCAATGTCGATGTCATGAAATGTAAACCTTTTTTCGCATTTCTAGCAACAACTTCTAAGTCAGTACTGTGTACTAAAATAGCACCTAATATATTTGATAATATAATTGATTAGTTTCAATTCCATTCTTTTTAAACAAAAAATGCTATTGGTTATTTCCAATTACTGAGTAAATCGCTTGTCATGAAAAACTGCGCACTACTTGTTTTCCTGCAAAATTCGAAATCCTCAAAACCTTCAATAATTTGTTCATTTCAGTGGAAACTAAAATATCTCTTTATTGACATTTTTTCGTATAGAAGAACACAGTTCCCGTCAAAATCATTTTTTCGCTACTTTAATTCTTAATGAATCAAACAAATTTCGACATGTACCTAACCAAGTATTAATTACACCGAATCAATGAATGATTATGCCAGGACTTGAAATATTAAACTTGCGAGTATCACGAATTTCTACTCAGAGAAGGTGAAACGTAATATGGCGTTAGAAAAACACTATTCGTCTGCCAGGAAGAGATAACTGCATCGGTATAAACATTAAACTGAAACCACAGATTCTACACGCGTTTGCCTTTTTCAGGCATACATCACTAATGTTACCTGAAGATAAATTCTCGCCTACGCTTTCTAATGCTTTACGCTTCACTCACTCTCTCGTTGTCATTACTTGAATACAAACACAGAATAGTATTCTTCCCTAATCTTTCAGAAGAACAAAAATGATTTTTAATAGCGATACGTTACAATTTATAATCGTACGTCTATTACAACCTGTTGTTTTTATTTTAAAACAAACAGAAATACATACCTTATCCAAACATCAACGATATTTTATCAACAAGTGACGGTTATTATATCAACTGAAATTTTGTGGTATATTTACTTAACACGCAAAATAACAAGTCATCTGGTGGCACCAATTGATATCTACTTTTATTTTATGCATTTCATAGTAAAAGATCATTCGCATTTATATATTAACCCAAATATAATATAATCTTAAACCTAAATTTACTAATTGTGGATATTTATTGACAGATGGTAATTTAAAAATTCATATCCATACTCCTTCCTATTTTGCACATTTTTTTGTTTTGAGAGGAGAGGAGAATGCAGTTACGCATAACTAGGTACGTTAGCGCGCGCCTGGATTATGCGGGACTTGGCAAGATGATAGCACCTCTACCCACCAAAAAACCCCTCCTCTGTCTCTCTCCTCTGTCGGTACAAGAACCAACCCTGGAACCACCTCTCGGCATTACTTCAGGGTTGGTCTTCTTACTGAGTGTACCTCTCATCTTATTATGATCTTCTTCTAGTTAATCCTCTCCTTCTTCTCTCCATGTTCCTCTCCTTATCTTGTCTATCTGATTGAGCTATCATTTTCTTTCGGCAAAGCCCTTGGAATCTAGCCCAGTTCTCCTCGCTATTGACGACCACGTCGATTACGTTATTGGTTGCCAGTATTTCGCCTACGTAATTATCCAACAATGTACTTCCATTGTCCCATCTGGGGCAATTGAACAACGCATGCTCTGCATCTTCACCTTCGACATCACAATCCCAGCATCTTGGGTGTGTCTCTTTCCTAATCGTTCTCTATTAAAAATGCAGGCGTCGTCAATCAGCTTTCTGGTCCAATTATCTTCTCTGCAATAGAGCTACTCTTCCCTTCATCTTTTATTCGATCACTATCGACATCTTCGGAATGTTATTGTTTTTCCGTATTGCTAGGGCTTTGACACATATCGGTGTGGCATGAAGCACCACCGACTCCCGCACTCCGTAATAGTTTCCTAACTGAGTCGGTGGGCCCATTGACGTTCGGCAACGATGTCCTTGTCACAGACGAAATTCGAGCAACTGTATATAACAAACCGAAATTCCGAACGCTTTATCGCGTGTGACCGTCCGGTCAGCACCCGTTCTCAGCCGCCTGAGTGGCATTCGATCACTTCAGCCGTTCTCCGAATTTTACACTAAGTATAAACAAAACCTTCTCCCACTCCAACGATTGGAAGAATATAAATGCTCCCTTCAAAATCATTCAGTCAGTCTAATAAAAAAATTCTTAACTAATCCAAGTATCGAAAGTGTATCATCGCGAACCGAAAAAATTGTATAAATTGAGTAAAAAATAAAAAGAACTTAATCTCCTTTTCGGAAATTAACAAGTTCCTTATTTTTACCTTAATTTTACACGACATTTTTGGCGATCCGTGCCAGGATCTATTCACTTCAGTGCAAACGAAATTACGATTTCGGCGTACGCGCATCATTGAAGATCGAAGGATCAACGGACCCAGTGCGAATCTTTGCTACTACGAAGGCCTGCAGCAACTTTCAACGTTCCACTACGATGAAACTAGACGAGAGGACTACGGTCAGCGCAGAGCAACCCTACGAATAAGATTCGGAATCTAGAACCAACCAGAGAGGAAACATCCCTGAGACTCCTCAACGGTCATAGCTACTACGGTAAGCTGAAAATCTGGATTCATTTTCACGATACCGTGTGAGAAAACCCAGTTTCTCAAGCGCTTCGAGTCCAAATAGCAACAGTAGTTCAGACTCAATAAGCTCAATTAGAATCATGCCCACATCACGAAAAGACAAAGTCGAAACTATTGAAACCGTTTCTACAAACGGAGGTACGGACAATTCGATTCGTGCCATACTCGACGTGATACAAAAACAAATTGAAATTCTTGCGCAACGTGTAGAAGAGACACAACGGACGGCCGACAGTGAAAATAAGAAGCGTGCAGCGGAAATAGAACTATTAGGCAAAAATATCTCTAAAATAAAAATAGGACGCGACGCTACTACAGAACTAGGCTCCCTTATTACTATGGACGAATCTGTTGCCGCGAGAGATAGAACTTCCCCACCATGCGTTCCAATTCGAACAGAAGAAGGCAACCATCCCTCTTACGAAGACCGTCCACCGCAATTCGCCTCTCCGAGCTTACGGACCAAAGACGCGATAGTATGTATTCCGCAATTAAACGGTGAAGACAATATCGGAGTCGAAGAATTCATACGCGAAGTACGCGAATTACGAGCCATGTGTAGCGAACCCACGCTATTATTAAAAACGATCAAAATCGGGAAAATCGCGGGTAAAGCCGCAATGGCCATCTGCAATATACCGATATACGAATACGGACACCTGTACGATGCCCTAAGACGAAACGTAGCCACCCAAGACTCTGTTAGAGAACATCAAGACCAGCTACGCGAAACGAGACAGCGTCACGACGAAAGTGTGCAAAGTTATATCATCAGGTTCCGCAGAGCACTCAATAAGTTACAATACAGTATAACGAACGAATACCGTGACGAAATTACTAGACGAGCTATGAACGACAGGATTTTAAAAGACTCCGTGATCGATTTTATCCGAGGCCTGAAAGGCGAAATAGGACAATTACTACTCGCCAATCCACCATACAATATCCTTGAAGCCGAAAAGAAAGCCACCGACATCGAGCGATTCTTCGGGGAAGATCGAAATCGACGACCAAAACCAATAGAACGATTACGACTCCCTGAGCAGCAACGACTAACAACCAATAATCCTAATCCGATCACTAAAAAACCAACTCCAACACCCAATCCAATGCCAAGAAGCTTCCGACAAACCGAACAAATACCACTTGCCCAAAGGACACAATTAAAATGCTTCAAATGCAACCAGATCGGACATGTCTCCAGTCAATGTAAAAATTTTCGAACACCCAGCCAATTTCCGAGACCACCAGCAGTCCACAATCTCGAGACACACAAGGAAGAAATAGAGAAACCAACAGACCAGACCTACGAATTAACGCCACAACGGGAAGACTACCCACAGTACTTTTACGATCCGACGGACAGCGACATAAATTCCTCATTGACAGCGGAGCAGGAATTAATATACTCAAGCGAAGATGCGTATTACGACCAAGAATAACAAAAGAACGGAAATTCTCGATGGGACACTCTAAATTTGAAACCAACGAACACGCTTTGATAAAACTATTTGGCAAAACTCTAGAATTTTTTGTGGTAGAAGACAACTTTCCAATTATAGAAGACGGCATATTCGGTTTGCCAGCCCTATCTAAATTCAAATTTGAACTCTCGAATCATTATTGCAACAGGAAAACGACGTACCTCCAAAACAAGCAGTGTCAAAAACAGTCTACCTGGAAGGAAAACCGACAACGATATGCTTTATCAATTGTGGTGAGTGCCCAGCCAAAATGACTAATTTTATCGAAAATTCAAATACGTACGATCAAGTCTCCACGTTTAAAGATATAGTTAGACTTTCGCATATAGAGAAAACCCACCGTGAACCAATCGAAAAGATATTGCTGTTCTACCTCGACGTATTCAATCTAGAGACCGACTTATTACCATGCACTAACCTTGCTAAACACACAATAACGTTAAAAGAAAATAAAATCATTAACACAAAATCTTACCGACCGCCTGAATGCCATAAAGAAGAAATCAAACGACAAATGGACGAAATGCTACAAAAGAACATTATAGAACCATCTGATTCTCCTTACAATTTACTAGTCTGGGTAGTACCAAAAAAGGCAGACGCCTCAGGGAAACAGAAATGGCGAATTGCAATAGACTTCAGAAAAATAAACGAACTAACTGACCAGGACGCATATCCATTACCTGACATAGACGACATACTATCCCAACTAGGCAACGCAAAATTCTTCTCAGCCCTCGATTTATCCTCCGGATTCCACCAAATCCCAATGGACATAGACTCTAAAAAGTACGCAGCATTCTCCACACCACAAGGACACTATCATTACAATAGGATGCCATTCGGTTTAAAGAATACACCTGCAACATTTCAACGCATGATGGATACCGCGCTAAGAGGACTCATAAATAAACATTGCTTCGTATATTTAAACGACATTATAATATTCGGACAGTCGATTGAAGAGCACAATAGCAACCTCGCGATAGTATTGCAACGCCTACGCGAACTCGGACTCAAAATACAGCCGGACAAATGCGAATTTCTCAAACCAGAATTAGAATATCTTGGACATATAGTAACCGCCGAAGGTGTAAAGCCAAATCCCAAAAAATTAGAAGCCGTTAGCAATTTCAAACAGCCACGTAATCCCACAGACATCAAATCGTTCTTAGGACTAGCAGGTTATTACCGTAAGTTCATAAGAAACTTTTCTAAGATCGCGAAACCATTGACCGAACTTACAAGAAAGGAGACATCATTTCATTGGACAGATAAAACCCAGGAAGCATTCCAGACATTAAAAGACAAACTCTGTTCATCACCCGTACTAAAATTCCCAGACTTTGCGAAACCATTCACATTAACGACTGACGCCAGTAACGAAGGTATAGGTGCAATCTTATCACAGGACGGACATACATGTTGTTATATCTCGCGAACTCTAAACCCACCGGAACGAAATTATTCCACTACAGAAAAAGAACTTTTAGTAATAGTATGGGCCGTGAAACGCCTCCGACAATATCTGTTAGGACAGAAATTCCTCATCCGAACCGATCACCAAGCACTAAAATGGTTACAGAATTGCAAAGACCCCTCATCACGCTTGACGAGATGGCGACTAAAACTAGAAGAATACGAATACGACATAGAATACACGAAAGGAAAAGATAATACTGCAGCCGACGCACTATCTAGAATACATGTTCTGACCAGACGACTCGAAAATTTGAACATAGAACTCGATAAAAAATATCACGATTGGGAAAAATCTACCGACGCGTTACCCAAAATTCTCAAAATGACTCCGAACCGTAAATCTTTCTATCAATTATCCAAAACAGAGCTAGGAAATTACGACAGAATCGAATGGTTAACTAAATTAAACGAAATTATTCATATAAACGAAAAGATAGGTATAGGCGACGACAGTTTCACAGAGACCGAAAAGAACGCGATCAAACAAATTTTATTATTCCTGAACGACACTGTAAAAGAATTAAATTTTGCATGGGAACCAATTCAAACATATAGCGACGAAGAAATAGACGAATTATTGAAAGAAAATCACGATTTAGTAGGACACCCCGAAATACAAAAGACATACGACCTCATTCGTGAACGGCACAGAGTACCAGATTTGATGAAACGCATACAATAACATATAGAATCATGCGACACCTGCCAAACATCTAACACTACACGTATCAGACCGCGCGAAGAACCTTGTATCACCGACACACCCCTCGAACCAAACGATAAAATTGCTATGGACTTATTAGGCCCACTGAAAAAGACGAAAAAAGGCAATCAGTACATTCTATCCATACATGACGAATTGACAAAATACTTAATACTCGTACCACTAAAAACTCAGCAAACGGAAACAATTTGGAACGCACTCTTGAATCATTACATTTACATCTTTTCCGCTCCAAAAAAGATATTAACTGACCGCGGACAGAATTTTATATCTAGTTTAATGCAACAGTACGAAGACGCGTTCAAAATCAAACATATCAAAACGACATCCTTCCACCCACAAAATAACGGATCGTTAGAACGGACACACGCAGTAATAACAGACATGTTAAAATCGATGCAGCGAAATTCGGATGAAGAATGGGACGATCAACTTAACTTTGTATGCCTTGCATATAACACAATGATACACGACTCTACTGGTTACACGCCATTCGAACTCACATTCGGACACCAAGCCAATCTTCCCTCCACAATATCCAAGAATCCCCAACGCACATACGCAGACGAAGTCACGTTCCGCAAAAAGGAATGGGACTCTAGACTCCGACACGCTCGCGAAACATTGATCAAAAGTAAACAGCGATATCAGCGCGATCAAAAACGTAAAATTATAAAACCTCAATCAGTTTTCAAAGAAGGAGACTCCGTTTTAATACATAACGATCATAAAAGGCATAAACTTGATGTGGAATGGTTAGGACCGTACACGATTGATAAGGTATGTACTCCATACTATCTGATTCAAGACAAAAAGATACACGGTAATCGTTTAAAACCTTACTTTCCAGGTCGACGCTCCTCTTTGCCGGAATAGTATCCGCGCAAATAAATATTACACCATTAGAAGGAAACTCTGTATTCGTAGAAAACATAGGAAAAGGATATTTATACAGCGACACTGCCAATGTAATAGTAGGATTAGACACTAGCGACATATACGAACAGATAAGCGCAATAGAATCATATAAATTAACAATAGACTCACGTGCAATCAGCAAACAATACGTCGAAGAGTTAGGCGGATTACAAAATCGCATCAATAACCTAAAACAACTCGCAAAACACTTGAAAGCGTTAACACATACCCGGAGCACACGAGGTCTGCTTAACATCATAGGTTCCGTATCGAAAAGTCTGTTCGGGACTCTCGACGATGATGATCTTACGCTCATAAACAAAAATATGGACAAACTATTCGATGATAATAATAAAATCAAGACCATAATAGCTAATTAAACAGCACTTATTAGAAAAATTGTAAACTCAGAAAACCTAAACCACTTAGAGAGATCATATAGTGATATATTAAAATTACAACAGCAGGCAAATATCGATAGATCTATGCTTAAGATAATCATGAAAGTCGGCACCGCGATGCAAACTTTACACTTCCAATTAGATGAAATAGTTAACGTCATGATATTAGGCAAACAAGGAATAATTAGTCCACAAATACTTGACCCCAATGAATTCATAGAAAATTACGCCAAGGCAATAGGTAGCCAGATGTACAACACCGCGATTTCTGCCAAAACCGAACATTTTCAATTCATACTCGACATCGGTGATCTTAAAATCTTCACAATAGATGACAAAATATTTTTCAAAATCATAGTACCTTTAGTCTCTAACACAGAATGGAACATATTACAAGTATATCCTATGCCGAGTAAAAGAAATGGAGTATTTTTGGCTCCAGTAGTCGAACATCAGATGTATTTAACTTCAGGTCTTTCATTTATAAACGCTGATATCGAGTATTTCAACAAACTTTGTAAGAATCGAGCCGGAACCACTATATGCAAACAAACACTACCAATCCATGAGAGAAATTCAAGAACCGATTGTCGCAGCGAAATAATAAATTTCAAACCACACATTGAACATTGTCAAATAACTGTACTTAAGATTGAAGACATTAGCTTTATACCGCTCAAAACTAGCAACTGTTACATTGCGATACCAGCAAATCCGATAGAAATAGACACAATTTGCCAAACGAAACATACCTTACAAAAACTTGACAAGCCTTCCATCATAAGAGCTAACACTTCTTGCGATTTATTGTACAAAGACGAACACATGCGTATAGGCGAAACAAAAAACGAAGTCATATACGAAATCAAAACAAAAACCCTAGCGCTCAAAACAAACGATAGTTTCACTCATCTATTAGATAAACTCCAGCGAGCACCGAAAATAATAGATAATTTACAAGGCTATAAAACAACGATCGATAAAATAGGCGACGAGATAGAAACTCTTAATTTCGAACACAGAATTAAAAATATACAGTATTGGGGACTAACCACGCTCCAGATATTAGGGTACATAGCATTAGGCATACTAGGTATATATGGATTAAACAAAATAGGGGTATTCAAATGCATCAGGAAATGTATACCGAACAAATAATGTATCAATTTATTTTGCTGCCGAAATGAAACTGTAATCAACAGCCACAATGCGACAGCCCCACCAGTACCACTCACCCTGGGCTCAACACCCAACATCTATATTCCAACCAACACATACCACTCAGATGAAGAGGAGGAATCAGCTGTAATTTTCAAGCCACGTCAAGTCCGATTCCACAAAAGTCTTCTGAAGAAAACTTGAGGGATCAAGTTCAATCTAAGAAGGGGGGAATGTCACAGACGAAATTCGAGCAACTGTATATAACAAACCGAAATTCCGAACGCTTTATCGCGTGTGACCGTCCGGTCAGCACCCGTTCTCAGCCGCCTGAGTGGCATTCGATCACTTCAGCCGTTCTCCGAATTTTACACTAAGTATAAACAAAACCTTCTCCCACTCCAACGATTGGAAGAATATAAATGCTCCCTTCAAAATCATTCAGTCAGTCTAATAAAAAAATTCTTAACTAATCCAAGTATCGAAAGTGTATCATCGCGAACCGAAAAAATTGTATAAATTGAGTAAAAAATAAAAAGAACTTAATCTCCTTTTCGGAAATTAACAAGTTCCTTATTTTTACCTTAATTTTACACGACATCCTAATCGCTCCTATTAGGGTATCAACCATGACACACACCTTTCCTAGATGTAATGAGAATTTTCTATTATTGTCCTATTGCACCCCAAGATACCTAACCTTCTATTTAGTCATCAACAGGTACTTGCCCATATTGACGTCCTTGACCTTGTGATACGATTTCCGGTAAGTAGAATCACCTCCGTCTTGTCTTGAGCTAATTTCAATCCAGTTTCGGTACACCACCGATTCTTCTGCTACTTCAATATCGGGCCTACCACCAATCGTGGGACTCCTCTGAATTTTCCTACTAGGCTTAAAGGGATCACCTTCCTCGTCTCCCCTAGTCTTCGGTGCAACCGATATGGTGACGTTGTCACTTATTCTGATGTCCGACACTATCCTTGGGTTTTCAATACTAACCGCCAACCTCTTGCTATTCGCCTTTGCGCCAGTCGCTGTTACTGTACAAGGGGGTGCCTGGGGTTCCACCTCCTAGCCAAAACCGTTCGAATGTATCCAATCATAACCGAAAGAACTCGCCAAGTCGTCAACAAAAAGCCAGTATAATAGAAATAAAAAATATATAACGAATAAATAAATAAATAAGTATCTAAGAGCAAAACATAGTTATATCCTCATAATTAAATATTATCTTAGAAATTTCTACACAGCTACAATAAACTAAATCTATCAAGCTAAATTTATATAACGCTAAAATAAACTAAATATATCAAGCTAACGCCTGCGCTTCAATAAGAGGCCTGATGATACATACGCAGATCACCGCATGTATAAATAGATAATATAGTAATAAATAAATAAACAACCAGCTAACTAAATAAATAAATAAATGAATAATAACTAAATAACTAAATAATAAATAAACCAACATAACTAATAATAAATATTAATAATAAATAAGTAAATAAATAAATAATATCAAAACAAATAATACATAAATAATCAACCAATAGTTAAATAAATAAATAAATAAATAAATAAACGAGTAAAGTAAATAAATAATATAAATAAGAAACGCATATACCTGCATTCCCCAACCCACACGACGCCGCGTAACTCAAATAAAGCCTCCACGTACGCAGCACCCGTCATACTTATTTATTCTTATTTATTCACCAAGGAAGTTTGACTCGAGTGGCGAAATAAATAAAATAAATAAAATAAACGATATATAACTAGAACTCTGGTCGACCCGACTTTATTTCTTCGTAATAGGAACTTAAGTCGAGCCGGCCGTACATACCCTAGTGTGCTGCCCGTAAGGTGGCGACGCCACACATCGACGCGACAAACCACCTCGCCTGCGCATCGTTCGGCACCACGCGTACGTCCTGCCACTACCATTACAATAATGGCGTCAAATCTATCCACGTGCGCGTCTCGATATTAAAGAAAATCGCGTATTTCTTGTATCTCACGTTGTCGCGCAATGCGAGTGCTACATCACATCCAGTAATACTCAATAACAATTCTTACCCGCTAGTATAAACTCTACGGCGAATACAATCCTCTCCACGCCACGCAGGTGCTCGCCGAGCCCCTGTTTGCCAGCAGGAGCCCGAGACCCGCTGCCCAATCGGTAAGCGTCCGTCCCCGAGAGTTGGTCCTGGGATTTCCCCATTGCATCGAGTGGGCATTGAAGTCCCAGAGGACGAGTACCTTGCGGGGGAGGCATCTCCCGACGCACTCGCCGACCCGTTCCAGGAAGTCCCTGTACGCAGCCAGGTCGATGTTGGGGGAGTCGTATACCGCTACCACCATTACTCCACTCCCGTATGGTCTGGAAGAGCAGATCTTGCGCCCTTCTCGACCTACAGAGATTGCATTGGAGGAGGCGCTTGAACTACTCGGTCACCTCTATGGCCTCCTCCCGACCATCTGCCGCTGCTGCTTTGGCGGTTCTCCCTGGTGTCCTTTCCGCAGCTGCTGGCTCGCGGATTGATCTCCTCCTCTTGACTTTCGGGGGGGGGGGGGACATTCCGCACCGCCCATCCTGTGATTGGCGGGCGTCCCGAGCGACTCGCACAGGGAGCACTTGGGAGCAGAGGCGGGACAGCCTCTGGCGCGGTGTCCGCTTCCGCCGCACCTGTAACACAGGTGCCCTCGATCCTTGCTGGACACGCATGTTGCGCGTACGTGCCCCACCTCCAGCACCTGAAGCACTGCAGGGGCCGCTTCGGGATGGCTCGAATCCTCGCGGTTGACCAGCCCAGGGCTATTTTCCCTGCCTGGGATACTTTCCGGGCTCCTGCCACCGGGCACTTGATCCAGGCAGACCCTAGGCCACCTCTGCCGCCGTTCTCGCCGACCTGAACCTCCGCGCAGCCGCATCCTGCCGCCGAGGCCAGTGCTTTCCGCAGCTCCTCCTTCTTGACCGAGATGTCTATCCCGGTATCTCGAAGCTCCGCCATCCAGGTAGGCGTGGCGACTCTCACCGCAGTTGCGTCTAGCGCCTCGGCCAGACGCGTCGCCAGCAGCGTCGCCAGCAGCGTCGCCTTTTCCCTGTTCCTGTCTCCAGGGAATCTGATGATGATGGCGCCCGTCATCGCCTTCTTCATCCCCACCTGCTCCACGCCGAGCTCCGAGAGCGGGACCTCCGGCTGCCTCGAGGACGTCGGCGTACGACATCCATGCTCCCTCGTTCAGCGTCAGAGTCACCGCGGATGTTCGCGGTGCGCGAGGGAGCGTGACCGCCTTGGGTGCCTGCGACGGTCCTCTGCTTGTTGCGGCGGCGCTCGCTTTCGCCGCGCCTGTCGTCCTGGGCTGGGATTGCTGCTGGCGTATCCTCGTCGGCGGTGCCACGTTCGCCCCTTTCCTCGCTGTCTCTCCTCCAACGGCGACGGCTGTCTTCCTCTGATTTTTGTTCTTCCGTCTCTTCTTCCTCGCCTCTACCACTCTCCACTCCCCACCCTCCTGCTCCCTCGGGAGTGTAACGTCAATTCACATCAGAGACCAGGCCACACACCACGGATAGGATGGCACCCAGATGTCTGCATATCCTCCCTCAATAGTCTTAGAGTAATGTTGTCTCATCGAAATTTGTTACTTTTCATCCAAACTCTAAGGTAAATATATTAAATTAATATACACAATGTATCCGGTTGATCTCAGACCACACATATATTTCGAAATTTATTTTTTATTTATGCCAAATTTAAATATATATTATTCGTTTTATATGATTAACAAACCATTCCTTATTCAAGTCAACTATATAATATTTTCTCTATTGTTGTGCATCTTAACTCTTATCATTCTAGTTGAAATTATAAATATTCAATTCAATTGCATTTTGTTCATAATCGAAGTGCCCCAGGATCAATGGATATTCGACGTGGAGACCGAATACTAGTTTTCTTGCCATTATTTCACGGTTATGCGTTCGGAATGATGAATACGGCAATAAGTTGCGGTGCAGCTGTGTACATAATGGGAAATTTCGAGTTAGAAACGTTACTCAGTTCCGTAGAAAAATACAGAATTACGCATATACCATTGGTCCCTCCAGTTTTAGTTGGTCTTGCGAAGCATCCAATGGTGCCAAATTACGATTTCAGCAGCGTGAGAGAGATCGTTTCCGGTGCGGCACCGCTTCCGCCGGATGTAAGTTTTTCGTCCAAACTACCCAACGTAATACGTTATAACGTTATTCTATAAAACGTAATACGTTATAACGTTATACCATATAACGTAATACGTTATAACGTCATACCATAAAACATAATACGTTATTACGTTATTCTATCTAACGTAATACGTCATAAAGTTATGCTATATAACGTAATACGTTATTACGTTATACTATATAACGTAATACGTTATAACTTTATACTATAAAACGTCATACGTTATAAAGTTATACTATATAACGTAATACGTTATAATGCTACACTACCTAACGTAATTCGTTATAACGTTATACTATATAACGGAATACGTTATAACGTTATACTATATAACGTAATACGTCATTACGTTATTCTATATACCGTAATACGTTATAACGTTATACTACCTAACGTAACACGTTATAACGTTATACTATATAACGGAATACGTTATCACGTTATACTATATAACGTAATACGTTATAACGTTATACCATATATCGTAATACGTTATAACGTTATTCTGTGGAACGTCATACGTTATAACGTTACACTATATAATGTAATCCGGTAGAACGTTATACCATATAACGTAATAAGTTAGAACGTTATTCTCTTAGACGTAATGAGTTATAAAGTTATACCATATGTCGTAATACGTTATAACGTTATTCTGTGGAACGTCATACGATATAACGTTACACTATATAATGTAATACGGTATAACGTTATACTATATAACGTTAAACCGTTATAACGTTATTCTATAAGACGTAATACGTTACAACGTTATACCATATAACGCAATACGTTACAACGTTATACCATATAAATTAATACGTCATAACGTTATACTATATAACGTAATACGTTATAACGTTATACCATATAATGTAATACGTTATAACGTTATTCTATAAAATACAATACGTTATAACGTTATACCATATGACGTAATACGTTATAACGTTATTCTAAGTAACGTCATACGTTATAAAGTTATACTATATAAAGTAATACATTATAACGTTATGCTATATAACGTAGTACGGTATAACGTTATACTGTATAACGTAATACGTTACAACTTTACACTATAAAACGTAATATGTTATAACGTTATTCCATATAACGTTATACTATATAATGTAATACGTTATACCTTTAAACTTTAAAACGTAATACGTTATAACGTTATACCATATAACGTAATACTTTATAACGTTATTCTGTGTAACGTCATACGTTATAACGTTATTCTATGTAACGTCATACGTTATAACGTTACACTATATAACGTGATACGATATAACGTTATACTGTATAACGTCATACGTTATAAAGTTACACTATATATCGTAACTCGTTATAACGTTATACTATATAACGTAATACGTCATAATGTTATACTACCTAACGTAATATGTTATAACGTTATAACGTTATACCATATAACGAAATACGTTATAACGTTATACCATATAATGTAATACGTTATAACGTTATTCTATAAAATGCAATACGTTATAACGTTATGGCATGTAACGTAATACGTTATAACGTTATACCATATAACGTAAAATCTTATAACGTTATTCTATACAACGTAATATGTTATAAAATTATACTATATAACGCAATACGTTATAACGTTATACCATATAACGTAATACGTTATAACGTTATAGTATATAACGTAATGGGTTATAACTTTACACTATAAAACGTAATATGTTATAACGTTATACCATATAACGTTATACTATATAACGTAATACGTTATAACGTTATGCCATATAACGTAGTACGTTATAGCGTTATTCTATGTAACGTCATACGTTATAACGTCACGCTATATAATGTAATACGCTAGTACGTTATACTATATAACGTAATACGTTATCTATGTAACGTTATAAGTTATAACGTTACACTATATAATGTAATACGTTATTACGATATACTATATAACCTAATACGTAATGACTTTATACTATATAACGTAATACGTTATAACGTTATACTATATAACGTAATACGTTATAATGCTACACTACCTAACGTAATTCGTTATAACGTTATACTATCTAATGTCATACGTTATAACGTTATTCTATCTAATGTAATACGTTATAACGTTATACTATACAATGTAATACGTTAGAACATTATACCATATAACGTAATACGTTATAACGTTATACCATACAATGTAATACGTTATAACGTTATTCTTTGAGATGCAATACGTTATAACGTTATACCATATATCGTAATACGTTAAAACGTTATTCTGTGGAACGTCATACGTTCTAACGTTACACTATATAATGTAATACGGTATAACGTTATACTATATAACGTAATACGTTAGAACGTTATTCTCTAAGTCGTAATACTTCATAACGTTAAACCATATGTCGTAATACGTCATACCGTTTTTCTGTGGAACGTCATACGTTATAACATTAGACTATATAATATAATACGGTATAACGTTATTCTATATAAAGTAATACGTTATAACGTTATTCTGTGAAACGTCATACGTTATAACGTTATACTACCTAACGTAATACGTTATAACGTTATACTATATAACGTAATACGTTATAACGTTACACTATATAACGTAATACGTTATAACGTTATATTATATAACGTAATACGTTATACCTTTACACTGTAAAACGTAATACGTTATAACGTTATACCATATAACGTAATACGTTATAACGTTAAACTATATAACGTAATGCGTTACAACTTTACACTATAAAACGTAATATGTTATAACGTTATACCATATAAAGTTATATTATATAACGTAATACGTTATATCGTTATGCCATATAATGTAATACGTTATAACGTTATTCTATGAAACGTCATACGTTATAACGATATACTACCTAACGTAATACGTTATAACGTTATACTATATAACGTAATACGTTATAACGATATATTATATTACGTAATACGTTATAACGCTGTTCTATGTAACGTCATACGTTATAAAACTATGCTATATAAAGTAGTACATTATAACGTTACACTATATAACGTAATACGGTATAACGTTATGCTATATAACGTAATACGTTACAACTTTACACTATAAAACGTAATATGTTATAACGTTATACCATATAACGTTATACTATATAATGTAATACGTTATACCTTTACACTATGAAACGTAATACGTTATAACGTTATACCATATAACGTAATACTTTATAACGTTATTCTGTGTAATGTCATTCGTTATAACGTTATTCTATGTAACGTCATACGTTATAACGTCACGCTATATAATGTAATACGCTAATACGTTATATTATATAACGTAATACGTTATAACTTTACACTATAAAACGTAATATGTTATAACGTTATACCATATAAAGTTATATTATATAACGTAATACGTTATATCGTTATGCCATATAATGTAATACGTTATAACGTTATTCTATGAAACGTCATACGTTATAACGATATACTACCTAACGTAATACGTTATAACGTTATACTATATAACGTAATACGTTATAACGTTATACTATATTACGTAATACGTTATAACGCTGTTCTATGTAACGTCATACGTTATAAAACTATGCTATATAAAGTAGTACATTATAACGTTATACTATATAACGTAATACGGTATAACGTTATGCTATATAACGTAATACGTTACAACTTTACGCTATAAAACGTAATATGTTATAACGTTATACCATATAACGTTATAGTATATAATGTAATACGTTATACCTTTACACTATGTAACGTCATACGTTATAAAGTTATACCATATAACGTAATACGTTATAACGTTATTCAACATAACGTAATACGTTATAACGTTATTCTATGTAACGCCATACGTTATAACGTTACACTATATAATGTAATACGTTATTACGATATACAATATAACGTTATACTACCTAACGTAATACGTTATGACGTTATACTATATAACGTAATATGTTATAACGTTATACTATATAACGTAATACTTTATTACGTTATACTATATAACGTAATACGTTATAACGTTATACTATGTAACGCCATACGTTATAACGTTACACTATATAATGTAATACGTTATTAAGTTATACTATATAACGTTATACTACATAACGTAATACGTTATAATGTTATACTACCTAACGTAATACGTTATAACGTTATTCTATAAAATGTAATACGTTATAACGTTATATCATATAACGTAATACGTTATAACTTTATACTATAAAACGTAATACGTTATAAAGTTTTACTATATAACGTAATACGTTATAACTTTATACTATAAAACGTAATACGTTATAAAGTTTTACTATATAACGTAATACGTTATAACTTTATACTATAAAACGTAATACGTCATAAAGTTAAAGCATATAACGTTATAGTATATTACGTAATACGTAATAACGTTATACTATACAATGTAAAACGTTAGAACGTTATTCTATGTAACGTCATCCGTTATAACGTTACACTATATAACGTAATACGGTATAACGTTATACCATATAACGTAATATGTTATAACGTTATACTATAAAACGCAATACGTTATAACGTTATACCATATAACGTAATACGTTATAACGTTATTCTATGTAACGTCATCCGTTATAACGTTACACTATATAACGTAATACGGTATAACGTTATACCATATAACGTAATACGTTATAACGTTATACTATATAACGTAATACGTTATAACGTTATACCATGTAACGTAATACCTTATAACGTTATTCTATGTAACGTCATCCGTTATAACGTTACACTATATAACGTAATACGGTATAACGTTATACCATATAACGTAATACGTTATGACTTTATACTATAAAACGTAATACGTTATAAAGTTTTACTATATAACGTAATACGTTATAACTTTATACTATAAAACGTAATACGTCATAAAGTTAAAGCATATAACGTTATAGTATATTACGTAATACGTTATAACGTTATACTATACAATGTAAAACGTTAGAACGTTATTCTATGTAACGTCATCCGTTATAACGTTACACTATATAACGTAATACGGTATAACGTTTTACTATATAACGTAATACGTTATAACGTTACACTATATAACGTAATACGGTATAACGTTTTACTATATAACGTAATACGTTATAACGTTATACCATGTAACGTAATACGTTATAACGTTATTCTATGTAACGTCATACGTTATAACGTTACAGTATATAACGTAATACGGTATAACGTTATACCATATAACGTAATACGTTATAACGTTATACCATATAACGTAATACGTTATTACGTTATTCTATATATCGTAATACGTCGTAACGTTATTCTGCTGAACGTCATGCGTTATAACGTTACTCTATATAATGTAAATCGTTATAACGTTATACTATATAACGTAATACGTTATTACGTTATTCTATCTAACGTAATACGTTATAAAATTATACTTGTCGGAGATAAGATGACACCGGTGCCTTCCCTCTGAAACCTCGGGAAAATCCATAGAAACATTGTAATTAAAATCTACAGTTGTAACTAAACGATTTGCCGTCATTCTAACCAATTGTATTTGTTTAAGTCTTGTGACAATGAGCTTGGGCTCAATTCGACAATTAGTCGGCGAACGTGGCCGCGGTCAACGGGACGAACTCTCCATTTAACAAAGGCATTGAGTAATCCTATAGCTCTCCTTAAAAGAAAGATTCGTAGCGGCACTTGGCAGTAAACATTCCAACGGTTTCTGTCCCGTAGCTTGCCACACGCAGATCCTATTCTCCGGGCAGGATGTTTACCAGATGTCGACGCGTCTCCACAGTACGTGATCGGCTAGCCCGAGGACCGTCATAAACACTAATATCTAGTTACCTAAAATTCTTCAACAGATACACAGTCTTTGTCCCAGTTACGGGAAGACAGGAGAGACCTATTTTTCCACGAACGACGTCTCCCACTAGCAACCCTCCCTCAAGGGCAGCTAGCATCCTTTTCTAACTACCGATATGGAGATTGGCCAATTAGCAGCAATGTCAATTTCTCTTACATTCCGAACGTAGGATGTCCCCGACGAATCCGATGATCTCGTGTCCTTAGACACACCCCGTCTTTGTTTTCCTATGGGGTATCACCGGGGCGGGAAGTCATTCTCTCTTGCGGTCTCATCGACAAAAAGGATTAACTCCTTACGGTCAGCGAATATTAACGCAGAATCCGACTTAGATTTTTGCGAGTGCGTACGACTACCGTCCCGTTGTCCGCGGATTCGTTATTGAACCTAGGATCATTGTCATTAGTCTCTCGAGTATCTAATTACCACGGTTACATGTCCGGTTCTATGGTAATCACATTTGCACCAGTCAATGTCTTCTCTATTGCATAACGACAATGTGTAATCCAAATGAAGATTCGTGTCACGCTCCTAACTGTAATTCTAATGTAAACCCGAAATTTAATCGGGTTAAAATTAGAATTTAAGGAGCGTAACGATTGTTTGTTCGACCAATCGCGGGGAGACGTAGTCGCTAGGAGAGACGTCAACGGGAGTCGTAAATTCCCGTTACGATTATAACAATCGACACCACGACTTGATCGATCCCCTGATTTCCGTTGAGATAATAGGGGTGATTGAGTTTGTATAACACTATGATTCACAGAATAATTAATTATATATTTCCAACACTTAGATTACACTGATGAGCATAGATAGAGAGATAATCACTTATCGCACGAAGATAAGATAGATATGTACGTTAGAGCAGGGCTCTTATAATTGGATTTAATGTATTAGTGGACGTAGCACTATAAGATATTTAGCAGAGGAAATGTATGCTCGACAATACCGAGACCGACTCTCGTGTTATGCTTAGACTGCCCCGATAGGCATTAGCGTTACTACTTAGTAGTTGACTTTTCCAACGATGTAGAAGAAGCGAAGTTGAGTGACGATGCTGTGTCGGAGGAAAGCTAGTGATGGGTGTGTCTAGCGCACGGGATCATCGGATTTGTTCATGACATTTTAGGTCAGGAGGTGAGGCCAGTATACATTGCCTCGGATTGGACAAACGAAGGTTGGAGGACTAGGAAGGGCCTTAACCGCCCTCGATAGAAAGTTGCTGGTAGGAAGCATCGTACGTGAGAAAAGCTAACTTTCCCGTGTCAAGCCGTAGTAAACAATAGTCTTTGGAAACTGATTTAGAAAAGACATTTGTTGGGTCCGAAGGACCTTAGCAGGCAAGTGACTCGGGTGTATGACGGGTGCTTAAGGCTATTGAGGGTACGCCGTACGGTAGAGCGGACATCTGGTGTCCGTCTGACCCGCGGTGTGTGACCTGGGCCAGGCAGAGAGTCGCCCGGCGTAACAACGATTCTTCGATTGAATTGGTCATCGTTTTACACAACAGAGATTATATTTACGCGAATATACAAGATTTTACAAAATATTATGAATATTGAGTTTAATGAATGATAAGATTAACAAACGATAAGTTTAACTAACGATTAGATTAAAGAATAATAAGTTTAACGTATAATAAGAGTAACGAATAATATGTTTTACGAATAATAAATTTAACGAATATTGAGATTAACAATTTATAGGTTTTACGAATAATGAATTTAATTAACACTATTAACAATGTTCCTGGGTTCAAACGAATCCACGGTCAACGGGACAACTCTTTTCTATGCGTAGAATAATTTTTAAACACAAAAATACGATTGCTGAGACACTCGGTAAATTGCTCGATGTATCACTTTCCAAGGCGATCACACGAATGTATATCTGATGAAAATCTTTTTCGCTATACGAATGCATTTGTTTGTTATATGCTCGCTGGAGACATCGAGAAGGTTCCAATCGTTGTTGCTAGGCAATTTCTGTCAAAAGTTTGTTGTATACTCTTTCGAAACATCGAGAAAGATCCAAACGCCGTTACTAGGCAGTTTCTGTTTGGAGATTGATTCCTAATACGTGTGTCCCATTATATCGACATCTTTAAAGTACAATTCTATGTGATTTCTAGGGAGAACAATACAACCGATCCACACCTTCGTCAGGCAAAACGTTTATCCCGTGACCGTGGCTACGTTCGGCGACCAGTTGTCACCTCGAACCCACTTTCGCTATCACAAATATCGAACAATTACAAATGACAACAATTGCTTAATTACAGCTATGATAAAATCTAGGCTAAAGCATTAGAAGATTTTCCCAAAATTGCAAAGGGAAGGCTCTGGTTTTCGTTTCATCTCCGACATATATATATGTCGGGTTTACATTACAATTAGGGTTAGGGGCGTGAAACGAATCTTCGTTTGGATTACACGTCGTCATTATGCAATAGAGAAGACATTGGCTAGTGCAAATACAATTATCATAGAACCGGACAAGTAACCGTGGTAATTAGATACTCGAGAAACTAATGACAATCATCCTAGGTTCAATAACGAATCCGCGGTCGACGGGATGATAGATGAACGTACTCACAAAATCTAAGTCGGACGCGTAATATTCACCGGTCGTAAGGGGTTACTCTTTTTCATCGATGAGATCGCGAACGGGAATGACCTTCCCGTCCCGATGATGCCACAGAGGAAAACTATAATGGGGTGTGTCTAAGGACACGAGATCATCGGATTCGTCGAGAAAAGCCTTCGTTCAGAAAGTAAGGGAAATTGGCGTTGCTGCTAATTGGTCAATCTCCATATCGGTGGTTAGAAAAAGATGTTAGCCATCCTCGAGGGAAAGTTGCTAGTGGGAGACGCCGCTCGTTGAAAAATAGGTCTCCCCTATTTTCCCGTAGTTGGGACAAAGACTGTTTGCCTGTTTGAAGGACTTTAGTTGATTAAATCTTAAGATTTATAACGGGCCCTCGAGCTAGCTGAACATGTACTGCGGAGACGCATCGACATCTGGCAATCATCTTACTCGAAGAATAGGGTCTGCGTGTGGCGAGCTACGGGACAGAGACCGTTGGAATGTTTACTGACGAGTGTTACAACTATTTCCTTTTTAAGGAGAGCTTATTATTATAGGAGATTATTATTATAGGAGAGCTTATTATTTATAGGAGAGCAGAATTATTCCATGCCTTTGTTAGACAAAGCGTTCATCCCGTGACCGCGGCTACGTTCGGCGACTGACTGTCGCCTCGAGCCCAAGCTCATTATCACAACTCTCGAACAATTACAATCGGATTGAATAACTACAATTGTTCAATTACAGCTATAGTAGACTCTAGGTTACAATGTTGCGGGATTATCCAAAATTCCAAAGGCTCCGGTGTTCTTTCATCTCCGACATATATATGGAATGTTGTAATATTTTCGGAAATCAGGCGATCGATTTGTGAAAACTCAACAATCGATTGTCTAAGTCTTCTCTTTCTCCTTCTGGCTCTTAACTTGCTTTTTTCTTTGTTCAATCTTCGCTTCTCCAAGTCCTGTTTTATTTTCTATCCCAAGTCCCCGTCCTCCTCTATTCATATCGTTCGACCGACTCCCAGTAAACACAGTGAAAGTCAAACCGTCGGTTGATATTCTAAATTCTATAGAATTTACATATATATAATGTTTATTGCCTAAGAAAAATATAAATTACATATGTGTATTCACAATAAACAACGAATTTCTATTTGGAAGTTTCTTTTTTATTTATTTATTTGGATTTTACAATTTGTCCAGTAGGACATTTGGTAAAATGTTGTAGCTGTATACTAATATAACATGTGGGTGGCTACCCCCAGCGGGGTACTACCATCGTGTTTGTTGGGTTATGTCCTCTGCGAGATCGGTTGGGTGTTTCCTTTTTAATCTTCTTTTTATGCTTGATGTGTCGACCGTTTCCGCTGCCAGCCGGTTTAGGTGCGTTGCTATTCTTTCTCCGTACCTTCTTGCACTTTTGTTGATCTCCTCCTTGACCGTTGATATTCCCAGGTCTTTCCGAATGTCCTCGTTTCTAACGTACCATGGCGCGTTTACTATTGTTCTGAGTATTTTAGATTGCGATGCCTCTATTTTGATTATATGGCTCATTGCTGCTGTTCCCCATAGTGTTATTCCGTACGTCCAGATTGGTTTTATGACCATTTTATATATTTTTAGTTTGTTTTCTATGCTTAGTTTGGATTTTCGACTTGTTAGCCAGTACATTTGTCTCCTTGCCATCTGTATTTTGTCTATTGTTGCTGTAATATGCTGTTTCCATGTGAGTCGTGTATGTAAGTGGAGTCCTAGGTATTTGACTTGCCTTGTTTGTATTCTGTGTGTGCCGTTTAGTTCAATGTTTGGTGGTTTCTGTTTTCGCAGTGTGAATGTAATATGTTTGCATTTATCGGGGTTTGCTTTGATTTGTTTCGCTTGAAGCCACTTTTCTATTTTTGTGATATGTTCTTGTAGTAATGTAACTGCTGTTGCAGGGTTAGTGTGCCTGACTAGTACAGCTGTGTCATCCGCGAATGTCAGTATTTTGCTATTGTTAGTTGTTGGTATGTTGGCCGTGTATACGCTTCCTTGCGGAACTCCTGCCTTGATTTCTTTAGCTTCCGAGTGTGTCTTTTTGATTTTTACTATGAAGCTTCTGCTGCTTAGGTATGATTTGATTAGTTGATATATCTGCCCCGAGAACTGTTTCCTGATTGATTGTAGTAGGCTAGTGTGGTTTATTTTATCGAATGCTTTTTCGATGTCCATAAAGAGTGCCGTGCAGTATTGTTTTGTTTCCAGCGCCTGTAGGATTTCATTGACGAGTCTTTGCGTTTGTTTTATTATGGAGTGTTTGTTTCTGAATCCGAATTGGTGATCCGGTATTAGATGGTTCTTCTCTATTATTGGTTTTATCCGGTCGTAGATTATTTTCTCTACTATCTTAGAGAACACCGGAAGTAGTGAGATTGGTCTGTAGGACATGGTTTCGTGTGGGTCCTTGCCTGGTTTGGGTATCATTATGATTTTTGCCAGTTTCCAAGCTTTTGGAAAGTATTGTATTCTTAGTATTGCGTTTACTATTATTGTGGTTTGTCTTATCGCTTTTGGCGGAAGGTTTTTCAAGATTTTGCCGTTAATTAGGTCGATTCCTGGTGCTTTATTGTTTTTTGTTTTCTCAATTATGTTTCTGATTTCTTGTGCTGTTGCTTTGGGTATGGTGATTGTCAGTTGGTGTACTAGTAGTTAGCGCATCCGCGTCCATATGACTATTGTGGTTGCTATTGTTGATGATGTGTGGGGTGAATGTGTTGCCTAGGTGGTTGGAAAATTCTTCAGCTTGCTCTTCGTTGCTTCTTGCCCATGTGTTGTCTGCTCTTCTGATTGTTGGTACCATTTTTGTTGTCTTCTTTATTTTTTGGTGACTTTCCATAGGGAGTAATTGTTGTTTTCGTGAGCAGATAGTGACTCGATGAACTTTGTGAACTCGTTGTTGTTGTGCTCTTTTATTTTGTTCTTTATTTATTTTGTGAGTTTGTTTAGGTGTTTTTTGTTTTCTTTTGTTCTGTGTTTTTGCCATTTTGCTTTCGCTTTTCTTTTTTCTCTAATTTTTTCGAGGATGTCTAGTGGAACTGTTTTTGTTTGTCTGTTGGTTGTTTCAGGTATAGTGGTTGCCCTTGCTGCTTCTTGGATAGTTTCTGTGAGTGTTGTTACTGCTTGATCGATGTGTTCAGGTGTTTTCAGTGGGATGTTGCAGCTGATTTTGCTCTCTATTATTTCTTTGAATATTTGCCATTTGGTGGTTTTATTGCATAGCTTCTCTGTGCTGCTGTAAAGTATTGGTTTGTTTCTGTATGAAATTATTATGGGCGTATGTTCGGAGCTAAGCTCGAGGCTGGATGCTATGCTTAGTTTATTTGCGTTTAGTCCCTTTGTAACTGCAAAGTCTAGCAGGTCAGGTATTTTGCTCAGGTCTGTCGGCCAGTATGTCGGTCTTCCTGTGGATAATATATTGAGGTTATTATTTCTGATGTATTTTTCCAGGGTTCTGCCTCGAGGTGTGGTGATTCTTGATCCCCATAGCGTGTGCTTTGAGTTATAGTCTCCCGCTGCAATATACTTGTCACCTAAGTGTCGGAAGTAGTCTTCCCACATTTGCGTTATGATTTTGTGTCGCGGCGGTACGTATACTGCTGACAACTGCAGTTGGTTGCTGTTAGTCTGTACGGTAACGGTGGTTGCTTGTATATGTTCCTTACTGACCTTGCTGTGTAGGTGATGTTTAATGTCGTTTTTTATTACTACTGCCGTCCCTCCGTGTACTTTCCCTGAGGGATGCTTGGTGTCGTATATGGTGTAGTGCGGTATTTTTATGTAGCTTTTTATTGTGAGGTGTGTTTCTGAGACGAGTAGTATATCGGTGTTACTGCTGGACAGGAATGTTTTAGTTTCTAGGGCCCTTTGTTGTAGGCCGTTAGAGTTCCAGGCTGCTATTTTAAGGCTTCTTGATATAGGACACGGGTTTCCGCCGTTTGGCTATAGGCGTAGCCGTTCGTAGTTTTCTCTTCCCCACTTGCCGCACTTTCTCCGGAGCACTGTTGCACACGCCCGTTTAGCTCGGCTGCTCGGGCAGAACTGTTTGAAAGTGGTTCTGGTAAAAGTGCCGTTACGCGACGGTACGACGTAGCCATACCATATTTTGTGTTGGGTTTACATTTTTAACATTACAGTTTGTAATTTAATTTAAGCCGTTTAAAAACCGTAATTTTACACGATATTGTCTTTTCTTTCTTTTTCCGTCCTGAAAATTTGGTCGCAAAACAGGACAGATCGGTGGCCTATTTTTACTTCTTGTGGGGCTGAGTGAGCGGCGGGCGAAGGAGGGGGAGAGGTGGAGCATGTCATGAAATGGTCCTTGCGCAGTAATCGCGTACAGATATCGCCCATAGGCTCAAAGCTTAACCAATTACTGAGCAATATTAATCCGTCCTCGTCACTATCTAAGCGGTCGCCGTAGAATTCGATAACGTTCACTCGTCATTCGTATCCGGTACGCAGTAGAGTGCGCGTTGTACATGAATTTACCGAAAGTTTTAATTTTTCTATCTAGAAAATTAACTTTCTATATTAAGTTTCTATAAAAAGAGATTGATTTAACGTGGATAGAGTTTTTATACATAAAGGTTTATAAAATAAAAAGACATTCGCACGCGTAGTAGCTTTGTGTAAATAATTGTAACCTAAAAATTTGTTCAATAATAGATAGGGTAATGCAGTAACCGGACAGGAAACTATTCTTCATATAAAGGTAAGTGAACACAAATATATTTAACCTTCTTATTTTAGGTGGCTTTTCATTTTTATTACATTTTTCGTTTCTATATACATAACATGTAGAAAACCTGTAGAAATCTTGTCGTATTGAACTACATAACTTTTGTATTTTCTCCGGTAACAATTTCGTCTTAATGTTCATAACTATATTCCGAGCTATGAAAAATAAGCGATCGCTAGTTGTTTGCGCTAGTCGTTCGATTTTTGTCAAGCCGACTGGAAGTTAGGCTGTTCGCTTATGCTAATACAGTGCCAAACGGAAATATTGGCATAGTCCGGATCATCGTACAAAATTTTTTGTAAATCTGTAAAGGAAGTAATTCTCTATTTAATCCTTTTGTAAAATATAGCTTTCAACTCCAAAGTTTAAGTATGCCATGAATCATGAAGTTTAAAAATGATTATAACAAAGAAAAAACATAAAAGTACTCCTGTACAATGAGTTTTGGAAAACATTGATCGATGAACCGTTAATCTTATAAAATGGAAAATCATCCAGCAGAGTTTTCTTGTGACAGTTTTCTTTTTTAAATTTTCGTCTCGTTCGCCATTATCGCAATCGAATAAATTTTGCTCATTAGATAAATATTGGAATTCACTAGCAGAAAAAGGGCAATTTCCTGGAAATACGTGTATTTTCATCTTTTTTTGCTTAATTCAGTTAAGCAGTGTGCAATTATTTTTTACATAACAAACGATAATGCTTAGACTTGTCACGACTTCGAAATGATTCTCATTGTTTGTGCTTATGCTCGGAATAATTGTGCTTAGTAATTTCGTGGTTAATACCGTAATCTACTATATATGCATGAAAGTAGCGAGTTAATTGATTTATTAATTAAAATTTTTAAGAATAAATTATTTTTGGAGCTACGTAAGTCCTTTTCAGAGAAAGTAGGATTTACGCTAATTGGCCTCTGAATCTTCCATAGACATATGTAATAGAAATAAATAACATTTTTACTAAATAAATGTAATATCGTGATATAATGTGTTTACAAAGAGTGGACAATAGAGATGTTAATCAGACAGAAAAAGACGATTGTTGTTCAACCTGAACTATTCACGCCAAACGCACAGAAAACAGCGCAATCCACACTCTCTCGGCAACGCCACTCGCAACCTCTGCTTTTCGACTCGCACGCTGCTTTTCGACTCGCACGCTGCTTTTCGACTCGCACGCTGCTTTTCGACTCGCACGCTGCTTTTCGACTAACGCTCTGCCCGTTGCCGCATTCTATTGTCTATTGCTGGGCCCACCGCACACGTGTTCTACAGACGCTCGTAGCCAGGGTCACGTAGGTCCTTTCGACTATTTACCTATTTACCTGAAGGACCCGGTAATACATCGATGGAGCCGACAGCGCCTCGGCTCTCGCGACATTGTCTGTAGTTAGCTCGACGTTTCTTGGGCCCTTCTTCCCGATACTACATAAATAATATACAATTTTCGGGCGATATCTTCTTCCCGCGTTCTAATTATATTTTCAATTATTTTGATTTTTCTAAGTGCACTCTTACGCATCCTTGTATATGCAATCCTTCCCTTATTCCCATTCCTGTTAATATTAGTTGTTTTTCAAAGCTTTTGTTTCATTCATTTTATTGGCTATCATTTTGTATCAAATTCAAGAATTTTCGTTGCCAGAAATTTAAGGTAAATGCATTTTATGATATTTAAGGAAACTTATTCTTGTTATTATTATTATTAACAAGTTCCATTTATTCGTTATCTTTCCTAATCATTATTTACTGTTACGATCCGGTTTTGATCTTCGGTATTCGTAACCGTTACTTATTATTCTCGATTTCGGGCCCTAGCTTCCTCAAATTGACGCTTGAATCAAAACTGTAGTTGCTGCCACAAGAAATAGTCGTTAAACTATTTCAATTAGTTCGACTCTCGTTCGTTATTTTCGAACCAAGGCTAACGACTGAATGGAATAGATTGAAAACTTGTCGCGCCTTTCTAAAGTGCAACGCTATTTTTAATTTTCAAACTGTCATATTCTTGATATTCTAATTCGTTGATATGACTGTAGGAGTAGCATTAACTATTGTATTAATACGACTGGTAAATAAACTCCACGTTTCAGCTTAGCTGCTGTGGGTAGGAGAGTACTTGCGCGGGAAGGATTAAAGTTTTCTAGGAATAAATAAATAATTTCAATGTCTCGTAACTGGTAATTTATTCGATTTTATTTACTTATATATTTATTATCAAAATTCTGGTCTTAACTCTCTATGTAGTTTATAAAACGAGAATAATTATCGCTTTCCTAAACTATTGGCAATGCAGCCCTAGATCGCGTTCGGGTATAGGTGAGTTCGATGGATAAAACTAATTTCTGTTTGTTCTGTGGTTTCCTAATTTTAAGGTATTCCTAATTTTTTCTAATTTTTTCTTCTTCTCTTCTAATTTCGGGAAACGTTTAGTCAACGTTTTGCACGTTTCCTGCTGGTATAGCCTCTACCTCTACGATTCCTTCTTGCTTTTGGCATTTCTTTTATGTGTATTGTCGATCGCACTTCAGAAATATTGTTGTAGATGACTTTTGTAGACAATGTTTGATCGTGAAATGTATTAGACGAGATTGCTCGTTGTTGAAATTGTCGAATATATTTAAAATAATTGAATAAATATGTATGCAAACCATAATCGCTAAGACGCCCGTACAGTGTATAAGTCGCAAAGTAAGATCGCTAATAAATATTCGATAGATAACTGGTTGATAACTCTAGATAATTAAATTCTTTTCGGTTGCGTCCGTTTATTTATGCTGATCGGGAGAGAACCGGAAAATCGAATTCTTCTACGTTTGACGGTTGCACGAAGCGGCGACATTGTTTTGCCCGGATATTATTTGTTCTTACATTACTTGGAACCTAACGGTCTTGATACTCCGAGGCAAAACAACAACATCATTTAAATTGTGTTCTGACTCATGTGCCGCTACATCACCCCCTACCAGTGATAACGTTTTTATTAAGTTAAACTTTTGAAATATTTACAGAGTTTCTATTTGTCATCGTTATTTTCTTCTTTTTTTTAATTATCGATACACTCGATCCGACAATTTACGACGTCTAACCGAAACCTGCCGGGAACTGATCGGTAAAGCGGACCCTACGTCCGGACCGCGCAACATACCTATTCCTGGAGTTTTCTTCCGCGATTCGATCGCTGCTTGCGCTGTTTTCGTCGTTCGCGTTCGCCTGATCTACCGGAATTAGTATGTCAAGAGATGCGGCGATTTTTCCTTATACTACAAACGCCGGTTTTAGACGGTCTGTGGAAACCGTTACGTCGCGATTATTAATTTCGGCGGTGTAATTTTTTCGCCTCTTTTTATGACTTCAAACGTTCCGTCATACGGCGGCTGGAAAGGGCCCCCTATCGCGTCATGACATAAGAAAACATACGGTTTCTAATTCTAAGAAAACGAAAATTTTCTTTTCGCCATGATGCGTGACCGGATGCGGCCTGACCTTCCCCATCCCTTCTTTAAGCCGGTTCGCGTACTCCGAGTTGGCCTGCTGCTCGGTTGCTATGAAAAATTTCGCCGGCAATCGTATGCCGGTGCCGTAAATCATTTCGGCTGCCGTTGTGTTTAAGTCCTCTTTTATCGCGGTTCGAATGCTTAATAATATAATGGGTAAAATGTCGATCCAGTTGCTCGTGTCGAGACACTTTATCGCCGCTTTCAATTGTCTGTGTAGGCGCTCTACCATCCGAGCTATCCAAGTGGAAAGGAGAGCCGAAGCAACGGTTGGCGCTTCCATATCGACGATGGGAGTGGCTTCGGGCCAACGCGAGAAACGATCGATACACTTTGGACAATATCGATAACCTTGTGAATATGGCATGACGATAATGTCTAGTGTATGTGTTGGAACCGGCCTTCTAACGTTTTGAACGTTCCGACATGCTAGGATACGTGCCTGGTGACTTTGCAACGTTGACATGGTATACACTGTCGCGTCCAAGTTCGACAATCTTTATTAATGGACGGCCAGACGAAACGTGTTGTCACCAATTTTTGCGTAGCGCGTATTCCCGGATGGGAAAGTCTATGTAACGACTGAAATACGGCGCGACTTAACGGTTCCGGTACGTACGGTCGCGAGGTTTCGTTCGTGAGATCGCAATAAATTCCGACATCCTGATCGGGAAATCGTATTTTTGTCAATTGCAGCGCGCTAGAGCCGGACTCAGTGATTTCGCGTAGCTCGGTATCGTCTTCTTGCGCTGCGGCTAACGTTTGATGATGGACGGATTTCCCGATCGCTTCTATTCGTGGTAGAGTATCGGCTACGTTATTGTCTACCCCTTTAATGTGTCGGATATCGGTCGTAAATTGTCCTACGTAGTCTAAGTGTCCAAACTGTCTCGGCGAACACTTGTCGGGATTTTGATCAAACGCGTATACGTTTATATACGCGTATACGTACGCGTAGGGGTTTGTGATCAGTATAAATCGCGAAATCTCTCCCTTCGACAGCGTGTCTGAATCGTTTCACCGCGGTGTACATCGCGAGTAATTCTCGATCGTATGCGTTCTACTTTCGTTGCGCGGGGGATAGCGATTTCGTCATGAAACCTAGGGGCTGCCAAGTATCGTTGACGCGCTGTTGAAGTACCGCTCCTATGGCGTAATCGGAAGCGTCGACCTTCTCCTTGCTGGTAAAGGGATCGATATTCCTGGTCTGTAAGGTTGCTCTGTTGGCGAGAGCAGCCACCTCCGTATTGTCACTCAGAGCGGCTCTTAACTTGACCGCCACCTCGTTCACCGCCACCGACCTGTCGAATTCAATGAATATATGGCCGGCTCTCGTTTTACGCACCCCCATAGCTCCTTCCAAGGTGCTCCTAGCTGCCATTATTTTCCTATAAACTTGAAGCCATTCACAGCCTTCTTCAACTTTATCTAGAATGGCTTCCTTCCATCTCCTATTCCTTGGTACGCCTCTCTCTTCGATAACAACCTGCCGGTTGTTACCCGGACGCACCATAGGGATAGCTTGATCTAAGGGAGCCCTCCTCTCCCTTTTCCTTCTTTCTATCCTCATCCAACCTTCAGAATCCTCACTATAATCCTGTTCACTCCTTACCTTCCTGATTTTCCTCCCACACGCCTCGGCGTATGTGGCCTCTCCTCTTCGGGGCCTCTTAAGTTCCACTACTCTCATTGTTTCAGCCGGCGATACCACTTTCCTTTTAGGCTATCCGCCTTTAGTCATCATCGCTTCTTTCATTCTTTCTGTCCTCTCTACCCTTCTTTCTATCTCAATAGGCTCTCTTCTTCTCTTTCTCCTTCTAGCCTTCTGCTCTCCACATTGTTCCAAGGAAGACAGGATGCCTTTAATCAAATTTCCTATCTCCCTAATCCCCTCATCCTTATCTTTATCCAACTGAAATTTTTTGACTGAAACATTTAACATCTGCGCTGCACCCGCCAAGGCTTGTATGAACCCTTTCAGCTCAGCCCTGGAGATCATGTCGACCCGACTTTATTCCTTCATAATAGGAACTTACACCGAGCCGACCGTACATACTCTTAAACGATGCCGCATCGACGAGGCGAACCACCACATATGTTCGTCGCGACCCGCTAGCGCATGCGTCCTAACGTTACCCATCACGTAAATGGTGTCAGTTCTACACACGTGCGCGTCTTAATAGTAAATTTATTACGCGTATTACCGCTTCACAAAATAACGTCATCGCGAGTGTTATAATAACTCCGCTATAATTAAAGAAACGAATCTTGCTCGCATGGCCGCCCGAACCTGCAATATCTACGGCGGATAGTGAAGCGTTCCCAGAAAGTGCACGTGCGTGTTAGTATTTAGTGAATATTAATTAATTGATTATTTCTACAAAGCTCATTATCGCTTATGCATTTCCCGCAACGCGTGAATATCTTTCATTACACGTTCCTCAGTGTGCTGTTTGTTCATAATGACAAGGTGAAATACGACAGCAAAGTCGAACGCTACCGCTAATATCGCTATATACGCTAATATCGTCGCGTCAGTTATGGCGCGTTTCGACTCGCGGAATCTCTTTTCATATTTAGCCATCAGATATATCGCGATGAAATAAGGGAATACAGAGGTTAGGACAATTATCTAGTTTACTATTCGATGGAATTTTACTGCAAGTAATTTTTGAGTTACTTGTTTCTTGTTACTTGTTGTTGTTTATTTGTTTCGCTCTTCGTTAATATTCCAAATTCTCTTTTGTCATCGCTTTTTTAGCACTAACAATAAGCGTTGAGAGTAATCTTGATATGAACAGGATGATCAGAATTTTTACACGAAACGCAACAAGGTTGATTTGTGTTATCCTTACTTTCTTCGATACAGAAATCTGGATAAATACTTGCATCTGGATCGTAATTCATCTTTGAATTTAACGCTGCGACAGTCCGTTGCAATTAGAAGCAACATGACCTAAACGTTAGCAGGTCTTACATTGCATTTCGTTTGTCACATCTAATTTTTGGTGAAAAGTGAAGGCAAAATACTGAAAATCAACCGAAGATCAGAAATTAAAGAAAATTTCAGGCTGGCTTTTGACACTAATCTCACCAGGCCCGGTCAAATAACTGGTTTTAAAAGTTGAGAAATCAATTAATCGGAGAATATAAAAATTCACGTAAAGCTAAATGAACAAAAGATAAAACGATAAATGTACAATTTTAAATTAGATATTTAAACCAGTCATTTGACTAGGGGTGGTGAGGTTAGTGTTAATTAAATAGTTTAGTAGTCGTTGAGCGACATTTTGAATATTCATTCGTATAATAATTAGCAAAATAACTTTTCTTCGTTGATTCCTCCACCATAATTAATTTCCATTATTTATATCCTTCATTACACATTTCTTAATTCCCCGTTCATTCAGGATATTTCTAAGAATAAAAATCATTAGATCGGTCAAAACTTCAGGTACTACGTCGTGATAATAAAAATGATATAGAGAAAATATCAATGGACTTCAAACTTTCAACCGTGAAAAAATTATTCTCTTACTACATTTTGGACTTAAAAATAAATATCGTTTCTCTTTTATTATTTTTATATTAGTATTAAAAGCGAATACGCACTCAAAAGGCGCTTAAGACTTCATCTGCATACTGGGTCATTGCGAAACAGTAATTTTAAGTAATTTTTCACTTTCTTCATGCTGTTGTTTCAATCTTGCTTTGTTTAACGAAATTAAGATTATAAAGTAAGGTAACTAAAGTAATAAGTTAGACAAATGTGTCTGTGATGTTGCCAGTAGGGCTACGAATTATTGTACGATATTTGTAAATATCGACGTAGAGAAAGAATTGTGCTGCGCAATTCGAAAGATTCCTGCTGCGTAATTCGAAAGAAAGTGCTTCGTAGAATAGGAATGTTTTTGTTGATGTATACATTTCTTTGTCTAGATCGTTAACTGCGAAGCTGCTTGTGCCATCGGCTCATTCCCCCCCCCCCCCTTTCCCCCTCCATCACACTTTGTAAGTTACTCGGCGAAACTGACGTACAAGGAGTCATTTAGTCGTCTTATTTCGTACCGATAACATGGATCGTGTTGCGTCAGGTTTGCAACATATTGTAACGTATTGGCGGCGTCGGTCTTTTATTACTCTAATAATTTAATCCAATTAAATAATCACACGCGAAAATAATAAAATTTTATCACATAATTTTGTACGCGACGTTAGAGTTCTTGTTCGCCGATTATAATTTTAATGCTCACGGTAATGTGATCCTATTTCATATTCTTTTGAATATTCTTTTTCGGTATTAGAGTCAGTGCATCTCTCAAGAGGACAAAGCTTCTGCAGGAGCTCAAGAATGTAAGTAGTTTTACATATTGTATTTCAGTTTGTTCCTTTATACAATAAATTTATTATACAATAAAAATGATTGATAATTTAGAAAACTGTAAATGCCCTCTTTAATTGAAATAAAGTCTTAAAATCTTAACATTAAAGTACAATAAAACTGGCTGATACGCATCAAAAATCACTGAATATGTTGTTCTCAAACTTTTATATTAGAGTTCCAATTTACATATTTATTAGAGTTTAGTCTTTATTGTTGCTAAAGTTTCACGTTTGTTATTATGTGTTACCGATTTTAATATCTTATGTTTTGTTATAGACATATCACTACTTCAACTTCGTCATCTTCTTCAGGAGTGTTCTAACAGTGGCACAAAAGCCAAGTATGTAAGTATTTTTACATACTTACTTTCAGTTATGTCTATTCTGTATATTTTTCTTTGATCACTATCAATGAAGAAATTTGACTGAAAATTTAGGAGGATAGCATTTTCTGAGGTTATTTTTTCGTTAAAATAAAATAAGAGTTAAAGTCTTAATACCGAATTATAAAACAAATGACTAACATACTACAGATTATTTTAGATTTTACACATTCATATTAGTGTCTCAGTTTTTATACTTATCAAATTTTATTAGAATTTCAATCTTTATTATTGCTAAAGTTACTAAAGTTAATAAACCTTCATTTTTCATTATCTCCAACTTTTCAAATAGTCAGCGATCACTCATCCTGTTTTGTTTCGTAACAGATTTTTCGCAGTTTGCATTTCTACTATTAGCCTTTCGACGGTTCCTGTCTGATGTTAGTCTCCCGGATGAAATTCGCTGGGATAGCACAGCATCCACGGTAACGTTCTCTGTTTGTCTGCTTCGAACGGTGAGTCGCATGCATTTCTGTTCTTCTGGTCACTCAATTATAAAAATAGGATAGGATAAAAGACCCGAATCGGCACGGGTGACTGGTTGTATTACGTAGAATTCTTTGCGAGCATAGTGAACGCGGGTATCTTTTATACCCGTGAGTAGTAACGCTCTTTTTTTCAAATTTATTAGTTTAGGATAGGTCTTCTTGCACAGCGCGATGATAATAATTAGTTTTTTAATAATTAAGTTAAACATATACACTTGAGAATATATTCGCGTTATTTATAAATATGCATGTTAATATTCCGTATGAATATTTGCAAATGGCAAATATCTACACGAGTATACTTGATCTTTAGCAATGAATTAATCGTGACAATATTAACCCCTTAACCTACAACTACGGGCATAGCCCGTAGTACGATGATCGAACCAAACGTAAATATTACGGGCATAGCCCGTAGTACGATGATCGGACCAAACGTAAATATTACGGGCATTCTCAAACATAAATCGTAGGTTAAGGGAATAAGTCGCGTTCGTTTATTTCACTTCTCCTAGAATTTAAAATATCAGTTAATCAAAGCAATAATTTTGAACACTGCTTCTGCATTTTCGATTATGTGCTTTGATAAAGAGATTATCTGAGATTATTTCTTTCTTAGTAATATATTTAGAGTCAGTTATTCCATTTGATCGAGTCTCAGTCTTTTTCGCTACCTTCTTTGCAATATTAAAATTTCGTTCTGGTTTATTAAATTAATACAGCAGTGTTACTTAGTTACTATTAAATTAATAAAGTAGAGTTAATCAGAATCGAAGTAGTAAAATACAAAATGAAAGAGCGTTAGTCCGTTAAATAAAAATTACACAAACTAATCATCTTCTCAGATCAGGATTTTCAAGTTTAATCAGTGGAGGTGGACCTGTGGTCGGGTAGACGCGTTTTCGGGTGACCAATCTATTTCAGAGAATTTCGTTCGAATAATCGTCGGTAAAACTAGCGCGAATGAAACATGTCATCGTCTCTGCCTTTGCCCGTCGATTTTTTCGAATTTCGCGATCGTGATCGCGAGTGGTTTTCGAAACGAACGTTAATATTGCTCGAGCATGCACGTGCGAACAGACAGCGATCGCTATATGATCGTTGTTCATCCATGAGTACTTGGATCAGCTTCCGCGATTTATCTTTTTATTTCACCTTTGTACTTTATTTTTTGGTTTGCTATTTAGAAAGTCTCGAGCTTAGATGTAAGTTTCAGCGGGCATTGCGCCCGAAGGAAGAAGAGGCTATGAGCCGAAGAGACCCGGCAAACTGCCATAGAAGAGGACAACTATCAATGACTCCTCATCCTCTGGATCATCCAGGGCATGGGAAGTCATACTTGTTACTACTTTGTCACTATGCTCGCTTTTAGTATTTGTAGTAGTAGTAGTAGTAGTAGTAGTAGTAGTTCTTTTTTTGGCCGATGAAAGGGAAGGACGTAACGGGCTAGAACACAAACTAACCAGACGAGAATGGGTGGAGACAGCTCGGGGAAACGCCAGTTACTTGAGCGATCACCCCAGTTCAAGTACATAATAGTTATATCGACAGTGAAACTATGTCGTTACCGTAATTTTAAAAAAGTTATTCTGTTTTAAGGCGTGACGGAATATTAATTAGAGTAACCGTACGTAATTACTTTCATTGCTGTAACATTATAATGTAATGGGGAAACCCGATATGTGGAAAAAGAGCGTCCAATATCGCTTTTTTAAAGCATTGTCCGCTTTTAATGGAAATGAAATAATCGTTCTTTTCGGTGTCATTTTATTCTATATTAAAAATGAAGTTTGTGTAGCATCGGTTTTATAGCATACTCATAAATATCGCGATTCTATAAACGAAAAGAAATTCTAACTAACTTTGAATATCTCAAAATGATATTGCAGATAACTATTCGATTGTTGAAAGAAATCATTCTGAATGGCAAGATCGTGGCTTGAAAGTTAACATCTTGTCTTTGAACGTGCGTGTCATAAAACGACCTACGAAAATTCTCACAATTTTTGTTCCTCCCGGCGAAACAGTATTGACGTAAAAGAAATTTATCGTGGTTTACGTTTCACTTTAAACGTTAGGATAATAGTGCAAGGATAATAATATAGTAATCTAAAAACAGAAAGCTGATACCTGGTCGAAACAAAATTGTTTCTCAAAAATAGGATCTACTTATGACACATGTATTTTGCATGAATTGGGACATAAAGGTCAATAACTGGGTCATTACATAATTTTAATGAGAAAAAGCGTCAGGTTTCAAAGCGAGCGTCTTTATGACTTTCGGTCTATAAAACTAAGCAAATCGCGAGAAGTCGCAGCTGCTTTTAGATTCTATAATTGCAGAAATGTATATTATATTGCATGTAGAAAGAAAAGATTCTTTTTAACATATTCCAAAAAAGTTACGTACCAGCATTCAAAGTATCACAAATTGCACCTGTTATCTAAATAATTAGTCGATTATTTTAATGTGACATTTTCAGTATTTCAAACAACTTGGAACATGATCATTTTGGCGGAAGAGAAGAATGATTATTAAAATTTAAATAAGATCAAATGGAGGAAAACTTATCATTCGTACGCATTACAATGTACAATTTACAAAATAATTTTCTTTCTCATTTTTGTCCTAATTTTCTAAATGACGTCTAGGATTTCGTGTATTTAAGCATTCAGTGTTTCTTAATTTTTTACATATGACACATACAGCATGAAGGGTGGGCGCAATCTGGATAGGGTTCAGCATACAGTGCTTGTGACGTTACTAGATTCTGCTGAGTCTTTTCATACACATGCAGCATATCTACATACTTGCTCAGTAAATGAAAATTCCACTTTCATAGTAAAATGTTTTAGCAATGTCGATCGTTATTTACAGTTTTTACTATGTCTCTTGCCAACACGCGCTACAAGTAACCCAAGGTGATAAAAATATACGGACTTCGGCGACCTGCCGATTCCAACGTTCCATCGATATAAACAGAAACCTATTTCTTCTACTTCGGACACTTATTACGACGTAAAATTTGTTGCCTACATTTTTATTTACCCTCGAACTACCTTGTATTAGGTGTCGTTGAAATCGTCCCAACACGCTCTGATATACTAGACATAAAAAAAAGTAGGGCAAATAATTAGCAAAAATGCAGACGACCTTAAAATCTTTGAAATCTTTTCACCCACGAAAGATTGTTACTACCACATTATGGCATCCTCCACGCTGTACATCTTTTGTACAGTATATACAGGGTGGTTGGTAACTTGGTGGTACAAGCGGAAGGGGGTGATTCTACGCGAAAAAGAAGTCGAAAATACAGAATAATCGTAATTGTATCGTTGGCGTCTGTTAGTCCAAATATCCGGTACATTCTATTAAAGTTATTTATTTAGAACAAATTGTACATATATGACGATAGTGTCGTTTGCAAACAAACTTTTTCCAACTGTTATTTTCTCTTTTATTTACATATGTAACATCTAGTGTATACATCGTGTAATATAATTTTGTATCAACGCGTCCCTAAATTTTGGAATGTAGACCATAAGCATCCACTGCCGATATGCCCAGCATGTTTCAGAAACCTTATTGCCTAATTATTATAATTTCGAACAAGAACAAAGCTGTCATAGCGTAATTTTATATTTATTTATCTTTCTATTCGACTTTGCTGTCAGTCAAGGTTTCGAAATATTTCCCTTCTATGATTGATTTCCATCGTTAACTTGTGTCTTAACATTACTGGATAAAAAAGAACCAAAGACTTTATATGTAAATATTTCGATAGTCTTTTGTCAAAGGTATAATGCTAAGAGAACGCAAACAAGCATATGCGTAACAATGTTGTTAGATACTTTCAAAGCAAGTTAAAGTCAGTAAAGTTGAAAAAAAAAAGGAGTAAGGACAAAAACCTGAAGATCGCAGCAAGGTTAAGCAATAGCATCCAGTTCTAAGTCCTTTCTCTTTACTTTTGTTGCTTCGTTTGATAGTTTTAACGACAGACACTCTTTTAACAAATTACTTGAATCGCTTCTTATTTTTTATTTCTGCAAACAGTTTATGTTAGCTATGCTCATAAAAAATACTAATAATTAATAATTTTAATAGGGGGAGAAAAGTTATTCCACTGAAATATAAAGTTCAATTTACCAATAAGCATTGAATGTTTTTAACTTTGCACTTATATTAATTTAAGACAACTATAGAATGTTATTAATTAAATAAATTTAAATAAATGCAATAAGTATCAATCTTACATGATATACTAAGATTCAAATATTTCCCTTCGTGTTAGAATTTGATTAAGTAGAAAGTTGTATTTTCTAATTTTATTAGATGATCTTTGAATTCTGTTTGTGAGCCGCTTAAACGTAAAATCCATGCTTTTGTGCTCAGAGGCACAGATAAATTAAGGTAAGAACTACTTTTCATAAATTATAATAAACGCATAGTACGTTTAATTATCATAAATACAAGATATGGTATAGTAAAAATCAGTAATTACATAGAGATTATTTCTCAGTAGCTGTAAATTGTTAAAAAGAGAAGACGATCACCTACAGGCGATGCTAGTACTGAAATGTTGAGGTTATTCGGTGTGTAAACAGAGAAAACACGTGGATAAATTGTAAGGTAGAAAATATATTTAAATAGAAGTGTAATAAGTAAAAATACAATTTGAGCTGGTCCAGATCCGCACGCTAGCTGTGTTACCTAATAACTTAAAAACCCCGAAGCCAACGTCGCCTGTCTACTGATTATGGCCTGACTTCGTCGCAGTCTTTTGTCTACGCGCTGTCGATGGCTTCAGTGCTTGAGAAAACTAAAAAAGACCAGATGTAGAGTTTTCTTAGAAGTGGTAACCACTTCAACACCCTCCCTAAAACTCTACATCCCTACAAACAATTATCTCAAATTTACAAATTATCTCTTAATATTTTCTAACTCTTGTCGTAAATATCTGAAAATTAATTTGTCAATGCCTTCTCAAGTACATTTGCCAGCCGCCTTTCTCTTTTCCATACAAATTAATTTATTACACAAAAAAAAAACTAGAAGACTAAACAGATCATGTAGAGTTTTTCCTCTTTTTTTTTGAGAAGTAATAATCACTTCGACACCCTCCCTAAAAACTCTACATGTTTACAAGCAATTACCTATTAATATCTTTTTTACTTTTGAAACCTAACTTTTTCCTTAAATATTCAAATCTCGGTTTTGGCAACGCCTTTGTACATATATCTGCCAATTGCTCTTCGCTTGTTACATACGTTATATCAATTTCGCCTCTATTGTATAAATCTCGCAAGAAATGATATCTTACGTCAATATGCTTACTTCTTTGATGGAATTCTGGATTCTTAATTAATTTCACGGCACTGGTATTGTCTACACATAGCATATACTTAAGGATCTCTAATTTACATTCAAGAAATATTTTCTTTAACCACATAATTTCTTTCGCTCCTGAGGCTGCACTGACATATTCAGCTTCGGTCGTAGATAGAGCTATACATTGTTGTCGCTTACATTGCCATGTGATGGCCGCATTCGCATACTTACATACAACGCCTGATGTCGACTTTCTTGTTTCTTTGTCGCCTGCATAGTCAGCGTCGCTAAAGGTTTCGAGACTGCCTGCTTTTGTATATAAGAGTCCCATGTCTGCGGTCCCTTTTATGTAGCGCAAAATTCGTTTGACTAATTTCCATTGATACTGGTTTGGATTCTCTAAGTGTCTCGCCGCTATATTTATTGCAAAACTAATATCTGGCCTACTTACGGTTTGTAAAAACATTAAGTTCCCTACGGCTTCTCTGTATGGTGCGTTACAATCATTATCGCCTATGTTACTTTCGTTCCAATTAGTCTCGATAGGTGTAGAAACACTGTTTGCCTCATTCATATTAAATTTTTGCAATATGTTTTCGATATACCTACTCTGATGAATGAATATTGAACCATCTTCTAATCTATTAATTTCAAGTCCAAGAAAACTCTTTACTTCTTTCGAACTCGTAATTTTGAATTCTTTATTTAAATCATCGAAGAATTTATCAATTAAAGATTCGTCTGAAGCTGCTACCACTCCATCGTCTACGTATATGGTCATCGACATTAATTTGTCGTCTTCTGTATAAATATAAAAACAAGGATCTGCGTTACTCTGATAAAATTTTAAGTTCGAGATAAATTTTGTGAAACGTTCCGTCCAACATCTTGGAGACTGCTTTAAGCCATATAGGCTTTTTAGCAATTTACAAACCCGATTTGTACCATCATCATAACCTTTAGGTTGTTTCATATGAATATCTTCTTCCAGACTTCCATATAAGAATGCGGTTTTAATGTCGAACTGTCCGAGGTGTAAATTATTTTTGGCTGCAATACTAAGCATTAATCTAATTGTGTCAAACCGAGCAACGGGACTATATGTTTCCTTATAATCTATGCCTTCTTTCTGTGAACACCCTTTTATTACAAGTCGCGCTTTGTATCGTTCCGAGTTGTCCGGATTTAGCTTTATCGTTAAAACCCACCTATTGCTAAGTACCTTCTGATCTTTAGGTTTTTCTACAAGTATCCACGTCTTATTTTCATGGTGCGATTTCATTTCATCATTCATAGCTGTTTCCCATAACTCTTTCTTTTCGGATCTCATCGCTTCGTTAAAATCCACCGGTAATTTTTCCGCTACGTACGTTACTGGGTTACCATAAAAATCGGTTCGTTTGATCTTATCTCTATCTCTCAATTGTCTCACATTGTCGCTAGTTCCATGAGGTTGTTTTTCATGTTCACTCTCTGCACTTTCATACGTACATGCTCTATCGCTCTGCGCACTCACATCTTCGCGCTCGACAATTTTCGGTAAACTTAATTTTACGAATTTCGCATTTTCTAGTTCAGGCTTAAATATTACGTCACGGCTTAATATTACATTTTTTACTGTTGGCACGTACACTCGATACCCTCGTCCGTCATCTAAATAGCCTACCAAATATCCCTTGTTAGCCTTTTTGTCACGTTTTGTCCTTTTCTCCGCAGGTATGTGAGCAAAGCACTCAGTACCGAAAACCCTAAACTTTTCTAAATTCGGCGGTTTCCCGTACCACAGTTCATTTGGTGTTTTCTTATCTTGTCTTGTCGGCCCCGTCTTATTTATGACATGTACTGCTGTGTTCATGGCTTCGGCCCATAAGAACAGCGGTAGATTTGGTTTCGAATATAGCATCGACCGACCTGCCTCTACTATTGTTCTATTTTCCCTTTCTGCGACACCATACTGTTCAGGCGTGTATGGGACGTTAATCGTGTGCCTAATTCCCTGACTTCTTAGAAATTCCTTGACTTCTTTATTTTGGAATTCTTTCCCTCCATCACTATGAATTTCTTTAATTTTATCCTTAAATTGATTTTCAACTTCTAGGCAAAAGGTTTTTAGTTTTTCAGTTACTTCTGACTTACGTCGGAAGAAGTAAATCTTTGTGAATTTTGAAAAATCGTCTTTAAATGTCAGAAAATACAGTTTCTTGCCTAATGACTCGACTTCCATAGGTCCACATACATCCGTATAAATAATTTCGCGAGGTTTAGTCGCCCGCTTGATTTTCTCGTGAAAACTCGATCTATGCTGTTTCCCGTACGCGCAACCTTCACAGAAAAAGTTATTATCCTCTACAACTTTCATATTTGAATTCTTTAAGAATTCTTTAACATGTCTGATGTTCTGATGACATAGCCGTTCGTGCCATAACTGCAATGTGTCCGCGTTTGACTCCGCTCTATTGCTAAAATTACAAACTGACGGTATGATAACTCGCATATCTACTTTATACAAATTTCCGATAACAGAACCTCTTGCTATTATTTTCTGATTTTGTAAAAATATGCAAATGGTCCCTTCCTTTGAAATACAAAAATCTATGCCCCTTCTTGCGACAGATCTAATCAAAAACAGATTTCTTTTCATACCTGGTACGTTTAGAACATCGTTCATTGTACATATTACCCATTTGCCGTCCACAAAAGTCTCTACTCTGATTTTTCCTTTGCCGCACGCATCCATGAACGTACCATCGCCGATCTCTATCTTCACCGTGTTATCGAATTCTTCGAAAACGCTGAACCATTCCCGTCGTCCTGTCATGTGATCCGTAGCTCCTGAGTCGATTATCCAAACATCAGGGTTTGCCGTTTGTATCGCTGAGGTACTTCCTAATAGACCAATTCCGCTGTGATCCCGATTTTGGTTTCTAGGTTCCTGGTTGTCTCTACTGTTGCTTCTTTTGTTATTTTTAAAACAGTTTTTGCTGGTGTGGCCTTTCCTTTTGCATATAAAGCATCTAAAGCAATCCTTCTTTAGATGGCCAACTTTTCCACAGTTAAAGCAACTTGGTCCTTGTTTCTCGTATTCACGTTTACTTGACTGCTTCTGCTGTTCCCTTTTATAATTATTACCTTTTGTTACCAGTGCCACCGATGTTTCCTGGTCGTCTTTCTTCCATCTAATTTCTTCCGTCATCAGCCTGGTACTAAGCCTGTCTAAGGTCTTCTTTTCTTCTTCCACGGAATCCCACGCACTGTGAAAATGATCGAATTTGTTTGGTAACACCGATAAAATGCGTGTTATCAGCATTTTCTCGCCAATTTCACTCCCAAGGGCTTTCATCTTCGCCGCTATGAGTTCCAACTTTGATAGGTTGTAAGAGACATTTTCAGATTCTTCCCATTTAAAATCGAAGAACTGCTTCTGGACCATATTTAAATTCTCATCCGACTTCATGTCATATACTGTATTCAGCTTTTTCCACATTTCATGTGCTGTCGTGCAACATAAAAGAAGATCCAACGGTTTCTTTCCTACTGAGGTCACGATTAATTTTCTCGCTAATCGATCTGCTTTCAAAAATCTTCCACGAGCGATTTCTTTCTCCGCGCTGTTACCTGGATGACACAAATTCCCTTCACACACGTTGATCAGGTCGTCATCTTCCTCCAAAAGTGTACGCATAACAAAACGCCACTGGAGCCAATTTTCTTCGCCGCGTAACATCTCGACCTTCGCACTTGCTGATTCCATTTTAGCACTATCCCTTATGTTACTAAGCACAACACTTTAACAATTTATTCATTTCACGTTGCTACCTTGCAATTTACAGCCCTGGGCCCATAACCTGTTGAGGTTATTCGATGTGTAAACAGAGAAAACACGTGGATAAATTGTAAGGTAGAAAATATATTTAAATAGAAGTGTAATAAGTAAAAATACAATTTGAGCTGGTCCAGATCCGCACGCTAGCTGTGTTACCTAATAACTGAAAAACCCCGAAGCCAACGTCGCCTGTCTACTGTTTATGGCCTGACTTCGTCGCTGTCTTTTGTCTACGCGCTGTCGATGGCTTCAGTGCTTGAGAAAACTAAAAAAGACCAGATGTAGAGTTTTCTTAGAAGTGGTAACCACTTCTTCAATTTCCACTTCAATTTCCAAATTTCAGTTTCCTAGCGGGATGGGTAAGTGAGAGTGAAATTTCGCTTGCAAAATTCCACTCGAACAGATAGACGGAAAAGTAATCTAAATAAAAAGCACGAATAAAAAAAGTTTGAGGGAAATCAGATGCGGTCGCGTAAAATTGATCACCGTGAAAAGTTTTGCGGAGTGTATTTGATGACAGTTAATTCCCGACACTATTTTCGTTCGAGGACTATCGAAGGTCGATCGTTTCCACAGATTCCTTCCGTCGTAAACCTCGTTCTTCCTTCTATCACTTTTCAAGGCATAAGGATCGAGAACGGGGTTTGCTGCCATTTCAAGCGCGCCCCTCATTACTCGTTCTCGTAAGTTCAACATTCGTTGAGCGCTTTGCTTCGCGGATGGCGAATCTTCTCAGCTTCTCCTGGTAGATTGTCTTCGTCTTCTTTCGTTTCCAATGGCAGCATCCGCCTTGGATGAACGATGCTGCTTCCTTGGAATCTCCACTATGTCGCCTATCCGCGTATTCCATTAGACCGACCTCAGTCAGAACTTTCTTTGTAAACATGGAACAATTTAAGCTATATCGAGCATGTATCACGCGTTATGTCGTCTGTCTTTGTCTTCCGCCACTATACTCATCGTAATTTTTATTCCAATATGGCTTATCGCGTAAAAGTTTGTTATCACAAACAAGTTGCTTGGTCGAAAACTCGAAACATCAGCAACTATGGTGGAGCTATCGAAAAGCTAGCTTCCTGTTGCCATGACCAAGAAATATGTTGTCAAGATCGTCATTCTGAACAACTTTTTCTTATACATATAATAGGCTCCGTTTTAGTTTTAGAGTTGTACACAAACGTATGTTTGATAGTGTATATGAATTTTCTTTTTATATTTTCTATAAAATTGTACATTAACATAACATAATACATTAATCGTACATTAGACATAACAAATCTACTGATTAAATACTTATTCGTGTAGCTTAGTATTTTTCCTTCTTTTTTAATGTTACTGGATTATAATCGCCTATTTAACTAACCTGGAATTCCTTGGAATTCAGAGATTGTAATTTTTGTTACTTTTTCCAATGTTTATAATGTATGATACTGTAATATCGTAAGGTAGTTTGAACTAGAGATCGGTTGAAAATAGAAAAAAACCGTATACGTCGACTTCCTGTGGTTCGTTTACATTTAAGAGTGCCAACGTGACTAAAGTCACCTAGTTCTTACATAGGTGTGAGGAAAACAATAGACAACGTTAGACGAGAAGCACGGTTTCGTTTTTCAAGGCGTCGAAGAGTAGAGTTGATAGGGGGGGCGGGGGGGGGGGGGGGGGGGGGGGGTAAGATTAATTCGTACAAAAAAAGGCATGTTTTTGTGAATTTTTTCTGACGATACAGTTAAAATTTCTTTTTTAAAACCAATGGTGCATTAAAGTATGACATTCGAAGAATATTGTATAAAATTTTCACGGAGAAATATTAAAAAATACGGCAATGGCAGCAGTTATTCGGACGTGTCTCGGAAAAAAGTATAATTGCAGTGCCCCTCAGAACTTGGTGCTGTATCATCAGAAATCAAAAAGTTGAAGTTCATTCGTTAGCTAACAGCCTTCCCCAGGTAACGCTGCGAAGGTTTCTTTCGATATTTTAATTGTTAACTTTTTCGGAACACTTTGAAGGGAAAAACGCGATTTTGTGCGAAAATTTTCGGCTAATTTGTTATTTTAAAATAAAAATAATTAACGAATTTGAAAATCTTCTGTAGCGTTTCCTGGAAAATTATGTGCAGAAATAGTCTTCAAAATTTCAAAAGGATGGGTGCAGTAATTTTGAAGTAATTGAGGGCACCGACTTTGAAAACGTGAGTTGTGGGGAAAACGCTTTAAAGTTTTGAACACTAAAAAATCTGGTATAAAACTTTCATAAACGAATTTTATCGGCTTACCTCTTCACTAGCGTAGCAATTGTTGAGAAGACTAATAAAAAATCAATTATCCTATAATATTTTTCACGATCTTTCGTAACTTGATCTTCAACGGTCACTTTTATTTTTTTATCTGACGCGCTACTTGTTAAAGTGCCTTCGTATTATGCGGAGGTACAATTTTTCTAGGTCGATATAATCTCGATCTAGTTGATTGTCTATCAGATCTAGTAACTTTTAGGCATTTTAGTAATAATTTAACACAAAACTTAATGAAAATTGAATATTTACTCCTACACTAAATTTTTTACTCTACACTGACAAAATATACAGTACAGGTATAAGGAGGTTTGTACTTAAGTCGCTAAGTACTATAAATAGATCTGGAGGTAAGATTAGGTATTATATGGAGAAAAAAACGTCTGCGAAGTAACAATAGCACGCTTGGATCGGGTAGGTAATAAAATCCGACATGTACAAAAATACTCGTAACTTCGTCAATTTTGCTCCAATCGACTTGAAATTTTGACACAATATTCTTAAGATGTTATGCATTCAACTAAAAAATGCCAAAAAAAAAATTTTGACACCCTCCCCCCCCCCCCTAATCGAGACACCGAAGAGTAGAGTCGAGAGAATTGATAGAGTTGTTAGAGAGAGAGAGAGAGAGAGAGAGAGTGTGTGTGTGTGTGTGTTAGATTCGTTGTGACGAGAGTGCTCAAATAACTGCAAAGTTAAGTAAATATCGTTTTCTGTCCAATTTATATTTGTATATTCAATTTAATATTAATAAATTCTGAGCAATCGGGAAAAAATTTCCATCTTTATTTTCCGATATTACAACACCAAACATAATTTTCAGTTCTTTCTGATTCTTTAATGACAGATGATTGACATTTTTTGTTTCACTGACGTGTGACAATCGCAAAAATTTTCAGGGTCCCATAATTATGTGTTGAAAATGACAACGTATGTTCTCGCTCGCCATCTACATGCTGACGGCTAGTTACAAAAGGGAATAAGTAGAAGATGTTACTAGACACGGCCGATAGACCAGATCGATAGTTTAAGACATCCTTTTCGTTCGTTCGTTCGTGTCCCTTCCAAGTATGTGCAATAAAGGTTTTTCGACTCCGAGAAGTGTGGTGTTTTTCATCCGAATAATAAAGTAATAACTAAGGCGATCCTACTTCTAAATATAGATATAACAACATTATGTTACCATAGTTTAGGAAGACCTGCCCTAAACATCTCAACTCAAAAGTTATAACAGTTAAAAGTTAGCTAAATTATTAGGTTGTTCCAAAAGTTACTTTCATTTTATGAGGAAATAGTAGATGCACGACATTTTTTGTTTTACATTATTTTACTGAATTATAATTATTAAATATAATCCAATAAAATAATATAATAATTTTAACAACAATTTTTAATAATTAGTTTTGATAATAATTAATCAATTATAATTCGAAAAGAGTCGAATATAAAACGAAAGGGATCAAGAAATGCTATGGGATACTTACGCTATAACGAATGTTCTAACGATCTTTCATTGTAGTCCAAACGTTTTTCCATTCTTCTCTTTGGGTTACGTAGCTCTTTCGTTATGTCTCTTTCTGTAATTTTTTAATTTTACAGAATACAACGTTAGCACAAACGTTGAAGAAATATGAAGATACACCCAGAGATAACAAAATATAAAGCTTCAAGAGTGGAGATATATACTCCGAGATAACGAGATAAAAAATAAAACGTTGGATGCCTTGAACCCTAGTAACAACGCAAGAACACACACTGTCTTTTAAGTTCCAATAAAAAGTTTGTGAAACTCAGAATGAGTATTATGAGCATGGATGCTATTTAAACGTCGAAATCTATGTAATAATATAAGGCAATTACTTTTTAACTTTTGGGATGCAATGTATAGGAATCGATGTATCTACCTGTTTGATTCGCATTATTAAAAATCTTGGAAGTAACTTTATCAATTCCAAGACAGATTTCCTGATGTACACACATCATCGAGAGATAAATGTCGCCTGTTTTGTATAAACAGTTTTTGTTTCGATAGATAAAGTCTCGAAAGAATTCACGAATTGAATTTCTGAAAATTTATGAATTTATGAAAATTCATATCTCGTGTTAGAATCAACAGATTCATTATCAAGGAGAATATTATAACCTGCATTAAAGAAAATCCTGCATCACAGCGCCAGATGATCACTGTTTTATCTAGAGATACTAGCAAAGCTATTATCTATTAAATCTAAAATATTCATTCTTGAATCGATGATAACAAGATCTATGAATGATGTGGTTTTGGAACAAAATGCGATATAGGATCTATGAAGTTGAAGCTGCAACTGTTTCTGGCTGTCATGCATTCATTCGTTGACTCCTCATTTCTTCCCGTTTGTATCTCTTCAGATATCTTCTTCTTTCGAACAGTTTCACTCATGAAAAGCTAAATATCGTAGGATACGCGAAAGGAACAGAAACTCAATCGGATAGAAAAAGGCAAATATAAAACAATACAAAAACTATGTATATTATATTAATATCTCGAAATATAACATCCGTTTCGGTTCATATAGAACCGAGGAGAACAACAAAATTAAATAAAAAAAACTCTACGATTATTGTTACGCAAATTGCCAAATTCCATATGTTCGAAATTGAGATCTCCTGCAATAAAATAACAATTATTTAAAAAGATATATAATATATATATATATATATATATATATATATATATATATATATATATATATATATATATATAATAGAAATAATATCTATAATAATATATATGATATAAATTATACAAGTACGTCTAATTCATTGGTAAACTCGGTCTTTGCTGAACAAGTTGCATAAACAGAAATAATAAAGACTCTAGTATTCTTGGCGATTCTGATTCTAACTATTGCGAACTTTATTTTAGTTCGTTTTACTCCGCTACTAATACTTACGAATCGTATTTATTTGTTTCGCTCTTCGTTAATGTTGAAGTGGTTACCACTTCCATGAAAACTCTACATCTGGTCTTTTTTAGTTTTCTCAAGCACTGAAGCCATCGACAGCGCGTAGACAAAAGACAGCGACGAAGTCAGGCCATAAACAGTAGACAGGCGACGTTGGCTTCGGGGTTTTTCAGTTATTAGGTAACACAGCTAGCGTGCGGATCTGGACCAGCTCAAATTGTATTTTTACTTATTACACTTCTATTTAAATATATTTTCTACCTTACAATTTATCCACGTGTTTTCTCTGTTTACACACCGAATAACCTCAACAGGTTATGGGCCCAGGGCTGTAAATTGCAAGGTAGCAACGTGAAATGAATAAATTGTTAAAGTGTTGTGCTTAGTAAAATAAGGGATAGTGCTAAAATGGAATCAGCAAGTGCGAAGGTCGAGATGTTACGCGGCGAAGAAAATTGGCTCCAGTGGCGTTTTGTTATGCGTACACTTTTGGAGGAAGATGACGACCTGATCAACGTGTGTGAAGGGAATTTGTGTCATCCAGGTAACAGCGCGGAGAAAGAAATCGCTCGTGGAAGATTTTTGAAAGCAGATCGATTAGCGAGAAAATTAATCGTGACCTCAGTAGGAAAGAAACCGTTGGATCTTCTTTTATGTTGCACGACAGCACATGAAATGTGGAAAAAGCTGAATACAGTATATGACATGAAGTCGGATGAGAATTTAAATATGGTCCAGAAGCAGTTCTTCGATTTTAAATGGGAAGAATCTGAAAATGTCTCTTACAACCTATCAAAGTTGGAACTCATAGCGGCGAAGATGAAAGCCCTTGGGAGTGAAATTGGCGAGAAAATGCTGATAACACGCATTTTATCGGTGTTACCAAACAAATTCGATCATTTTCACAGTGCGTGGGATTCCGTGGAAGAAGAAAAGAAGACCTTAGACAGGCTTAGTACCAGGCTGATGACGGAAGAAATTAGATGGAAGAAAGACGACCAGGAAACATCGGTGGCACTGGTAACAAAAGGTAATAATTATAAAAGGGAACAGCAGAAGCAGTCAAGTAAACGTGAATACGAGAAACAAGGACCAAGTTGCTTTAACTGTGGAAAAGTTGGCCATCTAAAGAAGGATTGCTTTAGATGCTTTATATGCAAAAGGAAAGGCCACACCAGCAAAAACTGTTTTAAAAATAACAAAAGAAGCAACAGTAGAGACAACCAGGAACCTAGAAACCAAAATCGGGATCACAGCGGAATTGGTCTATTAGGAAGTACCTCAGCGATACAAACGGCAAACCCTGATGTTTGGATAATCGACTCAGGAGCTACGGATCACATGACAGGACGACGGGAATGGTTCAGCGTTTTCGAAGAATTCGATAACACGGTGAAGATAGAGATCGGCGATGGTACGTTCATGGATGCGTGCGGCAAAGGAAAAATCAGAGTAGAGACTTTTGTGGACGGCAAATGGGTAATATGTACAATGAACGATGTTCTAAACGTACCAGGTATGAAAAGAAATCTGTTTTTGATTAGATCTGTCGCAAGAAGGGGCATAGATTTTTGTATTTCAAAGGAAGGGACCATTTGCATATTTTTACAAAATCAGAAAATAATAGCAAGAGGTTCTGTTATCGGAAATTTGTATAAAGTAGATATGCGAGTTATCATACCGTCAGTTTGTAATTTTAGCAATAGAGCGGAGTCAAACGCGGACACATTGCAGTTATGGCACGAACGGCTATGTCATCAGAACATCAGACATGTTAAAGAATTCTTAAAGAATTCAAATATGAAAGTTGTAGAGGATAATAACTTTTTCTGTGAAGGTTGCGCGTACGGGAAACAGCATAGATCGAGTTTTCACGAGAAAATCAAGCGGGCGACTAAACCTCGCGAAATTATTTATACGGATGTATGTGGACCTATGGAAGTCGAGTCATTAGGCAAGAAACTGTATTTTCTGACATTTAAAGACGATTTTTCAAAATTCACAAAGATTTACTTCTTCCGACGTAAGTCAGAAGTAACTGAAAAACTAAAAACCTTTTGCCTAGAAGTTGAAAATCAATTTAAGGATAAAATTAAAGAAATTCATAGTGATGGAGGGAAAGAATTCCAAAATAAAGAAGTCAAGGAATTTCTAAGAAGTCAGGGAATTAGGCACACGATTAACGTCCCATACACGCCTGAACAGTATGGTGTCGCAGAAAGGGAAAATAGAACAATAGTAGAGGCAGGTCGGTCGATGCTATATTCGAAACCAAATCTACCGCTGTTCTTATGGGCCGAAGCCATGAACACAGCAGTACATGTCATAAATAAGACGGGGCCGACAAGACAAGATAAGAAAACACCAAATGAACTGTGGTACGGGAAACCGCCGAATTTAGAAAAGTTTAGGGTTTTCGGTACTGAGTGCTTTGCTCACATACCTGCGGAGAAAAGGACAAAACGTGACAAAAAGGCTAACAAGGGATATTTGGTAGGCTATTTAGATGACGGACGAGGGTATCGAGTGTACGTGCCAACAGTAAAAAATGTAATATTAAGCCGTGACGTAATATTTAAGCCTGAACTAGAAAATGCGAAATTCGTAAAATTAAGTTTACCGAAAATTGTCGAGCGCGAAGATGTGAGTGCGCAGAGCGATAGAGCATGTACGTATGAAAGTGCAGAGAGTGAACATGAAAAACAACCTCATGGAACTAGCGACAATGTGAGACAATTGAGAGATAGAGATAAGATCAAACGAACCGATTTTTATGGTAACCCAGTAACGTACGTAGCGGAAAAATTACCGGTGGATTTTAACGAAGCGATGAGATCCGAAAAGAAAGAGTTATGGGAAACAGCTATGAATGATGAAATGAAATCGCACCATGAAAATAAGACGTGGATACTTGTAGAAAAACCTAAAGATCAGAAGGTACTTAGCAATAGGTGGGTTTTAACGATAAAGCTAAATCCGGACAACTCGGAACGATACAAAGCGCGACTTGTAATAAAAGGGTGTTCACAGAAAGAAGGCATAGATTATAAGGAAACATATAGTCCCGTTGCTCGGTTTGACACAATTAGATTAATGCTTAGTATTGCAGCCAAAAATAATTTACACCTCGGACAGTTCGACATTAAAACCGCATTCTTATATGGAAGTCTGGAAGAAGATATTCATATGAAACAACCTAAAGGTTATGATGATGGTACAAATCGGGTTTGTAAATTGCTAAAAAGCCTATATGGCTTAAAGCAGTCTCCAAGATGTTGGACGGAACGTTTCACAAAATTTATCTCGAACTTAAAATTTTATCAGAGTAACGCAGATCCTTGTTTTTATATTTATACAGAAGACGACAAATTAATGTCGATGACCATATACGTAGACGATGGAGTGGTAGCAGCTTCAGACGAATCTTTAATTGATAAATTCTTCGATGATTTAAATAAAGAATTCAAAATTACGAGTTCGAAAGAAGTAAAGAGTTTTCTTGGACTTGAAATTAATAGATTAGAAGATGGTTCAATATTCATTCATCAGAGTAGGTATATCGAAAACATATTGGAAAAATTTAATATGAATGAGGCAAACAGTGTTTCTACACCTATCGAGACTAATTGGAACGAAAGTAACATAGGCGATAATGATTGTAACGCACCATACAGAGAAGCCGTAGGGAACTTAATGTTTTTACAAACCGTAAGTAGGCCAGATATTAGTTTTGCAATAAATATAGCGGCGAGACACTTAGAGAATCCAAACCAGTATCAATGGAAATTAGTCAAACGAATTTTGCGCTACATAAAAGGGACCGCAGACATGGGACTCTTATATACAAAAGCAGGCAGTCTCGAAACCTTTAGCGACGCTGACTATGCAGGCGACAAAGAAACAAGAAAGTCGACATCAGGCGTTGTATGTAAGTATGCGAATGCGGCCATCACATGGCAATGTAAGCGACAACAATGTATAGCTCTATCTACGACCGAAGCTGAATATGTCAGTGCAGCCTCAGGAGCGAAAGAAATTATGTGGCTAAAGAAAATATTTCTTGAATGTAAATTAGAGATCCTTAAGTATATGCTATGTGTAGACAATACCAGTGCCGTGAAATTAATTAAGAATCCAGAATTCCATCAAAGAAGTAAGCATATTGACGTAAGATATCATTTCTTGCGAGATTTATACAATAGAGGCGAAATTGATATAACGTATGTAACAAGCGAAGAGCAATTGGCAGATATATGTACAAAGGCGATGCCAAAACCGAGATTTGAATATTTAAGGAAAAAGTTAGGTTTGAAAAGTAAAAAAGATATTAATAGGTAATTGCTTGTAAACATGTAGAGTTTTTAGGGAGGGTGTCGAAGTGATTATTACTTCTCAAAAAAAAAAAGAGGAAAAACTCTACATGATCTGTTTAGTCTTCTAGTTTTTTTTTTGTGTAATAAATTAATTTGTATGGAAAAGAGAAAGGCGGCTGGCAAATGTACTTGAGAAGGCATTGACAAATTAATTTTCAGATATTTACGACAAGAGTTAGAAAATATTAAGAGATAATTTGTAAATTTGAGATAATTGTTTGTAGGGATGTAGAGTTTTAGGGAGGGTGTTGAAGTGGTTACCACTTCTAAGAAAACTCTACATCTGGTCTTTTTTAGTTTTGTCAAGCACTGAAGCCATCGACAGCGCGTAGAGGAAAGACTGCGACGAAGTCAGGCCATAAACAGTAGACAGGCGACGTTGGCTTCGGGGTTTTTAAGTTATTAGGTAACACAGCTAGCGTGCGGATCTGGACCAGCTCAAATTGTATTTTTACTTATTACTCTTCTATTTAAATATATTTTCTACCTTACAATTTATCCACGTGTTTTCTCTGTTTACACACCGAGTAACCTCAACAATAGAGACAGACACTAAATGTATCGGTTTTGAGGAAAACTCATTAGAGGCAGATTAGAGAAATGATAGCGAAGATAACTATTCATTGGATGGTATGGATAAGGAAGAGTTAGAAGGTAGGGAAGATGAAAATGATAGTAGTACTGAAAGCTCAAACACTACTAGGAGATCTACACGTATTAAGAAAACTCCAGTAAGGTATCCAGACTATGGATAAGGAAATAGAATGTCTCTATAAGAATAAAACTTGGAAATTGGTAGAAAGGGTAAAAGGCAAAGAAGTATTAGATGTAAAATGGGTTTACACGAAAAAATCAGAGGACAGGTATAAGGCTAGATTAGTGGTAAGGGGATTTCAACAAAGAAACGTAGCCGATGACATATATTCTCCAGTGGCGAGTAATCAGACCTTTAAGATATTGCTATCATATTGTTGTCAAAATGGATTAATAATGGAGCAAATGGATGTAGAAACTGCCTTTATAAATGGTGAAGTAACCTCGGAGGTATATGTAAATCAACCAAAGGGATATGCGGACGGAACGAATAGAGTTTGTAAATTATCGAAAGCGCTTTATGGGTTAAAAGAAAGTCCGAGGGACTGGTATGAGTGTTTTGATAAGTATGTGACGAGATTAGGTTTTAAGAAGAACAATATAGAGCTGTGCCTATATACTTATGGAGAGGGAGAAAATGTTGTTTATTTGTTAATATACGTAGACGATTTGTTGATTTATAGTGAAAACAAAGGGAAGATACAAAGTGTAAAGAAAATTATTAACTGATAAATTTAAAATGAAAGATTTAGGTGAAGTAAAAGAATATCTTGGAATAAATATAGAGTATGATTATTTAATAAATGAAATGAGATTAAGCCAAAAGAAATACATAGAATCATTAGCAAACAAATATAAATTACATAATAGCAAATTGTACTGTACACCTATGGAGACCAACTTAAAAATTGAAAAAGCTGAGATAAATAGAGAGGACATTGGATACAAGAATTTAATTGGCGCATTGCTGTATATTAGTGTAAATACCAGACCCGATATAAGTTATAGTGTGAATTATCTGAGTAGATTTCAAGATTGTTGTAACGAGACACATTTTAAATATGCCTTGCGAATATTGAAATATTTGTACCGGACTAGAGATTTAGGGCTACATTATAAAAGAAATGCAAAGTGCGAAACGATAGATTGTTATGTGGACGCTGATTGGGCAGGAGATCATATAGATAGGAAATCGACTTCTGGGTATGTAATTAGATTGTATGGAAATGTAATTGGATGGAAGTCTAAAAAACAAAGGTGTGTGAAAAAACCTCGCCGAGTATGTAGCACTATCGGAAGCGGTGAGCGAAGTAATGACTATCAGAGAACTAATGAAAATCTTCGATGTAAATGTAGACGATAACCCTGTAAAAATCTATGAGGATAACTCTGGAGTAATGAGTATAGCAAAATACGGAACTTTTACAAAAAATTCTAAACACATTGAAGTTCATTACCACTACGTTCACGAGTACGTAAAGGAAAATAAGATAAACATAATAAAAGTAAGTACAGAAGAAAACACTGCGGATATTTTTACGAAGACACTGTGTAGAGAGAAATTTGAAAGGTTTAGGTCATGGATGAATGTAAAATAAGAGAAATGTAAATAAAGCGATAAATGGTAAATATTTTGTTAATTCGACAAGTATGTAAATAAAATTAAGTGTACAGTATTGTAATATCGTAGAATAGATTTGAATTAGAGGTCGGTTGAAAATAGGAAAAAACCGTGTACGTCGTCTTTCGTGGTTTGTTTACATCCAAGAGCGCCTAGTAACAGCGACGCGAGAAAGGATAAGCAGCGTCAAAACAGAGGTACGGTTTCATATTTCAAGGAATGGCAATCGAGAGGCCAGAGTATGTGAGCCGAAAAGTGTGTATGTGTGTGAGAGGACGAGAGCAAGAACGAGCACGACCGGGCAGGAGTGTGTTGCGAGAGTCAGAGCGAATTGAGTCGTTGAAGAGTACAGTCGTTAGAGGTTTCGAGTTGTCGAAGAGTAGAGTCGTTAGAGGTTTCGAGTCGTCGAAGCGTAGAGTCGTGAGAATTGATAGAGTTGTTAGAGAGAGAGAGAGTGTGTGTGTGTTAGATTCGTTGTGACGAGAGTGATCAAATAACTGTAAAGTTATTTGATATAGATACGAGTATTGCATTTAGTTTCCGTTAAATATCGTTCTCTGTCCAATTTATATTTGTATATTCAATTTAATATTAATAAGTTGTAAGTAATCGAAAAAAAAAATTTCTATCCTTATTTTCCGATATTACAGTATAAATGTAAGGAGGCGTGTTAGGGAAATGATACATTTACACTGTACATGAGAGTGTGTGTGTAAGGGTCAGAGGGCGTCCAGGTCTTAGTTGAGACAAAAGACTGCCGTTAGAAGATTCTGGATAGTCGGTTGGCGACAAGCGTGCGTGCAAGACGTTCTTCAGAGTGTAATATAGATGTATAGCTGTTGTGTGTGAAATATAGTCATTTATTTGTATTTCCAAATCCTCGAATTTCCTTAACAGACACAAACCACCTTGAAGGTGACAACCTTCAACGAGCCTTCGGTCCTGAAGAAAGAGAAGGTCTCAACAGGCGACAAATCGATTCAGAAAGTAATCTCCCCCAATCTGTTACAGAACGTTCATGACTCTTTGACCGTAGTTCACAACCTAGGTAATAACGGGTTGAGTCCCATCCAGGACAGCAACAAGGTCAACGTCGAGTCGAAACCTACTGTAAAGGCTTCGAAGTCCACTGTGAACAAACCATCCAGGGGCAGTGTTTCTTCGGGCAATACTTCCACGATGGACGTCCAACACAACGTATCGACGTCCAATCATCTCTCTTACATCACGTCATCTGCAACCACCCCAGATTAGAAACATTCCATCGGACAGTCACACTCCGAGACGTAACGTGAAGACTCCTCCTTCGCCACCTCAGACATGTGCTACGCCTGCAATTGGCCCTACTCAGAATAATTTCAGCATTATTAATACCATGACTAATCACTCAAATGGTGTCGGTAATTTACAGAACATTCAATCTGATCTCAACGATTCTCTACTGAGTTCACAGAGCGCCGTACCGAACTCGTCGCGTATCATAAACATCTCACTGGAGTCACCCGTGGCTCCAAAAACGCCAATATACTCTCCAACACCAAGGCAAGTCACAGTCACGACGTCCAACGGTCACTCTCCACCGAGGATCATCACTAAGAGAATGCGATTCGAGCGAGTCATCGGGGGGAGTCCAGCCTCCCAATGAACCTCAAAACTCCGCACCGCGCTTGATGAATCTTCACCAAGCACCACCGACGTTCCCTTCAACGATACTTCCTGGACCGAGGTGTTTAACGACACTTCCAGAAGCAAGATCCACGACACTTCCTGGGTCGAGAATTTCACGTGGAAATCGCTCGGCATCGACGAGGAAGACGGCGATCTAGACTACAAGGGAGACAACGTGCCATCCAGGCAACGGCCCTTCGGCCGCATCGCCAAGTTCACCCTGGGGACGACAGCATCATCCGGACGGCTGTTGTTCACACGGCGAGGAGCATCTTGGATCGAGGTGCCACGCAGCTCGTCCTACGCTCCTGTGTGAGTCAGACGCCGGATGCCTACGCAAAATAATAGTGAGTGAACAACTAGACGACGGGACGCCTTCTCAATTCTACGGGATCTGAAAAGCCTCACCACTCCGGCAATATCAGACGAATTAATCCGGACTCTCTGGGAAGGCCGACTCCCGGTGTACGTGCAACGCGACCTAGCCGCCGTCCAAGATAAGAGGTCCGAAACTCTGACCGCGATCGCCGACAGCATCCACGAAATACGCCCGGAACTAGGACAGGTTGTTGCGGTCAGTACAGAGCGAACCACGGCAGGAGGCAATCCAACAAAGTACGGCGGCGGAGTGAACGATGCTACGGCTGCCGCCATCAACGAGCTGAAGGAACAAATAACGCAGATACAGGCGCAGGTAAGCGCGTTGACCATCGGGGGCCGCCGGCGACCATTCTCCTGCGCGAAATACCGTCGCCGTTGGCGATCCCGAAGCCCGTCACGGCAAGGTGGCTTATGCCTTTATCATGCGACGTACGGGGAACGCGCGAGAAATTGCACCTCACCGTGCACATGGAAATCGGGAAACAGAACCGGCCGTCCGTAAACGCGGCGTACGACGACGGTTTGATCTCCCGCTGCATTTTTCTTCTGGATAAAAACACGCGCATCTCGTACTTGGTGGACACCGGCGCAGACTTCAGCGTCTGGCCGCGCAGCAAAATGCAGGGACCTGCGAAGAAGAGCGAGTACGAGTTGTACGCGGCTAATGGGGCACGAATTGCGACGTATGGAACAGTCGCGATCCACCTCAACCTGTCCCTCCGACGCGCCTTGAAGTGGTATTTTACAGTGGCTGACGTCCAGACACCTATCCTCGGCGTGGATTTCCTGAGTCACTACGGGATGCTCGTGGACCCACGGAACAAAAGATTAATCGACACGACGACCCAGTTATCATCAAAGGGGTACGCCGCTATATACAACACGCCATCGGTGAAAACTATCTGCGGCGATTCGGTGTACCACCAATTACTGGCGGAATTCCCGGCCCTCACGCGTCCTCCGTCTTTCGGGAAGGAAAAGGCCCGACACGGCGTAGTACACCACATCGAAACTACGCCTGGCCCGCCGGTACCGGACCGCCTCAAGCAGGTAAGAGCTGAATTTGAGTTGATGATAGAACAAGGCGTGATGCGCCCATCGAAAAGCCCGTGGGCATCACCCCTTCACGTTCTGTCCAAAAAGGATAGAAATTTGCGACCATGCGGCGACTACCGAACGTTAAACGTTCGCACGATACCCAACTAAGCAGCGTGCCACCACGGAATTTGCAACCCTGCTCAAGGAACAAATGGAGAAAGTCCGGCCTCAGCCTGTGACACAATACAGGAAAAAGAAATTATTCACTTTCCGCGGAATTGGAGTCTTCTCCCTACGTATTTGTGGCGGATTGGTATCAATAGGGCGCCGACAAGTCGAGCCGCGGGTACCAACCGCCAATACTAGAGGGCTACGACGACAAAGAGTCTGTCTGTCTAACTCGCTGGCGGTCGAATATACGATCAATTGATATAAATACCGCACCTAGCGAGACTCCCTCTACGTCTATGGCAGGGACTACCGGGCATAGCCTTACTGACGAGTCCACCGGTAGTCCCGGGACGAAACGCACTCTCTCTCTCTTTTCTTCCGTCACATATTCTTGCGACACGACGCAATTAGGGGCCCTTTACAGCCGCCTTACGATGGACCATTTAGAGTAACGCGAAGAGGCGAGAAAATGTACACCAACAATGTTAACAATCGCGATATAAAGGTTTCCGTCGACCGGCTTAAGTCAGCATTTGTAGTATCAGAGAATCTCGACGCGAGAACCGCCGAAACCCGTGACATACTTATTCCACTAGAACGAATGAACGCTCGCAATGAAAGCGACGTGAAGAGCGACAACGAAGGAAACACTAGTAATAGGTATGTTACACGGTCAGGCCGAAGAGTCCGTTTTCCTGATTGGTTACAGGCTGGTTTCGGCTAGGCATCACAAAAAGATTACCCACGGGGACTTTCTCTGCAAAGGCAATAAAACGTTATCACTGGTAGGGGAGTGATGTAGCGGCACAAGAGTTGGAATTTGCTTCAAACCATGTTGTTGTTTAGCTTCGGAGTATCAAGACCGTTAGGTCACAGGTATTGTAAGGGGTTATAAACTCCGGGGAAAACAATCGCGCCGCTACATGTAACCGTAAAACAAGACGAATTTGTATCTTTTGACCTTCTTCTGACGATTATGACTAAACGAACGTGATCGCAAACGATTCAGTATAAACTGTGACTAAACGTCTGTATAGATATCGTTTCGCGACAAGATCTGTTTTAAATACACTAACGAGTACACATATTGGTAGTCTCATTATTCGATCCCCTACAGCTCTTATTAAGGAAGATAGAGGCCTGTGACATTATTCAGCTTGGCCAACATTGAACAGGGCATATTGATAAGCCAGAGTAACTAACATACAACCTTTTTTTTTTTTTTTTTTTTTACGTGGAGAAATCCTCATGGACACTCCGCTGTTGCAGTAATTGCGTAACAGCAGAGTAGTGTCGGACTCTTACCGACTAAAACTCCACGATGACCACCCGACGCGTATGACAGAGGTGCTCCAGGATTCTCTTATGACTTAACTTCAGTTGCACCCCCTTCACGCGTTCTCTAGTTCTAGCCAGTCCTAATATTTCCTGACTATTGAATTGGCGTTAGGGGGGGCCATTACCCCTAGCGCTGTCTCTCCTTATTGATATTCACCGGAGGCTTGTCTTGTGTGCTTCGACAACTCCCATACAACCTGGTGGTACAAGCTATGAAAAAACTTTCCCGGACATGAGAAAACACATTTGCCCAGATAACGTACGAAAGGTATTAGAGCCCACCAAATAAGATTTGCTACAATTAGCTGTAGTTCGTCACAATAAGCCTATGAGTATCGCGCGTCAGACGATTTTCGAATTAGTTGATGCTTGGATGTTCAAGATACGGAAGTGCAGAGAGATGAGACGTTTATGTACAACTTGATCATGGTGCAACCCATTCGTCAGCCAGAAAACTTCATGCACGATTTTCTAAAAAGAAACACATTTCCCCCCTTCCTTATGCCGTACCAATCCTCTCTCGTCGCTCCTTATCTCATACACAGACAGGCCAAATAATGTTGCCGATGACGGCCAACAGCCTGGGTACATGTACGGGTCTCTTGCCTGCGACAGAATTTTGTTATGTGTAGTATGCGGGGCAGAAAAGCACTTTTGCCATTAATATGAACTAGAAGATTGCAGAAAAATTGTAAACATTTTCCAAATTTTATTAATTTCATTTCATTTCTTAAAGTCTACAAAACTGTTAATCAACATTAAGCAAATATACAAAATCTTGACGTACAGAATAATGGAGCGAATATTAGAAACGATACTACTAAATCTACAAGCTAAAATGTACTATACAAATTTTCTTTAAAATATAAGACATGCAAAGTATATATTTCTGAAATTAAAAAATATCGGATCAAACACTCTTCGAACATACTTCGAACGCTCATTATTACGTATATTACCAAACCAATGCATACAATATAATATATAAACTAAGCCAACGAAAGGCGCAGAGACTGGAGAACATGGGGTCCCCGAGCGTGCAGTGCGCTTCAGCATCGTTGCGAACACCAACTCCCTCCGCTTGTCCCAATGCCATCTCGAACGGTGAGACTGCAAACAGAAAATATCCATATATACATCAAGATAGTAATGCAATTTCTATTCTTGCAGCACCGACGTAATACGCGGTGCTCCGTAATCGCTCGAGATTCCATATAGTTGTTGAAATCTCTACGCATTTGGTAGATAAAACGTTGCGAGAAATCCTCTTGTCACAGTTAGGTCTTCCAAACCTGATCGCTTGCATTTTTCCGGCTACTTCTGCGTTGCAACGTTACTTTTATTTCTGCCAACTTAGACACGACATCGTCTAAACTGCCCAATTCAGGACACGATGGCTCCTCCCGGGGATTCTGTTGAGACGATCCCGGATTTTCCGTGTCCTCACCATTGTGATAATAATGTATAATAATTTATACATTATTTGTTTATACATTATTTATACATAATTTGTACAATTTACCTTCTTCTTCAAGCATTGTTTTTTAAATTTCTGCCATTTTGAAGCTGCTGATGATCGCCGGATGCGTAAATCATTTTTAGCTTTGGAAAGAGCGCACGTCAGCATTGCTTCAATCCGTAAATCGCGTCTGCGCTTTCGGCGACACTTTGATCTTTTGCGGCGAACTTCGTCAATCCAAGTTAGTAACCGTTCAGTTTCTGGCTTGTCGGCGTTAGTTTTCGAAAGTCCCTTCTTTGTCCTCGCCATGCTTTCTCAATTATTTCACCTAATTATTGAGTAAGTAAAAAGTATACCAACCTGTATCCGGCTCCTGTTTGTTGTAGAACAATACAGAAGAGATTCACACAACTGCACACAAAGGATTTGAAACCACCGAGCAAAACACCCTCCTCACAGCACAGTCGTAAGATGACTAAGGGAAGTCTACGCTGCGCGTCTGAAGTCCGCTGTCTATACCCCCTCCTCTGTCTTTATGACGTAGTCTTACGCGCGAAAATGGAAACTAGTTCCGTGTAAAATCTTACGTTGGCCTTACATTCTCAGAAATTTTGAAAAATGCTTTAATCCAATTAATTTTTAAATATATGTGCGACAATTTTAATGCTAAATTTTATATATTTTGTACATTATATTAAAATTCTTCATTTACAGGAAATAATCAATAGCGTATGAAGGTGTACTGCACGTATTATTTGGCACGTACACTAATGTTGATGCAAGAATAATTATTCCAATGATTTTAAGTTACACACATAATAGATAAAGTAGGCTGTAGACTATGAAATTCGTATGAAATAAGCAGAGAATAGTAACTAAATAAATGTATATGTATATCGAACATAAATCTTGTAAAAATAATATATTAAATTACATTCAAATCAAATATATAAACAAGATCTGTTGACTTTTAATTATTTTTTTGAAGCACTAGTATCAAATAAAATTGCGTCATATAAAAATGTCATCCCGAAACACAGTTTAACGTGATACAATTGTATTACTTTAATTTAAGCAGAAAATATCTAATCATATTTAACAATTTTGAAAAACATACCTCTACTAAACTATCATTATCTTTTCCTATACCATCGGCAAGGCCCTGAACAGCAAGCAGTTCAGCGGTTGTTAAATAACTAGCCAATTGTTCTCGAACTACATTTACTTCTCCCTGATACATAAAATCAACCAATGCAGCCTAATCATCGAATTTTACATTATTATTATATATTATAACAGGATGCTGACATGGATTTTCGTAAAATAGAATAAGTATCATTTACAAAATATATGTTAACAGTAACAAATTATTAAATTCTTAATTTCACTTTACCTTAAATAAATCTCTAAAATATGTACTACATGCAGATAATAGCAGTTTGTCTGCTCTTATTCCTTTTTCCTTCGCAGCTTAAATTTACATCAACGAGATCTTCTTCGGTTCTCAGCGTATCAAAAGCACAAGTAATATGTTTTAAGTAATTATTCCACCTAAGAGAAAACTGTTTAATCCGTAAAACAATTATATTAAATTTGCAATTTTCAATCTGAAAAACATTTGACTTCAATGAGTATATTTTGATTTTTACCTGCCGGAAAACTGATGGAACAAAAATTTGTTACAACTATCATGTACTTATGTAATTAAAACAAGACAAAGCTTTTATAAATATAAAAATTGTCATAAATATTTTGACGCAACGCATTTGAACATTTTATGACTCATTGTATTAACACCACATTATTTCTTTTTTTGCGAGTATAATAAAAGCAATAATATTTAAACAATACATACTTGTTTAGATGCCTTTCGCAATATGACTTTCCCATAGAGCAGGTGGCTTATTACAAAATTCACGTCATAAATGTAATTTTCTTCAACTTCCAAAGCAAAAGTTATAAGTGTCCACCCAGGAATACCCAACATTTTGAAACACTTAAATAATACAAATTTCATATTTGGGTATTACATATTTCTAACAATTGAACACTACCATGCTTACCATGCTTTCATTAGCATGCTTAAAATGACTTTATATTGAAATTATTTGTATGGTATGCCCATTTTCTTATCACCCTTTATTTTTCTTTCTCCTTCTGCAGAAGAGTTAAGACTATTTGTATCCTCCCTATATTTGTCTATTATACATCCTACATACTTTCGCAAATAACAAAAAATAGCAAGGTCAGATATAGCTTCAATGTATACGGTCATCACAATGAAATGTGAATTACCTTCGGCAGATCTAAAATATTAAACGTGAAACGATGATCTTAATTTGGAATAGATTATAGATACACAATCTGTTCGTTTTTTCCTTTCTTAGCAATGATCTGTTCCATTGTCAAACAAGTATTTCCCTCAGTAGCCGGATGAAATGCAAATTTATATCGTATTATGCTTATCATTATACTGCAAGTACTTTGAATCACTGAAATTGCGGAACCATTTCCTGTTATTGAATGCAAAACATACAGCACGAACACGTTTTCCATTATCAAAAAACGCCATACAAATGTCTCATCCATTGTATTAAAGTGATAAGAGATAGACACAGCACCAAGCCTGCAGCTTATAATACAACAATTTGCACCAGTTTCTCAATTTTCCCCAATTATATTCAATGTTTACAATAATCATCCTTTGTTGCGACCGTTCGCGGTGAGACGCGTTCGCTAGGATAACGCGTCAGAGAGAGGCGTAAATTCTCGCTACGATTATGTTAATCGACGCCGCGAAATAGTCGTTCCCCTGTTTCGGTTAAGATAACAGAGGTGGTTTAATGAATGTAACACTGTATTGACAGGTTAACGTAGAATAATATATTTTACAATAATATGATGAATATATTACAGAAATTAGACTCGACTTTGCGATCTCTCTAGATTAATTCGTTTGCTCGTCAGATTTGTCGAAGTGTCACGTTTGACTCGTCAGAAGGAACTGATCGCCCTTCGATTATTCCTTTGCCTCATTTGGAAGACGACCCCCACTATGCACGAGTCACGCCACCGCTCGCGCCTATGATCACGTATGCCTCTTCTTGTTTGAAAATCGTAACGGTCAAAAATCGACGTTTCTAGAGCTCGCTGCTTGGCGACAACTATGCTCTCGTCGATACATTGTATATGATCCGGAGGGCAGAAAAGATGGTCTGCCTGCGACGTTGTAGAACCGCGAGCGACGGTTAGAAAATATAGCCTCTGGTGAGCCTCGTGGCGTAACATACTCCCCCCGTTGAGAGTGTACCGATCAAGTAATATAGTATGATGTTGTGAGGATCTCTGGTCAGACTTCGGTGCTGTTGATTGTTTCGGAGTCATCTGGAGTCGTTATGCTCGGTAGTGGTACCATCCGCTTGATGCTCCGATCCAGGGTGCTCGTTGCTGTTCGAACGGTAGCCGTCCGTATGATGCCGTCTGCGCCTGGATGGACCTTGATGATTTTGCCCAATGGCCATTGCATTGGGGGAACGTTGTCTTCTCGGAGAATGACGATGGTGCCTTCTCGTATGAAGTGACGGCCCTTGCTCCATTTGTTTCGGATGTCTAGCTCATTCAGGTACTCTCGTTGCCAGCGGCGCCAGAAATGTTGTTTGACCTTTTGAATATGTTGCCAGCTGGAGAGACGATTGGATGGAGTGTCCCTGAAATCTCGTTCTCGAAAACTTGTTAAAGAATATCCGATGAGAAAGTGACCGGGAGTGAGGACAAGATGATCGTTTGGATCAGATGATACTTTTTTTTTTTTGTACGTGGAGAAATCCTCATGGACACTCCGCTGCTGCACTAATCGCGTAACAGCAGAGTAGTGTCGGACTCCTACCGCCTAAAACTCCACGATGACCATCTTATGCGCGTGACAGAGGTGCTCCAGGAATCTCTTATGAATTAACTTCAGTTGCATTCCCTTCTCGCGTTCTCCTGTTCGAGCCGGCTATTGAGTAGGCGTTAGGGTGAGGTTGTTGCCCCTAGTGATGTCACTTCTTCTGGTCGTAGTCCGTTGGGGTGGTGGCGGGGTGGCTCTGGGTCGTCTGACTGCCTTCCGTCTCCATCGTCTTATCCTGCAGGGGTGAGAGTTTTTCTTCCTCTCCCTTTCCGCTCGCTCCTTCGCGAGCATAACTCGCTCGCAGAAGAGGCGGACGGCCTCGTATTCCTGTGACCCTCTCAACATCGCTTCCACAATCGCTGAGGGGATCAACGTTTCTCCTATGGCGTGCCGCCAGGGTGTAGCGGGGCAGCTCCCACGCCGGACAGAGCTCCAGGGTGTGCTGCGCTGTGTCCCTGTCCTCTCCGCAGTCGTGGCAGATGTCTGTCGTCTCTCGCCTTATTCTCTTCAGGAACTCGCCGAACACGCCGTGTCCGGAGAGTACTTGTGTCATCCTGAATGTGAGTGGGAGGCCGTGGCGGCTCCTCCATGCCCCCCAGTTTGGTAGGACCGCATCCGCGCCTCGGTGTTCGCTTCTCCCGTTGATCAGTTGGGATCGCCACAGGTTCCATGTGTCCTCCTCGGCGGTTCCTGTGTCGTTTGGAGCCGCCTGCTCGGTGGGGTCTTCTCCCGGGTGCCATTCTCTCCGGCGGGTGTATCTCTTTTTGAGCGCCAGCGCCCGCAGCTCCCCCGGGGGGGACGCGGCTAGGGTGGACGCCGACGCGTGCGACACCGTCCGGTATCCCCTAATGATTCTGATGGCGGTCATTCTGTGTAGCCTTCTCAGGAGCAGAATGCTGCGACGGCTTGCCATCAGGTCGTCCGCCCATACTGGGGCCCCGTACATCACTCGTGACCGAACGACGCCCTCGTAAAGTCGGCGCACCGCGTCTCCGGCCCCGCCGATGTTCGGTAGTAGGCCGCACAGGGCATTGGCAGCCGCTGACACCTTCGGGATCAGTGAGTCGAAGTGCGGCTCGAACGTCCACTGGCTGTCGATGGTGAGTCCCAGATACTTCATCTGTGATCCCACCCGGACGGTTTTACCTGCCATGTTTATGCATAGGCCGGGCGGTGGTGTCCCTCGCCTCTTCCTGTCAAAGAACCAGGTGGCCTCCGACTTCGCAGGGGAGACTCTCAGGCCCAGTTCGTTCACGGCACGGGTCGCACAGGCCGTTGCGATTCCGCCAATGCGCAGCGTCTCGTGCCAGCCACGACCCTCGACCAGGATTAGGGTGTCGTCCGCATAGCATACAATGGCCGCGCCTAGGGGTAGCGGGCATCGTAGTACCTCGTCGTACGCAACGTTCCATAGTATGGGGCCCAGCACCGAGCCCTGCGGGACGCCACGCTCAACGGATCGCTTTTCCTCTCCTTCCTTACTGGTCTAACACACCCACCTGTCGTCGAGGTAGGCTCGGATCAATCGGACGAGGTAGCTGGGAACCTCGAAGTGCTCCAGGGCCGTCACTATCCTATCCCATGGCACGGTGTTGAACGCGTTGACGATGTCCAGGGAAACCGCCAGCGCCACGCCTTTCCGGGAGACCATGTCCTCCGCAATCGCTCGTGCGCGTCTGACCGCGTCAATCGTCGAGCCCCCCTTCCGGAAGCCGTACTGGCTTTCGTGCAAACCTGGCACTTGGCCCGCTATGTGTCGTTCCAAGCGGGCGGCGACTACCCTCTCGAGTAGTTTGCCGACCTCGTCCAGTAGGCATATCGGCCGGTACGCTGACGGCGAGGTCGTCGGTCGGCCCTCTTTATGGAGCAGGACCAGCCTCGCCGTCCGCCACGCCCGGGGGTAGACTCCCTCCCTCAGGCATCTTGTGAAGAGGTGCCGGAGTCTGGGGGCCATGACCCCCATCACTTCCCCCCAGATCCGGCCAGGGATTCCGTCCGGGCCCGGTGCCACGTTGCGGACGGTCATTCTTCTGGTTGCCTCCCATATCTCCTCCTCCGTGACTTCCCAGTCGTCCCTCCATTCCAGCGGTCGTGTCGTTTACCGTGGCCGTTCCGCCGCTCTGTTCTCTTGTGGGGGAAAGAGCGTTCCGGTGATCCGCGTCAGCAGCGCAGGTTCCATTTCCGCCGTTGTCAGGGTGCCCTTCGCGCGTAGTTTCTGTGTCACTGTATGCCCTCCCCCATGGGTCCGACTCGACTGTTTCGACCAGTTCGGACCAGGCACAGTCCTTCGCTTTTTTAATTTCCCTTTGTAGCGAGCACCGTAGCGCGCGGTACGTCCGGTAGCGCAAGGAGACTTCTTCTTCGTCGCGTCGTCGCCAGCGGCAGGCCCTTAGGTACTGTCTTCGGGCCCGGACACATCTCGTCCTCAGTTCCGCGATGTCGGGGTTCCACCAGTAAACTGCTCTGCTTCGCACCGTGCCCGGTGTGGCCCGTGGCATGGATGCGTCGCAGATTGCTGTCATGGCTTGTCGCAGGTTCTCGGCCTCCTCTTCCACGTCTGCTTCGGTCGTCGTTGCCGAGGCCTCCCAGCTCCAAGCTGTTGCTATAGCCGCCGCCCGGAGTAGATCTTCATTCCTCTCCTTTATTTTCCATCTAGGCGGTAAGCGCGCGTGTCTCCCCCTCGGCGGGCCGCGCCCGTCGTTTGTCGCCGGCATTCCAGGTCCAGGTGCGTCCACCTCCATCAATATGTAGAGGTGGTCCGACAGCGTCTCGACCCCTTCGGCCACTCTCCAGCCTGAGATCCGCCTGAATGCCTCGGGGGAGGCCCATGTTATGTCAACAATGGAGCTCCCTCTGCACGTCACGCAGGTACTGGTCGAGCCCCTGTTCACTAACAGAAGTCCAAGTCCCGCGGCCCAGTTTGATAGCGTGCGGCCGCGCGTTGGCCCTGGCGTTCCCCCATTCCGTGGAGTGCGCGTTGAAGTCTCCCAGGACGAGCACTTGTCGTGGGAGTCGTCGCCTGACGCAGTCGCCAACTCCGTCTAGGAATTCTTCGAACGCTGCCCGTCCACTGTTAGGTGACACGTACACCCCCACCACCATCATCCCTGCCCACTCGACCGCGGCGTATCCGTTGCCGCGTTCCAGCAGGGCTCCGTGGACGAACGCCCCGGGCGTTGATGTCCAGGTGAGCAACCGACAACCATTCCGTCCTCCTTTAACTCCTCCTTGTCCAAGCCGGACGTCCCGTATCCACACCCGTTTTGCGCTCACAGGCACTAGTCCTCCACTCTGGTTACCTCCCTTGCCCAGGCTCTCCAGTTTTCCGGAGATTTCGATTACGCACGCAGCTCCGTCCTCTCTACGTCTGCCTCCCATGTATCCCCACCCTGTGTTGTAATGGATCAGATGATACTGGAGTCAGCGGACGGGAGTTGAGGATAGACTCGATTTCAATGATAAGTGTATTTAAATTTTCGAATGTCAAGAGCTCGTTACCTGCGACACGCCTGAAATGTCGTTTGAAGGATTTCACTGCAGCTTCCCATAGCCCTCCGAAGTGAGGTGAGTTGGGAGGAATGAAGAGCCATTCGATCCGTCGGTCGACTAAAAGGGACTGAACCTTTACCTTATGATCGTCGGATTGCAGGAGATTTCGGAGCTCTCGTAATTCATTGTTGGCGCCAGCGAAGATGGTACCGTTGTCGGAGTAAATTGTCACACAGAATTCTCGGTGAGCGATGAATCTTCGCAGAGCAGCAATGAAGGCCTCGCTAGTGAGGTCGCTGACCAGCTCGATGTGGACTGCTTTGACTTCAAGACATATAAAGATTGCTACATATACCTTAATTTTGCGTCGGTTGCGATCCTTTCGTTCTTTGATGTAAAACGGTCCGCAATAATCTATTCCGACGTTGGTAAACGGTCGAGATTCCGTTATCCGTGAGGCTGGGAGGTCGCCCAATACGTAATCCACTGGAGGTGGATTAGCTCGGCAGCAACGGACGAACATCTTCAGCGTGCTCCAAACGTGACTACGGCCGTCGATAGGCCAATAAGATCTTCTTAAGGCGTATAAGGTAGCTTGAGTTCCGGAGTGGAGATTGATGAGGTGTTCATGCTCGATTATGAGTGCTGTGACTGAGGATTTGGGTACAATGATTGGGTGTTTCTGACTGAACGGCATTGGTGAGTGACTGAGTCGGCCTCCGACTCGCAACATCCCGTCTTTGTCCAGAAATGGATTGAGTCGTTGCAGCTTCCCCTTCACTGCAGAATTTCGATCTGTTCGGAGAGTGCGGATTTCATCTGAAAAATAACAGAATTGTAACAGTTTGACCAATTTGTTATGCGCATTGGTTAAATCATGTGTGGTTAGAGGTCTCCCTCGATCCTGTTTTTGTCTCCATCGGAGGCAACGAGCGGTAATTCTAATCAGCTTGGGCCAAGAAGAAAATCTCTCCAGTAGACTGTGGTCAGCAGGAGTCACGGCCAGACATGTTGCTTTCTTCTCCTCTGGTATTTCAGTTAATGGTACTGGGTTCCACGTCGGCCAGTATCTTTCTGGTTGTTGGAGCCATTCCGGACCATGTTGCCAAATGGTTGGTCGCAGGAAATCTTCGGGTGATTGGCCTCGAGATATGAGATCTGCAGGGTTATCGGCAGTGGGAATGTGACGCCAATCTGAGGTGTGAGTCTTCTGCTGAATTTCTGTCACACGATCAGCGACAAAGGTTTTCAGCGTATGGGGTGATGTATTGATCCAATGAAGTACGATTGTAGAATCCGTCCAGTAAACAGTCCGAGAAATGTTGCTTGGTAAAGCTTGAAGGACTGTGGTGGCCAATGATGCGAGAAGAAGTGCTCCACTCAGTTCCAGCCTTGGAATGGTTTGTGATTTCAGTGGAGCCACCTTTGATTTTGCAGTGAGGAGTCGTGTCCAGACATGACCATCCGGAGTGATGGTGCGAAGGTAAACGCATGCCCCATAAGCCCTTTCGCTAGCGTCACAGAACCCGTGTAATTTAATTTCCGCTGCAGCCTTGATTATCGTTTTACGTGGAAACTTCACGTTATTCAATAATGGCAGCTGTGCATAATATTTGCTCCATTCCGTGTGCACGTCAGCCGGTAGAGATTCGTCCCAATCAATTTTTAAAGTCCAGAGTCGTTGGAGCAGCATCTTAGCACGAACGATCACTGGTGCCAATAATCCAGGGGGGTCGTAGATCTTGGCGATTTCGGAGCTGATTGTTCTCTTCGTGATTCGAGAGGCGGTAGAATTAATTTTTACGGAATATAGGATCGAATCGTCAAAGGAATTCCAAACCACACCCAGAGTTTTGAAGGTTTGCGATTCGCCTAGTAGCAGCTTGTCGTTTATGTCCTGCTCGAAAAGTCCTCGTAGCAGTTCCTGGTCGTTCGATGCCCATTTTCGAATGTTTAAGCCGGCCAGTTCCGTGAGCTCCGTTCTCAATGATCGTGCCTCGACCTTTCTATCAACTCCTGTGAGAACATCGTCGACGTAGAAGTCTCGCTGTAAGACCGTCGCCGCTCGTGGGTACCGATGTCCCTCGTCGTCCGCCAGTTGATTGAGGCACCGAATGGCTAGATAAGGGGCCGCTGACAGCCCGAATGTCACTGTATTAAGTTGATAGGTGTCAACTTCTCCATCAGAATTACGCCACAAAATTTGTTGAAATTTTCGATCCTCTGGACGCACAAGAAATTGTCGATACATCTTTTCGACATCGAATGTAATGACGTATTGATGAGAACGAAATCTTAGAAGGATGAAGAATAAGTCATCTTGTAGTTTCGGTCCCGTATGAAGTATGTCGTTTAATGAAACTCCGGTGGTGGTTGGTGCAGATCCGTCAAACACAACTCGGAGTTTTGTAGTTTGGCTGGACTCTTTGATCACGCCGTGATGTGGCAGAAAATATCCGTCGTCCGTGCAGTTGTCCGTGGTAATCTTCGTCATGTGTCCTAATTCCACATATTCTTGTATCACGGCGCGATAGTCGGCTTCGAATCGTTTGTCTCGTTGGAATCGACGACAGAGGGAAATGAGTCGCTTCATCGCCATTGTCTTAGAGGATCCAAGCGAAGGAATTGTTTCGTTGAATGGGAGAGCGACCATGTATCGCCCTTCGTTGGTGCGTTGAACGTGATTTCGAAAGTGTTCTTCGCACTGTCGTTCCGCTTCCGAAATGTGTGCAGTGGGCGGTCCTTCGTCGATTTCCCAAACACGGGCGGGGTCCGCCTGTAAAGCCGTCGTGAAGGCGTGAAATGCGAGTGCTGATGATTGCGAGGTTGGGCTCCCCCCGATGACCCATCCGAATCGCGTTTTTTGCAGACGCAAGTCGGGCCCGTTTGCTTGACTGATGTCAAGTTGGCCGACACAGAGTGATGCTAGCGTTGGTCCGGCGCTCAACAATATTTCGATCGGCGCAGGCCTATGGAATCTTGGATCGGCTAGTTGGAGATTCCTCGGTATATGTATTATTGAGCGATCTACGGGTTGATCTGGGACCCAAGGCGATATTGTCGGTATGATTAGGAACGTCAAGGTGCGTTCGTATGTGCCGTCGATGGAGATGATCGTGGCCGTGATGTAACGTTTCGAGGTTGTCGATAACGTGTTGAGTGTTCCGATTGGGACCTAACGTTTCCGTTGGTTAAGTTTTAGCGAATCAGCGAGTTTTTCGGTGATAAAGTTCATGCTAGAGCCGGTGTCTAGCAGAGCTCTACAACGGAATGGTTGAACTTTATTGTTCAATATGTTGACCTGCGCTGTGACTAACAAATCGTGCTGCAGTGGTTCAGAAGGAAGCGAGGTCAATGAGTCCGTTTTCTGTGGTTCGGTCCCTAACAAGGTCGTTTGATGACGTCATTGTTTTCCTTGTCGTCTAGGACTGGACGATATATTTGATCCCGATGCCGTCGTTCGCGATAACCGAGATTCACGTTTCGGAGATGTTCGCGGAGACGATCGGGGAGACGATCGGGGAGACGTGGATGCGCGTCTCGAACGATGTGACGATCGCGGGGTCGGTGAACTAGGCGAAGATCGACCGTTGGATGATCGATCGCTCGATGATCGACCGCTCGATGATCGGCTTACACGTGGTCGTGATTTGCTATGACCATGGTCTTGATGTAGGTATGTATGGTGTCGCTGCCTGCAGATGCGACATGAACCGGCGGAGCAATGAGTAATAGCGTGTCCCTTACCTAAACAATTGGTACATAGAGACGCCCTCTTGGCGATTTCAAGGCGTTTTTTAGGCGACTTTGCTTTGAAGACATCACAATTCCATAATTCGTGTTGTCCTTGACAATTCGGACACACCAACGTATTATGTGTAGTTGTGAATGCGTAACTTCGCGGTGCGTTCGGTCGCTGACGTTTGTGTTGATCGGACTCTCTTTTTATCACGGTTGATGCTGAACTTGTCCTGTCGCCGTTCGTCCGTGTTTTCAGAAAGTCTACCAGATGCGTATATGACGGCATTTTCCTGTCCGGCAATGTGCGCTGCCATTTGCGAATGATGGCTGAGGGTAGCTTCGACGTGAATAATTTTATAAGAGCGACATTTGAGGTAACTGGTTCACCGAGTTTTTCTAGCGCTTGGAGGTTTACCTTGACCGTCTCAAGAAAATCATCTATCGCTTCGGGTGTCTCTTTGGTTATTTTCGGATAGTCAAAAATCAAGTCCCAGTGGCGCATGCAGACTTGACGGTGGCAGTCGCATTTTTCCATCAGAACGTCAATAGCGTTCGATTAATTTAACTCGGTGACATCTAACGATTGTATGCTTCGCGCGGCCTTTCCGGTCAAAGAGGATCGTAGGTAGTGGGACTTCTGCACGGGTGTAAGTCGCTCGCTTCGATCGATAGTGGATAAGAAGGAGTCGTAAAATGAATGCCAATTTTCGATGGTACCGTCGAAAGTAGGCAGGTGAATTTCAGGCAGTTTAATTGATGTCGGCTCGGCGATATTAGACTCGCAGCCTTGTGATTTCGACGACGATGCTGATGTATCATCCATGAGAGTGTGTATTCGTATTACCAGATTGTAATATGTGTCGGTTACTTCGGAAACGCGCGCGTCGTCCATCTCGCCTAAATCTTCTAATTCCTCTTGTAACAATCGATATTGTTTCCACGTGTCGTCGAGTAGTGTCGTATAGGCCGTTAAATGGGCCTTATTCGGTTGTCTAGATTTTTCGTATTCATCGAGTCGTTTCGATAGAAAGGTAAATCGACCGATTTGAAAGCCTCGTCTCCGATGCAAGGAGGTAATTTTCTCTGTATTTTCCATTGGTATAGCAGATTGTGAGAAGAATGCAATGAACGAGCTTACCTTGCGGTTGCGAGTTTAAATGTTACTCGTCACCGTGTGTGTCTCGTTTAATGTGTAAGACGTGTTCTTACTGAAGTCGACCGTCTAGTTGTTGGCGTGAGGCTGCGTGGTTGCGTTCTTGCGTTTTCAAGAGGGTTATGCCTCTTCAAAACTGATGGTCCCTGGCGCTACTGACTTCGCTGGAGTGGTAACGCTTCTGCTGCTGTTTGTATTGGATTCACGTGGCACTGTATGATAGTGGAGGTCACTGGCGTGCACTTTTCACTTGCCACTGTATCCGGCTCGAAGGACCAAATGTTACGACCGATCGCGGAGAGACGCGGTCGCTAGGAAAACGTTTCAGCGAGAGGCGTAAATTCTCGCTACGATTATGTTAATCGACGCCGCGAAATAGTCGTTTCCCTGTTTCGGTTAAGATAACAGAGGTGGTTTAATGAATGTAACACTGTATTAACAGGTTAACATAGAATAATATATTTTACAATAATATGATGATTATGTTACAGAAATTTGACTCGACTTTGCGAACTCTCTAGATAAATTCGTTTACTCGTCAGATTTGTCGAAGAGTCACGTTTGACTCGTCAGAAGGAACTGATCGCCCTTCGATTATTCCTTTGCCTCATTTGGAAGACGACCCCCACTATGCACGAGTCACGCCACCGCTCGCGCCTATGATCACGTATGCCTCTTCTTGTGTGAAAATCGTAACGGTCAAAAATCGACGTTTCTAGAGCTCGCTGCTTGGCGACAACTATGCTCTCGTCGATACATTGTATATGATCCGGCGGGCAGATAAGATGGTCCGCCTGCGACGTTGTAGGACCACGAGCGAACGTTAGAAAATACAGCCTGTGGTGAGCCTCGTGGCGTAACATCCTGCATATAAAATTGTTACCTTTATCCAATGCATACCACCTCTCTCCTCCTCTTTAAAAATATGACCTTTATGAACTTAATGTCTCCCAAAAACGTATTTAGCAGAAAGGATTCGACATCTATAACGATCCAATTACAAACTACCAGAGCATGTGTATCATAAGCGGATCTTTAAACGCCGATTAAACGCATTCTCTATCCAATCCTGGCTGAAACATAATTACTCGCACCCCCAGTAACCCACCTCTAAGTCATTCCAATCAACGTACTATGCAAACACGAATCCAACGCGTTCCAGGAATACAAACAACTGCCTGTAGCTGTTTAGCTGTACACGACGAGTATAATTATTTCGGGTACTCCTCCAGTACAAAACAGACACCCAAACGACAATATTTCAACACAAAAATATTTAAAACAATAGTTATAAAAGCATGATACTTAATACCGCGCTTGACATCAGGTATAATCAAAAATAAATTTCTTCAAAAAAATTTCAAGTTAAATCTTTAGCTTGTGTAATTGTATCAAACTTGCTCAATTAACAACGAGCAATTTCCATCGTGTTTTGACAACTGACTCATCGATGATGTTTTTCCTTGGAATTGAAAAAGGAATGTGCATAGTTTTGTCCTCCGTCCACACTCAAAATACTATCTACATGCTATAATTAGGGATTCAATTTTATAATACGTTGCCTCACTTTCCATCACTGCTTTCCTACTATCAGTCACTTGAACTGTAATATAAACCAGTCTTTTATTTCCAATACTATTCTGCATACCATTTATCAGGAACAATACATTTTATTTGTTAATTTAATAACATGCGAAGTTCCTCACTTGTCCTAACATTAATCAATGGATAAGTGAATTGAAATCTGTGAATATAAGTATCTAGTAATACAACTTCCGAACCGACGTAATTTGTTACGTCGCGTAACATTCTACTTAGCCCAGGCCACACACCGCGGGCAAGATGGCAACCAGATGTTTTCGGATACTCACTGCGTACGCTCAATAGTCTCAAGTACCTTCCATAAATCTCAGGAATTTCCTAGTCGAGGTCCTCCAAACTGAACAAACGTCTGTTTTCGAAGCATTTCTAAAGACCTTTGTCTACTACGGCTTGACAAGGGAAGTTTTTCTCACGTATGATGCAACATTCCTCCCACTAACCACTTTCTCTCGTGGGCGGTTAAGACCCTTCGTTTAACCAATTAACAACGAAGCCTATTCCCTCACTCTCCTAACTAAAATCGTCACCAACAAATCCGATGGCCCCGTGCGCTAGACACACCCATCCTTAGCTTTCCTCCGCCACAGAATCCTCTCCGAACCACACTGATTTTACATCCTTCGAACAGTCAACATCCTTTGACCGGGAATACACCCGTAGATCAGTCACTCACTCATCTCGTACATACACACCAGCGTAAGTGTCTTCTTTACAAGTTGTCAGAATAAACGGTGATATATAACTTACTATACTGTGTCATATTCATTTAACCACCTCTGTTATCTTAACCGAAACAGGGGGAACGACGATTTCGCGGCGTCGATTAACCGAATCGTTTTCCTCGCAACCGCGTCTCTCCGCGAAGGGTCGTAACATTTGGTCCTTCGAGCCAGATTCAGTGTCGAGTGAAAAGTGCACACCAGTGACACCCACTATCATACAGTGCCACGTGAATCCAACATAACCAGCAGCGGAAGCGATACCACCCCAGCGAGGTCAGTAACGTCAAGGGCCGTCACCCTTGAAGAGGTATAATTCGGTGGTTGAAACGCAACCACGCAGCCTCCTGCCGCAACTAGACAATCGTCAACAGAAGTAAGTTATAACCACTCCATTCTCAATTATATAACAAATAATGGCAACCGGAAACGAACTTGCCGCCTTGCGTCGACGCCGGGGCCAATATACCGGCCACTTTACACGCTTAAGAAAAAAAATGGACGTAATCGAACAATCCGGCTGTCCGCGAGAGGCCAAGTTTATCCAAATCAAAAATCGTCTGGAAATCTATGAGATGGAACTCCGCGTCATTTAAAACGAGATTGTGAGCATAGACGAGGAAGCGAGCGAGCGCGGCCTTGAAATAGCAGACGAGTACAAAAAATTAGTACTCCGAGTAAGCAATCAGTTAAACCACATACGACTAACTACGACGTCACAATCGACCAACGACGAATCAGCTCGCGAGACTGCTTCGCTTAAATTACCGGAGAATCATTTTCCGGGACATAATGCGATGACGCCACCTTCGCCATTGCCACAAGGGCCCACGGATAAAGTACCCACCATGGCGAATTCACAACCACCAGAATATAGCAGCAACACGTCTATCAGGATCCAGGGAAACAATAATAATCTAAACAGTAACGCTATTCAGACTCCGCCGACGGAGAAGATCGCATCGACTCGAACGCCGATCTCGTCGCGAGTCACGCGTAACTCATTGCATGACACCTGCAGCTCATCACCTACACGCGACTTAACGACAACCAAGTTCGCGTCCGCATTATCTCGACCGTCCTACCCAAGGACACTGTTAGGGAAGTGATACATTTACACTGTACATGAGAGTGTGTGTGTAAGGGTTAGAGGGCGTCAAGGTCTTAGTGGAGACAAAAGACTGTTGCCAGATGTTAGAAGAATCTAGGATAGTCGGTTGGCGACAAGCGTGCGTGCAAGACGTTCTTCAGAGAGTAATATAGATGTATAACTGTGGTGTGTGAAATATAGTCAATAATTTGTATTCCCAAATCCTCGAATTTCCTTAACACGTAGGAATATTTTTATCGGGTTATCGATGTAGCCGAGTTATTAAAAACGGATCGGACAGATGATATTCGTTTGCATATTCGAAACGTAATATCGAAACACATTTGGTCGTAAACAATAATACGCCTTCGTATAATATGTCCCATCTATTCACGTAATATGAGTACCATCGAGCTTTCTAATGGATTTGTGGTTCGATTACGATTCGATTCGGGATTTCGCGCGGTTAAAATGTGAAATTAGGGAACCACTGTCGCAACGATAGGATCTCCACTGGACGATGTAGTAATTGATCGGTTACGCGACCTCTGCTTCGTTCCAACCATTGCTTAGAGGAGCAGGCACGATCGTTTACGTCTCCCGGTGACATCGAGCCGCGTCGTAAATACGTACACGTAGCTCCTTTTTCGATTTCGACGATGAAACTAACCTGGCAACTAGAATCCGTTTCGATCGTTGTTAATGCCGTTGCGATTTTAACCGCTGCGAGTGAAAGGCCGCGTTTTCTCGCGAATTCTCGCGTCATCGCGTCCGTATTCGAAGAAGGGGAAGAGCGGATATTCGAAATTCGAAACGTTGGAGCGAGTTTCCGGCATGGTACGGCGGTCGTTGCAAATTGTTTCAACGTCGTCCATTGTGAAACTTTCCCCCGGTTCCACAGTTGCTGGTGCACGTACTCGGCTTAGCGCGCGGTTGCACTTACGTGCTAGGTGCGTGCTAAAGTATTTTCGAGTCTGCTGTAAACACACACCCGTAGACGTAGGAAACGCCAAGTCGTCCGTAGACCGTGTAAGAAGACCGGTCCCAACGCGGTTCTAAATACGGCTCCTTGCATTATTAATCCCCCAGAGGTGGTACCGTATACCGGGCTGTTATCGCGGTTACATCGTAATTCGCGACAACGTTGCACTCGGATACGCGAGCCAAGGTGCAATCTCGTCGTGCCATCTCTATCCCTGTCCGACGGGCGGAACTGTTCCGCACGCTTGTCACTTCCATGATCGCGCGCCTATTAATCTTTCAAGTGAAAACAGGGCGAAAGCTGCGAACAATTTGCTTCTTTTTTCTTCCTTTTCTCCTTAATTTCTTCGGATACCTGTTACGTTTTATATCCTTCGATTCTTCGACATCGAACGTCTCGATCGAATCGTGACGAAATATAGAAAATACCTAGAACTTGCAGCGATAGGTCGGACCTCGGAACCATTGCGCTGCTCCTTATCCTCGTAACTCTGTTCCATCGGACGTTTAAGGCATACAGTTCTAACGAGCTGTATACGTTGCTTACTTTCTCTTGCACGTTGAGTGCTTCCAGCGCTTCCATTGAAAGTGTATATAACGTTGGAGCGTTCGTTAGCAAGATGATAAATATTTAATAAATAAGTTGGAAATCGATATCGCACAGGCTTTCGAAACGGCTTTACGCGATGGTCGTTTACGTCTACGATCGTTTACACGATCGACGTTCGAACAACAAACACCGCAGCAACCCTGAAATCCGATTAATCTGCAGTAGGCAGGCACAGTTTCGTTTTTCACGCAGATTGCGAGCAATCGCGCTTTCGAACGAGCGTGTGAATCTGGGTATACTACTGCGGTAGCTCTCGTTATTAATTCACTCGGTCGTGCACAATTAGGTGAGCATTGTAGCTAGATGTCTCTTCTTCGGCGACACGGCTCATTTTGCGTAGTATCGTCGATTTGCCTAACTCGCAGGCAACGTACAATCGCGAGTTTATGCCGGCGGCAAAGTTTCCTTCGTGCATGGAAAACTTGCCGCGCGAGAACTATCGTGTGGGGAATAAATTAAGCGAATTTCGGGTTGCAGCGGCGTTCGTGTAGTCGAGAATTATCTCGAGACGAAAACTTTCACGGATTAAAGCGTGTTAGAATTTAATCTTGGAATTAGGATTAATATTCTGTGGAAGACACAATGTTTATGTTGAAATAATACAATGTGATATTTATTAAACAATTATTTCGAGAGTTATAAATGTGCGTTCTGGAATGTAGACAGTTGGCTAGTTATTCACAGACTGGCTTAGTGACCATGGCCCTTGAAAAGGTTTAGATCCCCACTCTCTATGCAGTAATGAGTGTGACCTGTGTGGGTGTCTGTGTGGCGTCACATGTGCCACAGAACCTTCTAGTAGCTTCTCGACGTGCTCGTCTAGAATGTTCCATCCATATCCTCACGTTTCTTCCGGCGTCCTTTTGAAAAAGCATGCACGTGCTAACTGCCGTGGTGCATCTCACGAACGCACGCTGGTGGGGATGGCGCTGGGCAACGAATGGAAGAATCTGTACGATCAAACACTCTATCCGCATGCGACTGATATCGTTGTATTCCAACAAAGCGTAATAATTTAGACTGTGAAAAAGCGACTTTTGTTCCGCTCGTCCCTTTTTCTTCTCCATCGGAAGCGGAGATAATTTGCGGAGTATCGAGATATTCTTATTCTTATAAAGAGCGAGGAATTCGCGAGCGCGGTTATTAATAACGCGATATTTATCAGCCGGCGTAAATAAAGCTCGTAAATACAGACTGATAAGCCCTGGGGAAAGGAGCAGAAAGTTGTACGGTTGATCGACTTTTACGAGATTTCTTGGCGAAAGGAAATTGGGTCGGTCGTTAATTACACCTATTAGCGAGATATAACATTACAAGAGGGTGGTCGGTAAGGGTGCCGCGAGCAAGTTTCTCAAGTTACGTATTCCTGGCGGCGAGTCTCGGTTTCTCGAAAGCGTAAAACTGTTAATTATTTATCTCTTGGGGGGAAAGGTGTCTGTTTTATGTAAACGGTACGTCTAAACCGATAAATTATATCTCGCAGCGGAACCGAGTTATCACCGGAATTTTATTAGCGCGATACGTACTTTAATTTTTGCCGTCTGCCTTTGCCTGTGTCTTTAATCTCGGAGACGACACGCGACAACACGACGCGTTATGCCGCGTCAAAGGATTTCGGCTTTAAAGCTTATCGGGGAGGACAGCGCTGCTCCAACTTTTCTTAGCTTCGGTTTACAGGAAGCTATAACGGAGTATCGAGAGACCAGCAGTGTTTTCTAAACTAGAAGACGCGACGCTCGGTGAGAAAAATGATCGCGAAGAACCGGTATATATTCTCCTAACCCCGAGTCTCCAGCGAATCTCTCCATCGGTATCGTGTGCGTTCACCGAGAAACTCGACAGCTTTAATTCGCATTCAGCTTTTTCAAGCATCATCGTGTGCCGGGCTTCGTACGTTGCCCCTTTTACCGGTGCACCGTGCGTCCGTATATTTTATTAAGCGGCAAACAAACGAAAAGAAAAAACAAAAAAAAAAGAAAAAGAGTTCTTTCTAGGCTGAAAGTTCGTTGGGCGGTATATCTCCGTGTTCGCCGTGCCACCGGTCTTGCGCGCGCGAGAAATCGTCGAAACATTCGGGACACTGCTGAATGTCCTCGAAGCCAAGATAAATATACCACGGGCGTTATTGTCGGGAAAGTTGCGAAACGCGAGGGACGCGTAAATCGGACTAGATTAAAGTCGAAAGATCGTTGTTGCGAGCTGGAAGTAAGAGGGCAAGAAGTAAGACGAGATACCGAAGAGGAAAATGCATTAGAATCATTCGAGATTCTTGCAAACTAGGTGGCCGACTTGCGCGGCCTTCATGAATGCGTAATTCGTCAAAGATTCCGTGTTTTGTCGTGCACTCTTCGCGCTACCGTCTCCACTTTCCAAGTGAAAACGGATCTTCCATTCGACGGATACAATAGCGATATTAGCGCCGGCAACAAATATTTATTTATTTATTTATTTACTTTTACGGGATAAATCCTTGGATCGAAAGAAAGATTAGCTTGGAAGACAGAAAATAGGACGATAAGTACGTTCGAGTTGTGGTTAGGTTGGGTTACACGTACGTAAGAGAAGAGAAAAAGAAAATACATATGTAGATGGAGTAACGAGACAAGAGAAGAAAGTACAAAAGGACAAAGAACAGGATATAGTAATGTAAGATGGTCGGAAAAGATGCTCGAGAGAATGTCTCGAGTCTTAAGGATAGCATGGGTTGACCGAAGATATCGTTAGTCGACTAAGCTCATCGATATGCAGCTCGTACGTCTTGCGGACTGGTTTGCCAACTGCAAAGGAAACGGTCGATCCGGAGAAAATTCATCGAACAAAGTTCCGGTCGACCACACCGTGCTTGGAGACACGGTCGTCTCGGAATTTGACCAGAGATGGAAGACGAGAAGTCCCGTTTACTTTCATCCGAGAAGTTGGACTTCGCGTGGAACGATTCGAATACGCGTTTTGGGCAGGTGAAACAAAATCGTTGGAAGAAAACACGTTTAACGCGTAACGAAAGGAGATTCTTCGTTTTGCGATCGACGGCTCGCAAATTTGTCGAGGGCCGATCGCTCCTAGATAGCGGGATAACGGAAAGGTGGAAGGTAGGCCAGAGTCGAAGGCAGTTTGCCGGTTATTTTCTCGGTTGGACCGATCGATCGCGAGAGCCCGCTCCTCGAACAAACGTCGACTGTAGAGAGAGGTGGGGAGGAGAGGGTTGTAAAGAGCAGCGACGGCGTCTCTTACTTTGCTTTTTTACTCTTCGAACGATCCTGGAATCGGCCTGCTCGGCCGGTGACGGACCACGAGGAATAATTATTATTCCGCGAGAGAGAGAAGGGAAAAAATGGGAGTCGTTTGTTCAAACGCGACGAGGGTATCTTTCTTCAAAGTGGTTTCGAAGATTGCACGGGCGGCAATGGAGAAAGAGAGAGAAGGAGGCGGCCGTAATAATCAAAAACATTCTTAAACGTCTTATCCCGGGACTAATCTCGAAATTTTTCTCTCCTGGATGTCGAGAAGGAAAAGAGATTTCTCCGGGCGGAAAGAAACGCCATCCGCTGGAACGACTGCCGATGTTGGTCGATCCGGATCTAGAAACGTCGGATCGAGGAGGATCTCGAGAAACGGCGAGTCGCTGTGCTCTGCTTTGGAAACTCGATGGCGGGGCCGAAGGCGGAGGCCAGCGAGACCAGATACACGAGGTTCGTCGTCGTGTTTGCAGCGCACGCGAATGAAAAAAGAGAAGAGAGCAAAAGGTCGTGGGAACTGCAATATACACGCGTCCATTCATCCGGATGAAAAGGTTCGTTATAGGGGCAATTACTGTGGTGGTGTGGTGCGCTGACCTCTATCAACGGCCGCACCCCCGTTCTACTACACCTTACTCGGACGCGCCTTACTGTTCTCTGCATTTTAGATTAGTTTAATGTCGGCCGAAGCGAGCGAAAGCAGCCGCCCGTTGCTCGATAAGAGAATTAACCGATAGGGTAATAAGGAGGAGGCCACGCGAACCGTCGTTCCTCCCGACTCTTCCTTCCTTCCTTCCTTCCTTCCTTCCCTCCTACGTTCTCCACCTCCTCCTCCTTCTCCTCCTCTTCGTGATCCAGTCTCCGCCTTTCCCTTGCTTCGAACGCGCTTCGTCAACCCATCGGTAAAGTAAAACCATCATCTTGCGAGACGACCGATGCGCTTTCTCCGTTTTCGTTTGCTTCGCGCTTGCTGCCCGAACGAATGGACAAACAGCTGTTCGTCGATTACAGGACGACAGATTTTCTGGTTAGTAATTCGGATATACATAATATCGAGCTGTGTCGCTCGATTCGGAATATACTCGCTGGCCGATGAAACTTATTAATATGATAATCATCGAAGCAAGGAATTATTATCACGGTGACCTATTAAATATCGCCATATATTACGCATTGAATATTGCGTTATTACGCTGAGCCGTAAAATAATCCTATCGTGGGGAGTAAATGTTAATAAATTCAATCGGTTAAACGAACGATGCGCATCCGACTGTCGTAGATGGTTGGTTTCGAAAACATAAGAAGACGAAGACTAAAAATAAACGCGAACAAATGTGATCAACGAACGACGATATACGATTAAATTGGCTGGTTTTTAATGGTAGAACGGCGAGTTTCGCGACAAAGGATCGAACGATTCGGCTGGGATCGATAGTTTCGACGAGTTTCGCTTCGAGATACACGGTTACTCGTATTCGTTGACTAGTGGAAAATGAAACGAGAGAGAAGAGAAGAGAAGAGAAGAGAAGAGAAGAGAAGAGAAAAGAGGAAGAGCAGTGCGTGTTTTTTTCAAAACGGAAGAATCGATATTCCGTTTGGAACGGTTGGATCAGAGGGAAGAAAAGGACGCCGGCGACGGGGGAAGGGAGCGAACGCGTGACTGTGACAGCGCGCGTTGAAAATATACCTATCGACGTTGTCATCGATAATGCGTGGAATCGAAATTTCCAGGCGGACGAGTTGGTTCGGTGGCAGAAAAAGTAAAAAGTAGTTAAGGCTAACTATACAGCCGTGAATCCATCATATTAGCCATGGGACTAATCGGTTGTACAACGGGCCGCGCGGACGACAGAAACGCGCAATTTCGAATCAATCTCCGGGGATATCTGACAGGGGCCGGTCCTCGTTCGTTTTTCTCCGGCTGCAGTCAAATCGATAGCTCTATACGGCCAGAGCGAAACCGCGCCACGCCGGCCTGCGACAAACGCGAAACACCATTTCCGTGGAAAGCAACCGTGTAACCTACTTGCTTTCGAGTAACCGGAGCCCCGGGGTCACGCAGACGAAACGCCGGTCGTTACGACCGTTCGCGGAGAGACGCGGTCGCGAGGAAAACGCGTCAGCGAGAGGCGTAAATTCTCGCTACGATTCGGTGAATCGACGCCGCGAAGTAGTCGTTCCCCTGTTTCGGTTAGGATAACAGAGGTGGTTGAATGAATATGACACAGTAGTAAGTTATATTTCACCGTTTATTCCAACAACTTATAACGAGGATAGTTTCGCTGGTGCGTATGTACGAGATGAATGAGTGACTGATCTACGTGTGTGTATACCCGGTTAAAGGATGTTGACCGTTCGAAGGATGTAAACTCGGTACTGTCTTGGGAGACGATGCTGTGTCGGAGGAAAGCTAAGGATGGGTGTGTCTAGCGCACGGGACCATCGGATTTGTTGGTGCCGATGTTAGTTAAGAGAGTGAGGGAAATAGGCTTCGTTGTTAATTGGTTAAACGAAGGGTCTTAACCGCCCTCGAGAGAAAGTGGTTAGTGGGAGGAAAGTTGCAGCGTACGTGAGAAAAACTAACTTTCCCTAGTTAAGCCGTGGTAGACAATAGTCTTTGGAAATTCTTCGGAAACAGACGTTTGTTTGGTTTGAAGGACCTTTTCTAGGAAATCTATGAGATTTATGGAAGGTACTTGAAACTATGGAGGTTACGCTGCGAGTATCCGAAGACATCTGGTTGCCATATTGCCCGCGGTGTGTGGCCTGGGCTAGGTAGACTGTTACGCGACGTAACACCGGTTCTCCCTTAAACGCGATTAATGTATCGCTAGCTGGGAAAAAGGGAGAAAGAAAGAAGGAGAGGGGATAAGAACGAAGATAGAAAAGGGATTCGCATCTCGTGGAAATCGACACGGTTCGATCCACGTTTCAGCGAGCTTTCCGCCGTCGGAATCGACAATTGCCGGAGGAGGACCTTTTTGTCGAGCAAAATAAATAGACATTTTTCCCCTCCTTCGTTTTTCAGTATGTTTACCAACCCATTGTTCTATTCACCGTCGCTTCCGGCAACGTTCGATTTGGAAATGTTGACTCGGGAACATTCGATTTGGGTAACGTTCGATTCCGAAATGTTTTATTCGCTGACGATCGGTTCAGAAATGTTTGAGCCCGGAGATGGTGGATTCTCATACGTTCCATTCTCGGAACGTTCGATCCTCGGTAACACGGAGTTTAGCGATTCTCGAAACCCGGCAGAATCTTCGATTCGAAAGTGTTTGATAGACGTGCCCCGTATATCGTGCAAACACTCTTTTATACGAGTTTCGTGTATCTTTCTGCTCTCGGTTGTGCGACCAAAGTGCGCGATCGGTGTTTAGAACGAAACTTTCTTCGGGAAAAATCAGAACGTGCGTTACAATTCATTTACCAAGGAAATAAAGGCAAGGTCGATTTTGCACCGAGCTCGCCGTTTTCCGGGAACGTGCTGATATCCAAACGGACGGTTTGTATAAATTTCGGGGAAGGAGTAACCGGTTTACGATTTCGTCTGGCAGCAGCCTCTCGCGAATTATTCGCGTCGAAGATTCCGATGAACAGGGAAAGGGAAGGAAGGACGACAGAGGAAACGTATCGGTACAGGGCACCGAGTTAATTACATTAAAGATTCTGTACACAGATAAATTAGCTGCTTCTCCGTGCAGATAGTAATTATCGGGGTGATAAGTGGTAATAACAGTTTTACGCTAGTTTCAGCCTCTACCTGCTTCAGCTAACCGTTAACGAAGAAGACGCGGCAGTTAAAGCACTCGTTATCAAACAGCTTAACCCCGTAACTCCTTCGTGATTAAAAGCATCGCTATTAAGTGTCGTTATTCGTCGCGTTATTAGGGCGATACAGCTCGAACGTAATTAGCTCCTTGTGCAAATAATATCGGGTTGTCCGACAGTTTGCGCGGCGGATGTCGCGCAAGAAGAACGAAAACGACGAAAACGGGGAACAAAGGAAAGAATGAAGGCGGAGAGGGGCCGGAACAAAGCATGAGTCGGCTCAATGCGCGTACCTCGTTTTTCGGTTCTCTCGATAACCTCGAAAGCTCGTCGTTGTTCTTCGTAACGACGTCGTCGGCCGGCGATATTCCACGTCGTTAAAACAACCGGGACGAGTCAACACGGAGGCTTTCTTCCTTTTTTCTCTCCTGGAACGGATGCTCGAGAGGAAAAAAGTTTCCCGCCTCGTGCTCGGGCCACGAGCAAACGTTTTAACGCGATTGAAAAAGTTGAAACTCTAACGAGTGACTAGCAGCGATTAGCAGCAGTTTCCGAGTCGTATAGAAGGCGTGGTGTTTCGTTCGTTAAGTCACTGTTCACCTAGAAGCGTTTTCTATCGGTCGGTAATCGGAAAAGCTCGTCCCTCTGCTTCCGTTCCTCTCTCCATCGGCCGATTTACGCGACCCTAGTTTTATCGCTGTTTTATCGGTGGCCGTGCGTCGAAGCGTGCCTTTTTAAAAAGCTCGTACCACGGCAGTTTCTTCCGCTGCTCGTTTCTCGCTGGTCGCCACTGCGCGCGCACTTATAATTAACAATGTCACCGGTCGCGTCGAGTTGTCGCCGGTGCGGTTGTTAGCGAGAAGCTTTTAACGAAGCCGGACGAGGCGACGTACTTCTCTCGACTCCGTTTCTCCGCCAAAATACCAAGATCGATATCCGGTATCGGCGATGAAAACGCGCCGGTCCTTCGCCGCGCGATACGCAACGAAAGCAACCCGATCGCAGCGGGCTGATTTCACCGAGCCCGATGATTAAAAACGGGAGGGAATCGACGGTGCGAGATTTCCCGGCGAAGCTGCGGACGAGTACTGGATATTGAGATGAATTTAGCCGCGCGACGACGTCCTCCTTTCGGAAAATTTCAAGCGAATTTTCGCGGAAAAGTCGAGAAATTTGTAGAAACGTCGTACGATTCGTCGTATTTTATTAGCTCTATGGGCAACACGACAGACGTACGTACGTATCTCGAATTTCGTTTCCGCGAAATTTCACGGTGCCGGGAGAAATGATTCGCAAGGGCTCGGATCTTATCGTTGACGCGAGTCGATTTTCCAGGATCGTGAAGAAAGTATCTGATCAGCTGAGCGTATAACACGGTTTCTTAGATATGAATTTCTACGAGCGCAACCTAACCTCGACCTATTCCGATTTCAGATAAGATTTCCATCTTCGAGGAGACGCGAACCATGGAAAGAGAGGAGAAAAGTTGTAGGTATCGTTTCTGCCGCGTAGCGCCGGCACTTTCTTTGGAAAAAATTGCCGTTCGGCGAGCGTGTTTAACGTTAATCGCCGATCAACTTAGCCGTCGTCAATCGACCGAATCGAATAATTTCGAGGAATCTTCCACCGACTCTTATCGTCTTGGCCTGTTTCGCGTCTCCGTCGGCCGATTTTCTCGCACCGCGTTCTCCACCGCGGTTTTCTATCCGTATAATAGAATAGTATAGTAGAATAATACGTATAATATAATAGAATAGATACAACGATTATAACGCGTTGGATACCTGGATGTACCGATTGCCCCGGGGCGATCCTCCGTTTCTCCGGTTTTCGTTTCTTTCGTGCCAACCGAACCGAACAAAGGCGACGGATAGTTTCGCGGATAGTGGGCGTGCATCCATACGACGATAATTCTTCCTCATTTGTCGTCGTTTCTATAATTTCATCCGCTGCTGCCCCATCCAGTAGAGACTGGCCTGACCCCGATTTTATTATATTATATCATCCGCCCTTTTCCTACGTTTCCTCTTTCATCCCCCTCTTACCACTTTCCACGCTTTTCCTCCATTCTTCGCCGTTCCAATTGTTCCGTCGTATCTCTACCTCTAGCCTGTTTCTCAGGCTGCCTTCCCCTGTTTCCTGCCCGCTTCCTTTTTCTCCTTCGCTTGTCACGCTTTCTCTTATTTAATCCAGCCTCTCCTCTCTTCTTCGCCGCGTTCTTTCTAGTTTTTCACCGAGGCCTGCCTCGCGCCTCCCGTCTGCCGCCTCCCGCTCCCTCCTCGTCGCTGTCCCTAATTCCCTTCTCAGCCGGTTAAACCCTCCTGCCCCATCGTTCCAAGCTCCAGTCGATCCGTGTCTCCGTTCGATGCCGCCCCATTCCGATAATAACGCGCCAACCCGTCGCCGGAAATAAAGAGCACCTCGCGCTGATCCCTTTTGTTTCATCCCGAGCGATTCACCCCTCTCCTCGTTCGGTCGCCACCTCCCTTTATACCAGGCCGGTAAAAAATAATTGCAGAGCCGAAAGCGACGGAGATTCACGGCCCCCTTTTTCACCGCTGCGCCACGCCGCGCAACACCGCGCCATGTCGTGCCGCTACGAACCGCGTACCGTGTTCCCCTTTTGTCTTCGATTGCCGTCCGGTGACAGCGTTCTTCATCACGGCCTACCGTCGCACGCCCTTTCGTTACCGGGTTGTCGCCACCCCTTGGAAAATACACGACCCGCTGCAAACCCGTTGCTTCCGGACATCCTTTCGTGTAAGAATTCCACCGGTGAATGCCGCACAGAGGATTTAAGATAGAAGGGTTCTCTGGTTTGAGCGAGTGGAGCGAGTGATTAATGCGAGGCTGGATCTGACAAGCAGGGCGTGCAGGGGCAAGAACGCAGCAGACCGAGTATACGAGAACAGCGGATTGCTTCTGAACCGAGATCGAGCGACGGTCAGTCTTTGCCAGGGATATCGAGTAACCGTATTGATGCTGCCGACGATGACTTATAGCCGCTAATTTGCCGGAGTAGAAAATACGACGCGAAATTTCCAATTTGGAGGAAACGGTTGCCGCCACCTTGATTTTCGCTACCGTTTACAAGCTTCTAACGTTAGCACGTTATTTGCGATTCCATGGTAGACGATCCAATTATCTCGGCCAAGTTTTCTTCTTCCACTTTAATTACCACTTCTCAGGCCGTACAGTTGTATTTTCTTTGGCGAATCGGCTCTTACACGCGCTGCGCGAAATTAAACTTTACCGTTAAACTTGGCTTTCTTGTCGATAAAGTTCGATGGACATGGACGTATCGCGCATCGCGGCGATCGCCTTCCAAGCTCAGCGACCAAACGAAGAATCAAAGTCCCGCACCGTGTTTCGTTATTACGAACTTTCCGTTGAACACGCGCGCTTACAGCCCCCTTGCTTCCTTTTGCTGCGTTTCAGCCGCAGTTCCCAAGATATTACGACGTTAACTACGGTAATTAAAGTACGGTTCTACGTAGACCGTGATTAACAGCTGGCCGGTGTACCGAGTCACAGGCCGCCCCACGACACCCGACGTAAATAACAAAATTAACTTCTTCCCTTTCTTAATCGCCAGGCTCCGGACGAAAGCAACGATGACCGATCGTTCGTCGATCCTGCAAATTGTCCCTATAGCGGACTACGTTCGCCTATACCGGAATCGTCACGGCCCGCCATAAAGTTCACTTTGCCTTCAACGCTGTTACGTCCAAGGAATTGAGACGTTTGACATTGATCGGCGAGCAGCCAGCGCAATCAATCGGAATTTTTGCTCGGTCGTCGAGCTCGATCAGCGGCTCGCTTTCAACGCATATCCCAGCATGTTGTTTCGCGACGAAAACGCCACCTCGAGGGAGCGTTTGTGCAAAAAGAGCGGCTAAAAGGTGAGAACGCGACGGCGACAGTTTTATTCGCCCGTCACGACGTCACGACGGTACGACGTTACGACGTTAGGACGTTACGACGTCCGACCGAGCCGCGACGTAACTACCGCGAGACAGCAAGCCGCTTGGAAGGGATGTTTTTAAGGAGAAGAGGCAAGAAGAGAGAAAAAAGACAAAGGCGGTTATAAACGCAAAGAAAATACGAGTTCGCCGCGATGTTTCCGCGTTGATATTACGTTAGAGGCGGAACGCTGACATTCACGGTTGCGGAAGGAATCCATCCGTTAAACGATTTAGAAAGCAACTGGTTTTATTTCGGACAAAAAGATCCGACTCTTGCGCGACGTAGTTTAAAGCCGCCGTTTAATCTTGAGTCAGTTGCCCGACTTTCTGGTCAAGGGCTCTCACACGTATGCGTTCGTTGATGTTTCGCGAACGTTTATCGATAAAGTTAAAAAGTTAATTAAAGCGAAATACCGATGAAACACCTCGTTCGACGAGTTTCTCTCGATAAAGGAGTTGCAAGTCTGAACGTTATTGGAAATTGCGCGAGAAGGTTGGACGGTGGACGAGCTTGATAGTTGGACGAGGTGAGGGCGATCCGCTCCTCATCGCGGAAACTTCCAGCGAAACGTCGGACTTTATTCCTGACCTATCGAAACTTGGCGCGCAAAATTTACAAACTCGGCCGCGTTCGTCGTTGGTTGTCAGAACGTCCAACGATACGGGCATATTCTCGAAAGATTACACCTAATACGGGAGGATCGAAACAGAAAACTCGAACGAAGAATTGAAACGAAGGTGGCTAGACGGGTACATGCTCCGACCTTCTCCGTTTCGTATTCGCTGCACCGTGTACGATAGCTGTGATATACGGAACGCAGTGAAACTGGAACAGCTGAAAGAAAAATCGAAATTGCGAGTTGAGCGTTTTGCGGCGCAATAGAGCGAGATATATTTAACGGCGCTGATCAATTTACCCGGAAGATCGTTGCAAGCCTAAGAATAGCTCCGAGTTCTTCGAGGCAAGCCCATCGCGCAGAGTAATTAATTTTCTTAATCGACTAGCGAACAATAAATTAATCAACGTCGAAAAATCCAAAAATTTAACGTCGATCCAAGGATATTTTCGGCCAAGGCGTCGCAGGTTCCGTTCGCCAGAACGACGATCAAACGTGCTGCTAAACGGATTAACGGTGAATTACGCGAAGCAGCTTTTAATCGACGCTGCTCGAATATCAATTAAGGGCGGGAGTAGCCCGAGTGGCAAAACCGAGGTAATGCCGTATTTCGAAGAGATTGCTTCGCCCCGAGTGATTTAACGTCGTATAATCTGCTACGTGTTTCTTTTTTGCGTCGCTTCTTTCTATTCCTTTTTTTTTAACGGTACCTCGCGCACTTGTCGACGCGTTTGAGTTATTAACTCTCTTGTCCCCTTCCATCTCCTTCCTTTCTCCTTTTTTCTCTCTTTTTTTAATTTCTTTTTTATTTATTTAGATACCTTTTGTTTTTCAACCAATCTTTTTAAAGCGCTCGCGGAGGTGCTAAATATATCGTTTTATGCTTAATACATGCTCAACAAAGTGGATATAGAAGCGACGTTGAAACATTTTACTCTAAAGTTAGCCGTTACAAAGAAATCTGCGCAACGGCTCCCGCAGGACGTTACAAATTTCGAGGACCAGTTTTACAGCGTTACGAAATATACCGCAACAACATCGGCACGAAACCTCGCACAGTCTGAATTACCGTAGGAAAAAAGAAATTCCACTCGGCAGCAGGCATTCGCGAACGAGTGACGCAAAAATATGTCGGTTTCCACGAGGATGGGGGGCGGGGGGGGGGGGGGATGAAAAAGAAAAGGAAGAAACCGTGGAACACGGGGTGTCGCTGAACCGGACGATAATTTATGTATCCGTTCGCTAAACTTGCGGATGCTCGCTGATCGCGTCGAACGACAAAGGCTTAACGAAACCGTATTATTTCTGCGAGTCCGACGCGGCGTGCCGATAAAAAGAACTAGCAAACGGTTACGAGCTCGACACCCGGAACGTCGCTTGGATCTGGCAGAAGACGGTACGATACGCGGAACATTGGACGGATAAAACGAACACCGTCGTTTATCGATAAACAGAGCCGCTGTCGTAACGCGTTCTGTCGTGACGCGCTCGAGCAAAGTGCTGGAAATTTGTCACGTCGTGCTCGAACGATCGTAGCTAAACTCGGACGAAACGTGGCGGCTTCCAGTTGTTCGTTGTTAGTCGTTTCCAATGGGATACGGCGGCCAAAGGTAAAATAAAAAGCTGTTAACGAGATCGTCTACGGCGATGAGAATCCATCGGCGATAGCCGCAATTCCGTCCGAGTAAACGGCAACCTACTCGCTACAAACCTAATCGTATCCTTGTGCTCGTGATTGGTATATCTTGCCACGTCGATAGACCGCCAGCGACAGGTGCTACGTATCGATCTTATTAGACAGGAGGAACAATGGCAAACAAATCACGATCGCGTCAATGTCTATACGTACAACGACGCAAACGGAAACGTTTGTCCCCCTGATCGTTCGTAGTTAGACCTGTCGGACCAGCGAAATCGAGCGTTCTCGATCGAGCGTTCGCCAGCACAACTTTTCGCTCCTCTTCTTACGCCTCCTACGAGCGTGCAGGTAATCTTATTCCGAAAATGTATATGGAGAGTCGTGAACGCGCGTTATAACATACAGGCTGGAACGAACGAGCGAAGAGACGGTATCGCGATACCGATATCTACTTGAAACGCAAGATAAAGGAACGAGGGAGCAGCTCCTCCCTTTCGGAGCTCGGTATTCGATCGATGACGATCGTTTCGACGTCCAACGGACTAAATACGTGTGACGACGAGAGCTGGAATTACCAATACGAAGGTAAGTAGGTGTCTGTTTTCTTTTGCCCGACGCGTCGAAATCAACGCGCGTGTGTTTTGCAAAGTTTGAGAACAACGACGCGTCGAACGTATTTCAGCGATTCGCAAACTGTAACCGTTTCCTCGATATTGTCCTATAGATCAGCTACTAACTAAATTGTTACGAATTTTCAGTTCGTTCCGTTCTCGTTCTCGTTCTCGTTCCGTTTTCACGCTCTTTTCGCGCACCAACATATGAAACGGACAGAGATTCGATGGTTACACGCACGTCATCGTACTAGGAAACGTATCAAAGTCTCGCACAGAAGGATCAGTCTGGCGGAAGATCACACGGATGTCACAGGTAGCATATTCGAACATCATGCGGGACGTACGTCTCGCAGGCAATCTGTTTATGCGTTATTGTCCCGTCCTTGAACGGAATAATTTTCAAACAGCCGCGGGATATGTGCATCTGTTGCGATACGAGCGTTACAAATACCGCTGACACTTTCTCTCGCCAGCAATATCTCGCTCGGTAGAAACGCTTCGCCGCCTACGTTTGCTGACAACGATGCTGGAAAATCTCGATTCTTTGCCTCGACAACGTCTTACGATCGTCGCCGCTGTAAAAACGAGAAAACGTAAACGGAACGTGTAAACGAATAAACAGGCAAGTTCATCGAAGCAACACGAAAAACTTCTAAAAACTGCGAGAGCCGCGTTTCAAAGCATCAAACACCACCTGTAAATATTCAGCCATCGCGCAGACAGCTTTCAATCGAGTCGTCGTCGATCGGCCGCTTTTTTCTGGCGTTTGCCCGTGAACGCGAGTAACCGTGCCCTGTCGAATCTGTCGATACGCAGAGCGCCGAAAACAAGACGCGACGTTCGGCGGAACGTGCCCGAACGATCGTTCACCCTTAGCCGCGGAATCAACGCGAGAGAATGGACGAAAAGGTTCGATATTGCTGGAACGGCGCCCGTCACGCGGATCGAACGACGCGCCAACGACCGTGCGTTATAAACCGATCTCTCGAAAGCCGTTCTGTGCGTCGCGCGATCGTTTTAATACGTTGGAAGCTCGCTCTCGCGAGAATCACCGCCCATTCTAACTCGCGTCTCCGAACGTCGTGCAAAGCAAATACCTATCTGTTATCCAGCCACCGAAACCTTTCCTCTCTCTCGCCGACGTCACTCCTCTCCTGGTAAACTCGAGTGCATCCGTTTAACGACGGAACCTTTCCGCAACATTAATTCTCTTTTTCCTCGTTCCTTACGCGCTGATTCGCCGATCGAGTCTTCTATTCGCAGAGACAGCGTCGAGACGGTCACCACGGTTTTTACGTTGGTAAAACGCGGCAATACGTTTTACAAAGCCGCTTAAACGCACCGTGACTATTGGCTATTAACGTATCCTATTATCGCAACAATGCGAAACTTTTCGTATGCGTATTTTCGTATATGCGTATATCGGTCGAATATCGAGAAAAGGGCACTTTGGATTTTCACGCTTTTCCGATATATCGCTAAACGCTAAAGACGTTTTAAACAACTTTTTCCTGCGCATACGTACAACCGATGCGGCGTTTGGTCTTAGTGTTGCGGTTATGCGGGAAAGCCTTGGTTTTCGAAGCTCGATGTAGGTAGCAGTATCTAATATTAATCCGTTCACCGCCGTGGCATTTTTTATGTTTACACCGATAAGGGTAAGCCGTGAATATTGCTAAATACTATAACCCGACCCAGCTTGGAAACTCGGGCCGAGCTACGTGTAATATTTTCCCGTGTAATTCGTGATTGAAGGCCGAGCGCCGACCGTGCGTGTAGGACAAAACCGTTCGAAACGTCGAGCTTCGCAACGTATTTCGAAAGCATCGAGATCGAAGGTGGCCTCGTTTTTTCGAATATTTACCGACTCTCGAATCGTTGCGCTTCTTCTAGTATTCTCCGCATTCGTCGTCGAAAACGGCGATCAAACGAGCGATAGAAAATTTTAGATAAATTTCACGTCATTCTGTATTTTCCTTCGCAACTTGCCCTCGATTATCGATTATTTCTTATCGTAGAACAAATTATCCAGGAAAAATCTTACAACGTGCTATCGTCAGCGTGATTTCCTTCTGTGATTCGCTCGTGCCGGACAGCACCAGCCTCGTTCGAAAAGTTCGAGGGGCAGGGGGCGAGCGAGTCTATTTCCGTGCGCGGAGTTAACCAGCATCTGGAAGGAGTCGCGTAAACGTGTCTACGCCCGGAGAGGATGACGCTCGTTCGCGAAGAACATATACACGAGGGCCAAGAAAGCACGAGCGAGGGTTGTTGAGCGCGTTTTGCGTTCGACGCGCAGCCACCAGCGAACCAGTTAATTCTCCGCCGTTTCGCGTACAATCCCTAAATTACGAGCGAGACGAGACCGCTTTGTCGAATTCCTGGTACTTAAGTCGGACCCGGTGGTTTTCGCATTCGACACTCCGCGTTGGTTATTCGCAAATTTTTCGTCGCGGTATTTGATCGATTTGGCCGACTCGGAAGCGCGGAGAGGGCTCGAGGCTCCTTCGCTTGGTGCAATCAACAATTGCAATTTTGTTAACTGCTCCGCGGGCGATCAGAGACCACGAAAAGTATCCATCAGATGAAAGCAGATCAGAGGCGGAAGATCAAACGACAAGGAACGCGGGCATAATGACCTTAGGTCGTGTTTAGGTAACTCGTGTTTTGTTTTCATCGCCGAATCGTTTGCGATGAGGAAAAAGCCAGATCCTGGAACTTTTGAGTCGCTTACGAGCTTTGTGAATGATTCGTCGCAGTTGCGAGTAAATTTTTTTTTTATATTTTACGTGGAGGAAATCCGCACGGACGCCAGGCCGCTTCTGGGGAAAGCGGCGTGGTAGTGTCGGATTCCAACCGACTAAAACCTCCACGATAACCGTCCCGGCTGCGATCGAGAGAGGCCCGGGAACCGATGTGAGCGTTGCAACGGGGCCTCCCCCGCGCGCTTAATACCACGGCTGATGGAGCGGTGTGTGACCATTGTCACACCGCCTCGTCGCCGGAGCCACCGACCCAGGCAGCCCAATTCCCCTAACGGCCTAATTAAAAAATAATTGTAGGAATTATCAAAAAATATGGACTACGGGGCCCCAGGTGGATGTAAACCTGGAATCTGTAGCTGGACTACTACACTAAGGCAATGGCAGTACGGATATTCACAACACAACTGTTCTTCTGTATACACAACACAATTACTCTTCTTCACTACCACATTTTGATGACAGGTGACGATCGTTTCGTTGTTCGGGGTTAGTATCAATGTTGCTGTGTTACAAGTATTACGAATATCAGGAGGAAGAATTTTTTTTCCTCTTTTCTTTTTTTTTTGTTTTTTCTATGTTGTTTTCATAGGTATTCTTTTTTTTACTTTTTTTATTTTATTTTTTATTTTATTTTTATTTTTCACATCTCGGGAGGTAATTTCTCGTAGAGAGACACCTAAGACGTAGAAGCTGCGTCGCCCAAGTACGGATTCTCACACACATCACATTTCACTTCTGATCCTGAACTCACTTATATCAAAATCCAGGAGGGAATGGATTCGAACCGCCAACCTATGTGTTTGCAGTCTGCTACAGTAACCACATAGCCACCGTCGTCCTGTACAAAGTATAGTTCCATAATTCTTATTTGATGCTAAACATTCTGATCTCGCACTATTAGATATATATTATTCATTATTCTCCCTCCCCCACCCCCTCTCATCCCACCCCAACCCCGCCCCCTCCCTCTCATCCCACCTCTCCCCAAAGTTACACAGCACCCAAAAAGCAGGCTACCGAAGCGTCCTGTTTTGCGACAAAGTTTTCAGGACAGAAAAAAATAAAAAAAATTCATAAAAAAGCTCCGCTCCTCAGCGGCTTAAACCCAAAAATTGTATTATACACGAAAAATATAAAGCGCCGACGCATAATACAGCATGGCTACGCCGTACCGCCACGTATCAGTACCTTTGCCTAACATATCTGTTGGAATACGACGATATCAACCGCATGCAGATAAGGTAATTGATCGTACGGATTCTTCCCTTCGCTGCCCAGCGCCATCCCCACTAGCGTGCGTTCGTGAGATGCACCACGGCGGCTAGCACGTGCAGGCTCTTTCGAAAATTCGCCGGAAGAAGCGTCAGGATATGGATGGAACATTCTAGATGGGCACGTCGAGAAGCTACTAGAAGGTTCTGTGCCACATGTGACGCCACACAGACACCCACACAGGTCACAATCATTACTGCATAGAGAGTGGGGCTCTAAACCTTTTCAAGGGCCATGGGTCACTAAGCCAGTCAGTCTGTGAATAACTAGCCAACTGTCTACATTCCAGAACGCACATTTATAATCCTTGTAATAATTGTCTAATAAATATGTCGGGTTTACATTAGAATTAGGGTTAGGGGCGTGAAACGAATCCTCGTTTGGGTTACACGTTGTCGTTATGCAATAGAGAAGACATTGACTAGCGCAAATACGATTATTATAGAACCGGACAAGTAACCGTGGTAGTTAGGTACTCGAGAAACTAATGACAATGATCCTAGGTTCAATAACGAATCCGCGGTCGACGGGATGATAGATGAACGTACTCACAAAATCCAAGTCGGATGCGTAATATTCACTGGCCGTAAAGGGTTACTCCTTAATCGATGAGATCGCGAGCGAGAATGCCTTTCCCGTCCCGATGATGCCACAGAGGAAAACTATAACGGGGTGTGTCTAAGGATACGAGATCATCGGATTCGTCGAGAAAAGCCTTCGTTCAGAAAGTAAGGGAAATTGACGTTGCTGCTAATTGGTCAATCTCCATATCGGTGGTTAGAGAAGGATGCTAGCCGCCCTCGAGGGAAAGTTGCTAGTGGGAGACGCCGCTCGTTGAAAAATACGTCTCCCCTATCTTCCCGTAGTTGGGACAAAGGCTGTTTGTCTGTTTGAAGGACTTTAGTTAACTAAACCTTAAGATTTATAACGGGCCCTCGGGCTAGCCGAACATGTACTGCGGAGACGCATCGACATCTTAATACCACGGCTGATGGAGCGGTGTGTGACCATTGTTAGACCGCCTCGTCGCCATGCCAGGCAGCCCGGTTCCCCTACCGGACTGCTTGGCGGCCCCGAGGCGCTGAGCCGCCAAGCGCCCAAGGCCCGAACCCCACGGAGGGGGGGCCAGCACGCTTCGCCAACGCCACACGGAGGTCCCAGGCGTTCACCCATCCGAGTACTACCCGTGCCCGGCGCTGCTTAACTTTCGTGATTTGACGGGAACGAGTGCATTCAGCCCGGCCAGGGCGTTGGCGTTGCGAGTAAATGGCTCTTTACCAACGTTCTTCTTCCATCTTTCCGGATTCCAATCCTCCAGCATCGATCTCGTTTTCTTGGTCTACGACGTCGTTCGACGTATCATTAGCAGGATAATTAGTTTCCTCTTTTGACAAATTTTTATCTCTGTTGAGATGCGATTACATCTTTAGACACAACGTTAGGCAATATTCTGAGGGGACAAGAAGTTTTGGAGAGAATGGTAAAGAAAATTTGACTTATGACACATAAGAATTATTTATTTTATTATGTAAATAGACCGCGGTTTTTTACGCATTTGTGGAAAATTTGCACGTAATACGACGAAATATATATGCTTCCTTTAATATTTTTCTATAATACTTAATAGGTAATGCAATTGTCCACCCTTTTGTCTTTTATCGGGATTTTATTTTTTTAAATATATTGTAGGTCTAATTATAAAATATTATTGTAGGAATTATCAAAAAATATGGACTACGGGGCTCCAGGGGGATGTAAACCTGAAAGCGTAGGTTTTGTGCGTGTCTATGGAGAAAAAGGTTTCCCTCGCGCAACTATGATCGAGCATCCAAGCTCGAAGGATACAACGTAAAAGTGGAGAGGAAAAAGCATAATCCCGGCAGAAAGGAAAGATCCAAGTGCTTCTCGCTTGTTCTTAAATCCGCAGAGTAAATGGAACGGCAGTAAGAAAAGCAATGACCGAAAATGGAGCGTTCCACTGAATAATGCAACGTTAGACGGTGAATAAATACAGACGGATAAAGCCGTCGCAGCCTCGGTATCGCCAGCTTATTAACGATAAAATCAACGATGTCGCGATACTTTGTCGATGCGACGAACGCTCGTTCGAGACTTGGCTTCGCGATGAGAAACAGTTTTGGAGGAAACGCGTGTAGATAAGGGAGTGGCGATTCCGTCGAACCGGAATGCGAGGAAAAGAAGCGAACGATTCTGCGAAGCTGACGCAGCGCAAACTTTCCTCACGACGTTAACAAACAGAGAAACGGAAAAGTAATTTCTCCAATCTCGAGAATATTTATAAAACGCGGCAAACAGAGGTACATATCGCGTGTTTACGCTTTATAAATAGGAGGAAAACAGGAAGGATGAAAGAGGACAGGCGGAAAGGAGAGAGAGGCGGGGGGATTGGCGAGGAATATCAGGATAAATTTCCACGACAAACACCGAACGAGGCAGTCGAGTAAGCTGTTTCAAAAATATACGTACGGACAGCTCTGGTTTCCAGCTACTGTTCGCAATTCGTACGCTTTGGAAAGTTTGGGAAAGCCGACGGCGTACATGCACGCCGCTCGCTATTTTCTAACGCTCTCATAAACTTTCGATGCAGTCCAAGTATTAACGTGGCAGGGCAAAAACAAGGAGAAAAACGCGTATTCGTATTCGTCGATGCTGCTCTTGGCGTCGATGAAACCCCCATTGCGATCGAAATAAACGGGCGAATTTTCACCGACCTATGAAACGCCCGACACCGCGTATTTGTTCCCGGCGAAAAATACGAGAAAACCTTTGGTAGGGTCAATTTTTTTAACCGTAATCGCTCACCGGATACGCAATGTTGCAAGTTTGTCGCGATGAAAAAATGCCAGGAAAAAAAGAAATTTCTCTACACGCGGCGTACAGCCCGATGACTCTTGACAACGCAACAAGTTCGGCGATTTGAAATTTCTATTCTTCGAAAGTGAAACAAACGTGGAAAAAGCGCGATTTTGAGTAAATTCCCGGCAATTTCATAATGGAAACGTTTCGATTTAATTTACATGTACTCGTATCGTCATCGATGTTTCGAGTTCGATCTTACGTGGCGCGGAACCTATTAACGCGATGCTTTTCAGAATGAAACGGAAAGAGTATCGGAAAGTTGCTGACGTTCTTGAACGCGTAGACCCGGTATTACCTGGGCACGATTCCAAACGCCGCGAGCTTTTATCTGCATTTTCAATTTACTTTTTCGTATTAAAAGTAACTGGCTGCTGCTAGTTTGTTTACATCTACATATAAACCGAACTGATCGAGGAAAAATTGCGTGGAAAAGAAAATCACGAAAAAAACCGAAAGACGTTGGAACCGCTGGTTCGTGGGAGCCTTCGTATTCGCGAAAGCCATATTTCGTAGAAATATTATTTTTATTCGCTCGTTTGAAAGAAAGCGACGAATCTCGTTGCGTGGGTGACGCTTGCGAAGCATACGAAAGGAGGGAAAAGAGAAGAAAGGAGGAAACACGGTACAAAACAGGGCAGAGCTGGCTGGTTAATTTGCTTGTAACGATGCTCGCTAGTTACAGCTGGTTGACGTTTCCCGGCTCGGTTGCCACGGACCAGAGCGGTCTCCTAGAAAATCGTCGACTCGCGAGGGTGGAGCGTCGCGCAACGGCTTAATTATCACGAGCACGAAATGAAAATTAGCCGACGACGATGCGTTCGTTCGTTTCCGGGTGAAACGTGGTGACACTTTGCACGGCGAAACTGAAAAGCAGACGGTACGCGGCAGCAGAGACATCCGTTAGTCGCGGTTGTATCGCGTGCGAATTATCGACGGGATCGGGATCGCTTTAAAAATGCCTGGCTCGTGTTCGATAAATCCAGCAAACAGGATTATTACAGCAACAGGAAGAGATTATAAGAGATACAAACTCTCCTCTCTTTGCAACTTTGTATTTCGGAAAAACGTTTCGAAACGAACGATCGAGTCACGTTCCGTTCCTCCCCGTACACGCTTTCGCCACCGGATCGGTAAGCAAGTTCAGTTTCAGTTTCGCTTTCGGTTTCGGTTTCGGTTTCCGGTAGAAAGTGGAACTCGCTGTTGAAACGTTATCCTCTTGACGTCTCTTTAAATGGTCGTGATTTTGCTCCGCTTTAACTCCTTTCGAACGACGGAAACCACGCTTGCAGAACCGACGTTAACTTTTCAGCGAACATGGTTACAACGTGTCTCGCGGTGTCGCCAGTCAGATGCGTTTCGAACGCATCGACGTCCACTAGAAAACTAGAAAACGATAATACCTCGTGCCCGAACTGTGAGAAACCAAGGATCGCGCGTCGCGCAAGAAGAATTACTGCTTTCGTTGGTCTATCGAAGAAACGATAAATAGTCCCTCGTAATTCCATCGTGCGAAACACGTGGTCGGCCTATCGAAAAATGGCCACGAAACAAATCGTGCACGAGTTGGAGCGATCCGCGACGGAAACGTCTTACTTAAAGTATCGTTGCCATTTGCTTCGAAGCGACAGGGACACGATACGGAAAGCCTTGGGGATCGAGTCGTTAACCAACAGACCGTATAGGTAGGAGAGTACCAGAAACCGCGAAGAAAGGACGACGAACCGCGACACGGTCGTCGTAGAATCGAAGCACTGCAGCCGTGTCGGCCCAACAGACGTAACAACGGTGACCACCGAGAGAAATAGGAAACGGGATAAAGGAAACCCCTGGGCTATGGTTTGACAGCCGACCCGTGAAACCTGCCGATATGCGCGCTGTATTAGAACCCCGTCGGTCGAATCCGTGTGTTGGCGAGACTTCAAAAAATCCTGACACCGAACGCATCGCAACTCCACTCGTAATCCGATGTAGCTACACGCTAGAAGGACGTTCGTGTGCACTGGGGACCGGATACGCGCAGCTTTACGACTCAGCTAACCCCGCTGCGTCTCCTCTCGTCCTGGTCCACACACACGCGTGGCCATGTTTTCCTCGTCTCCGAGGGACGCGCCGCTTTCACGGAATTACGATCCATCTTGTCCGAGTTAATTCTCTTTGCAGACAGACGTGGCACTCAGTAATCCGATGAATTCGTTTTAATCGGTCGACTTGTCGGAAATTGGCGGATTCTACGCGGAATGCACGGTCGAACAGGCGCCTCGCGTCGTGAAATTTTTACCCGTCCGACGTTTCGATTCGAACGACGATCCTGGAGAAACAGGTAGACGCGGTTAATTGCAGCTTCAGAACTGCGCTGGCTGAAACGAAAGGTAGATTTGGTGTATTCCGTGGAACGAACGAGCTGTTTCACTAACATCGGAACAAAGTAGAAACGAATCGGTACTTATCAAGGAGAAAACATTGTCCAGCGTGGGGAAAAGATTAAGGACCGATATCCCTCGATCCACGCTGGAGAGGGCCGAAGAAACAAGGCGAATTAGCGGGAGATCGGGAGAAGAAGGCAGAACGGGCGGAATAGAAAAGGAATGGATACGGCAAGCATCGGCCGTGCGATTTCGGTTTCGTATCACATAGCGTTATCCCCTCGTAAAGTTGGCCACTCGTGCCACTAGCAGAAACTGTATGGCGGGCTCCGAGAGGGTTTTAATCGCGCGACGGACGAACGTATCGGTGAAATTACTGGAGAGCCCCGTCGACGTGCCTTTCGGTCCTGTCTGCCCCACGGCTCGGCTGCCACGGATCTAACAGATTTACCGGATACAACGTGCCGGGTTACGAAACTTCGAAACTGGCTAAGTTAATTGCCGGTCGCTCCCCCGCACGTACTCGTCTATCAGGCGACTCCAACTAGTAACCAACGAGGAAACCGCTGATTTCAGGCGTAAATTCAGCTGAAAATCCGTAACGTGGAACGATGAAAGAGGCCGCACGGAAGAAAATAGCCTGGCGATCAAAAGGCTGGAACGTGCTTTCAGACCCGGACGCTTAGCTGCGCCGCCCCGCACCGAGATCCACTCTGACTTTCGCCCTTTGCTGCGAATATGACAGCCCGTTCGCGCTTTGCCCTCGACGATCGACGCCGACCACGCTTCTGCCGCCTGTTATTTCCCAACCGTCCACCGTTTTGCTCCCATTCTTTTTCATTTTCTTCTTTCCGCGCTTCTCCTTTTATCCTCTTTTCCCTTCTTCTCTCGCCGAAGCGCCGCGTTTGCTGTCGAGTTCGGCTACGATTGGCAAACACAAATCTTACGTGGACGCGCGATACGCGCGTTCCACGCATTTCAAATTTCACGACGAAACGTACTCGACGACTCAACGTAACGTGGAAAACGCGACAAGATGTTCGAATTTGGAATTATGCGAGCGCGCTGGGTCGATCGGCATGCCATCCGCCAAACGCGCGGCAAATAAATCTGTCGGTGTAATTTTAACGAGCCGCGATACCGCTCGAGGATTATACGGGTAATTTAAATTCCGCTCGCTCGATCGACGCGACCGATGGTAGAGCAAATCGGACGAACGGTTTGTAACACGAGACATTAATAAAGTTGGTGGAGCCGCGGAAAGCGGATGGAAATGGAAATTTTCCGATTTTAATATCGGTGAATGCATCGAGAAGAAAGATCAAAAGGTTGACTGTTGATTAATTTGAGCGGCACGCGAGCCACGAGCCCCGAGCCCCGAGCGTCGCGATGCTCGCGTGCGCCGAAGCTACTGCGATCGAGCGAGCGTCGTAACCTCGGTAAATAACCCGTCGTATAATATTACGTACACTGATCAACGATTCGGAAAGGGAGTATTCGCTAACCGGGGCATCGCCCCACCGTCGTGCGAAAATAAACTAATTAGCCTTTGGGGACGTCGAGGCATGCCCCTCGACGCCAAAGCGGATTTCAAGTCGTCGATTTTACAGCTAGCTGCTGTTACGTTCGAACCGTTTGTAAACCAGTGACGCGCAATTTGGGATAGCGATTGCGATCGAAATCCGACCCCTCTCGAGAATCCTACGGAAAGAGAATTTCTTTCGCAGTGGTTGGTCTGGCCGATCCAAGTTTCGGCGCGCGTTGTCGCGATGCCTAATCGCTGCGTTGCCGATCGTCGTTGCCATTCGAACGCGCGGCGAGCGAACAGCCGTGAGTTTGCTCTGTACACTCGAGGCCTGAACTTAAAGGCTTAAGGACCTGTTTGCCGTTGCAGCTCGGCAGAAACGAATCTTCGGCGTTCGCCAGAGCTAAACCAGCGAATATTCGAGCGGCCTGCCTCGGAACGGTCGCTGAATTTCTGCTGAAAAATTAATCAACGCGGAACGTAGATCGCCAGTGATAAACACGTGAAAAACCATGCGCTGATGATGGGGGGGGGGGAAGAACGGCAACGGCAACGTTGTTGCCAAACGAATGTAATGAACGGGCAAATACGCGTTTGTTTGCAAGTACCCTACGGCGAGCAAATAACGTTACGCGAAATACGCGGCCCAGTTTCATCCTGTGTCTTCCTTTTATACAAACGCGTGAAAAATTTCGCGGAAATTCGCACTGGCGACGCAGAATCGGTGCGCGGAAGAAATCTGGCCGACTCCTGTTAATAAATTTCTTTCTTACAAAATTTTCCCCGTGGTTCGCGCTATCCAGCCTCCCGTGTTTCCATCTCCTCGCCAGGAATTTGGCAACAGAGTTTGCGAAAAGTTACGGGCGCCGACTGGAGAGAACGGCGAGACCGGTTTTTCTAAAATAAAACGATCCTGCGAAATAGACGCGACGAGTGCCACGGTCAGTCTTGGAAACTCGAGTCTCCGCGAAAACTGCTTCCGCTTCTGGCTATACGTACAAGTATATCAACGCGCGCCTTGCAACGCGTCTCGTGCCGTTTTTCTCCTATTCTGCTTGCACGTTTCTCAAAGAGAATACCTAATACCAAGGTGGTCTTCGCTTTACGCGTCTGTGCGATTCCCGCGATGGAAAAAACGTCGCGCTGTTCAGCAAACCAGCGTCCACGCAACGACAATACGTATACGACGATGCATAAATCAACGAATGTTCGCGTATAGAAACTTGTAAAAAAAATCCACTGTCGAAAAATAGAAAAATTCGTACTCGTGCAAAGATCAGCGGGAAACGAAACGATTTTCGACTCGTCACCAAGCGTTATAGTCATAGGAATGTAACGAAACGGCGCGCAAACAACCGACGCGAAACCATCGTGACGTAAAAGCATTTCGCGACAGGGAGCGCGGGTCCGACCGTAGCGAAAAAACAGCAGCCAGCCCGCTGTCGTTTCACCCAATGGGGGGTTGTATCGATATATCGAGGCAGCGTCGCTGAAACCTGCTGGTGGCAGAGAGACAACGATAAGGGCCGCCATCTATCGACCGTAACAGCCTCCTTTTGTATTAACGACGCTGTTCCGACTGTAATTGAGAGCCTCTGTACTCCGGCCCAACGTCGCCAGGTTATTAAATCCCGGGATATAAATTAGTTAATATTATCCACGCGCCGCTAGCTCTCACTCTTTTCTTCGCCAGAGAAATGGATTTTCCGCTAAACTTAAATTGCTTAGCGATCGCCGGATGTGAAAGTTTTATCGAGTTCGTCGATAAAGAGCTTTCGCGTATAACCGACCCGATCAACGTACCATCGACACGCGACAACTGCCAACGATTTACGACGGTTACGATGGTATTACCTTTTCTTCACGATACTTTTCTTTTTCTTTCTCTTCTTCCGCCGTATTTGAGTTGATCACTATGGTTGGTCGCTTTACGTCATCGTGTACGAGGGACACGCCGAATAAAGTTTGTGGAAAATCATTACTCCACGGATCCTTTTCATCGAGTGTTCCAAGATAGCCGTTAGTGGAATTTTCGACCTCGTTTAAGACCCATCAACGAGCTGAAATCTGCTCGCCAACTTTACTCGGAATTCAATGCTTTTCAATTACAAAGATTTTCCGGTTAACCGTTCCTTAATTAAACATGTAACTATACCGAAACGTTTAAATTACCTTTTGAACCTGGTATACAGGTCAAAGCTACTCCAGTTTACTCTGCTTTTTTCAGATCGTCCCTTTCAATTTCGCTGCGCGGAACGTCGGGAAAGGAACTCGAATACGAACGACACGAATAATTTGATAGAAAATCATCGTCGAAGCGAATTCGAAGCAAATTCGAAGCAAATTCGAAGCAAATTCGGGCCGAACGAATTCTCGCCTCGATTCGAAGCCAATATGCTTGTCCTTAAATTGGCTGTCCTCCTCGGCAGGATACCTACGAAATCGCAAATACGAGACCGACGATTCGTAGGAAAATCTGTGTGACCGCCGGTAATAAAATCTCCTATAATCGACGTTGGCCTGCTTACGTCAATCTGCTCGTGGCAGGTGTCCGACGATACAGGCTCAACGCGACATCAACCTCTTCGTTATAATCCGTACAAGCTTGGTCTCGTGTAACGGTAACGTTAGTCGTGTAATAGATATCGGCGTCGAAATCATTTCCCAATATATTTCCTGCGAAATTGCTTCGTAATTTCGTAGTAACACACCGACTGGCTATGTGCCACGTCACCGACTCGCCTACACCTCGCTATCTCTCCCTTAACGACAATTTTATTGAACCGAGCGATCGACCCAGCTCTCCCGGTAAATACCTTCGCTCCTCTGGACACACCGACGATAATTGACCCAGTTCGATATCCTTGTAAACCGACGCCAGGCGTTTCTTGCCTCGTAAAGACGAATCTTTCGAACGGTGTCATTCGCGTTCAATTCGTTTTTCTAGCGAGGGGTCTCGAATCTTTAAACGACGAGAAACCTAATCACTTTCAGACAACTTTCGTTTAAAGACGAAAGAACGTAAAGAACTGGGTTCGGCCTTCTCCCATCTGCGTATCTTTCGGGGAGTCGATTGCGATGGTCATCTCCTTTGTCGGATACGATTCGAATTGGTCGAATAAGCTGGCAAGTGCTAGATCCGTCTCATCTCCTTCTTCCGTCGAATATTAGCGCCACTACGAACGCATAAGCCGAAAAATCTTGCCACCGTATTACGCCGAAATATTAGACGATGTTCATTCGCAAGCGATAAAGCTTCGCTACTGTTCGCGATCGGCGCTGCTCTACTACGAAATATCAAATTTATCGCGTAGCCGCGTACACGGGAGAAGGAAAGAGATCGCAAGGGCGGTATTTACCCAATGCGAGAGACAGGCTACGAAAGACGAGCACGAGCGACTACAAAGTTCAATCGGGCTCGATGAAGCTTAACTTGCTCCGCGGAGAGCGGCCATTTGGAATTCGAGTGGCGTGTACGGTGTGCTCGGAGCGTTAACGAGTTCGATCGTCATCGTAAATAAGCAACCAGCGGTCCGAAAAGTCTCGCCACGGTCAAGAAGACTTAAGAAGCCGTTCGCGGAAGATGGACGGCGCCACCCGCTACTTCTCGGCCGGAAATTACAGGTGACTTAGCGCGGTCTCTCTGCCCTCGCTTCTCTCGATAGACAGAGAGAAGCGGGCGCGGGCGCATCGTAAAATCCAAGCGAAGAGAAAGAAAGAGAGAGAGAGAGGCGTCGCTCGTCGAAAAACTCAGATGCGATCTTTCGCGAGTTCGTCGACAGTTTCTGCCTCGCTGTTACGTTTCTACCGCCCCCGCTGTATTTCGAAACGGAAGGGGGGCGCGATTCCGTCTGTCGGCTCTCTTCCTGCACGCTTCGTTGTGCACCGTCGCGCGTATCTAGACGCTGGAAACGAGAATTATGAAAATTTCGTGGAGCAGTTGCGCCAACTCTTCTCGTTTCTCGCCATTGAAATCGCAGGTGTCAGGTCGCGCGATCGATACAACCCCCGTTAAAGGATCGAAACGATGTTCGTTTGCGATTCTAGGCAAAATCGTTTCCTATTTAGCGTGAAAGTTCCAATTGTTTCTCTCGTCTAATTAGCGCGCAAGCTTCTTCTCCTTTCCTTTCACTCGTTAGAAGCGAAATAGTTCAGAGATCCTCGCAGCGTTTCAAACATCCCGATGACTCTCTTCGTTCCATTGTCTTCGTCCAGTTGTCTTCGAAACGTTAATTTATTCGTTCGTTCTCCTCGTTGGCGTAAGCGCAAACGCGCTCGATCGGTTACCTCTATTTTCGTTTTTTTTCTCTGGGTAGCGCGTCGAGCGAAAAGCGGGTGTGAGTGGCTTGACGGCTCGAGAGAGTGCGATCGAGGATTCCCGATGTTCTTCTCTGACGGATCGTCGATATACGTAGAACGCGACGAGGTCCAACTCGATTTCGCGTCGCGCGTTTCAGAGGATATCAGCCCTTTTCTCTCGCGATCCAGCAAGAAACGACGAGCCGAGCGAAGGAGGAGGAGTCAACCTCGACTGCGGTATCTGCGCCGACGACGCGATCCGAACGTAGCGATTGGAAGGTCGCTTTAAGCGTTAATTTGGCGATCTCGCGATCGATCGAGATCGGTGTCGGGATCGGCGTAATACGCGCGTACGATCCCATATTACGAGCGAAAGACGATTAAAAGACTTCGCGCTCGTAACCGTAACACTGTCCGGGCATGGTTGTCCTTGGGTTTACGACGCCTGTCGCTCGAGATCCCATTGTCTCGAATCGATTATCCAACACTTTGCACCTGCTCCGATTAGTGCAACGTCGAGGAACAAAACAATGCAAGAACGATAAAACATAGGATATACATTAAATGATAAGGGATCGGGGCTTTGGCGCTACTTTGGCGGGGCTACTTTGGCGGCTTAAAAGAGACGAATACGTGGAATACGTCGATCGATCTCTCGTATCGAGGATACGGACTGGCGAACGTAAGACGGATCAAGTTTCGAGCAACGTTTCGAAAGGGCGAATAAATTGGAATTAACGCGGCTCGCTATAGGGCGAGTATACGGAAACCACGGGCTGCGATAATGTAACCCGCGGGATAAAGGCTTCCGCGTACGACTCGACGTACAATTGCCCTTTACAGTGTTGGCAGTGGAAAACGATCTGCGCACAGATCGGGGTGCGGCTTAATGCCAATTCACGGACAAAGGGTGACCGCGGACGAAAAAGAGAGCCACGGGATTCTTGGAGCGAGCGAGTAAAGTGAGAACGGCCGGCTGCGCCGTTTCTTTCGACGTTGCTCTCTCGATTCGGAGATAACAGCGCTGTGTGCCGCCGGACGATTAATAACCGACTCGAGATCTAGATACGAATAAGTATAAAAAGGTTGGATCTTGGTTTCGTCGTTCTTACGACCATATAACGCTTCGTAGGACGTGACGATGTGAAACGAAGAATCCCTTCAGAATGGAAAATGCCGCGACACGGACCGACGCGAAGGCCGACTTTGATACAAAGCCGAAGGTACTTGACTCCAACGACGTCGAGTATCGCTCAAGGGAGATCGGTCATGAAGTAAGGGAAAGAGGAGCACTCGTACGATCCTCGTCCCCCGTGCGATTAAATATCGCAGGGGTGCGGTCGATGGAGATCGTAAGAAGATTCGCGATAAAGCGATCGAAGCAGGCTTACGCCTGTAATCTTTGGAGGTACGTTAATATCGCGACTAAACGTCGTAACCTACGAAATCCGGAGAAGAGGGTCGCAGTTATTAATCGGGCAGCGATAATCGCCGGCTCCACGATATCCAACGAATTCATCCGCCCCCTCGTCCGTCGATACTCCGTCGTTCTTCGATCGTCGTTCTTAATTGCGCGTCTCAGGGGGACGAGAGCAACGCGTATCGCCACCACGCGTCGATCGACGAGGTATCGATTCGCTTCCGCGACCAGCGTCAAAGGCCGGGCCGACGAAACAACGTTATGCCACGCGTCGAGATTCGCGTTGCTCGGCGTCTTTCTCCGTGGGTCACGAAACCAAAAGGGAGGAAAAACACGAGGGATCCGTGAAAAGGCGTCGTTGTTCGATCAGCGTGTGTCCAACGATAAGCGAAGCGACGAGGACGCGACCTAACACCAACACGGGCAATTCCTTTTCCTCGGGTTTCTCGTTTTCTGGATGGACGATCCGGTCCGTAGTTTTTGATTCTCTACAGAGGAGTATACAAGTACTTGATTTGCAAAATGATTAGTTTAAAAGATATCTTAAATTTAACTTTTTTTTATTTTATTTTATTTTATTTCTTTTATTCCTTTTTTTATTTTATTTTACTTTTTATTCTATTTTTTTTATTATGTACCTTGCAATTCGTACAGCTGAACATTAAATTTAGTATTGTAGGACTTGTGTGAATGAGGAGGAAGGATAAGAGAGAGTTAACAAGTTTTTAAGCTTTCATTAGTTTTTATTCACCTACAGTCTTGACTAAGAATATACAATTCAGTACTAATATATATAGAAAAATACAAATATCCACATAAAACTGTACATACAATCATACATACGAAACCATACATACAAAACCAGACATACAAAACCAAACTTGACTAAGAATATACAATTCAGTAGTAATATATATAAAAAAAATACAAATATCCACATAAAACTGTACATACAACCATACATACAAAACCATACATACAAGAATTATTATACTTAGAAAAAAAGTGTCTGGCAATAGTAGCGATTATTCGGGATCGAGGTATCCCAACTCCAGCCAGTATGCTGCCATATCTCTTGCGGATTCTCCCGGCTCTCGGTCCAGCAGCAACCTTGCAGTTATTGCTTCTCCTGGAGAAGGATCGATGTTGACTAGGCTCCCTGTCCGTCTCAACATGGTGAATTGGGCCACTCGATGTCTCTTCCCTTGGATCGGTTGTTCTCGTACACCTGGCAGAACGATTTTTCTAGCCCACGGTGCCATTTTTGCCAAATTACGGGGCAGCAGCCGTATTGAATCGAGACATTGCTCGCTCTCTAACCCCCAATCGATTAGAAAGACGATGTAGCCAGTCATGGTCCTTTGTAAAAGGATGGCTCTTTCCCAAGCGCTAGATTCCTTAAAATCTACTAGCACGGCGACTAGCATGCCTGTTCTTAAACTTTTCGCCTTCGGCAAGTACTCCACGGGATGTTCCATCATCTTCAAATTGAGTGTTTGGGTTATCTTCGGCCATCCAGCCAAACGAACCCACATGGTGGTAAGTGACTCGACTCGAACCACCCGGACGGGAACTCCTTCTCGGAACCGATCGTTTGTCTTTTGTAAAATCTCCATGGTATACTAGATTTGGAAAAAATTTCGAATGTTAATGTTCGACTATACTGATCTGCCTAGTTTACGTGTCTATGTCGGATGGTGCTGGCTCCGCCGGGAATCGGACCCCCCTTTATATACCAGCAGCACCGACCTTGGAGAGGACCCCCTTTATATATCAGCTGCACCGACCTTAGAGAGGACCCCTTTAAATATCAGCAGCACCGACCTTGGAGAGAACCCCCTTTATATATCAGCTGCACCGACCTTAGAGAGGACCCCTTTAAATATCAGCAGCACCGACCTTGGAGAGGTACTCGGTCACCGTTTAAGCTAAACGCACGTTTTCGTTTGTCTTTTTTCACGCTTTTCTTGTCCTCGCAATATTTTATAACAGTGTTATCAATACATACAGGCAAAATATATAGTCTATTTTTGATACACAAGTGTCAGATATCAATTATTGCTTTCCGTTAAAATAAATATATCATTATTAGATGCTCTTTTTAATATTCCGATCCGCATCCTTACAATATTTTACAATTTTTAACCTAAAAATGTCGCTAGAAAATAGAAAACGAAAAACAATTTGAAAAGCACTAGCTCGCTTGAATGTGAAAATTGTGACGTGGGTGTATGTGCTTTGCCCTGCTTTAAAATATATCACACTCAATTGTATTATTAATAATTAAAGTAAATTATTAAAGTTCACGTATATGTATCGTACCTTTAAGAAAAATTAACATTTAATTATCCAATGTGCTTGCGTAGAGAACAGCATTATCCGCCACATATTGCGGTGCAGTATCGTTTACGCGTAGTTCGCGTCAAACCCTGCCCTACGAAGGAACGTCCCCGCACAAAATTCAATCGTACCTAAGACGTTAAACCGATCCTTTGCAAGTTTTCTTCAAAGAGATACGCTATACGAGTTGTTTGATTGATATCCGAAAAGTTTCTTTCTGTTTATGAGGAAATAATAGACGCACAATGTTATTTGATTTATATCGTTTTGTCGCATTACGTACGATCCATTTTGTTCTATTGAGATAAACACCGAGACATTTCACAGACTTGGTTTCACGTTTGTACGGAGGTGCTTTATTGTAAAAACGACGTTTGCGAAAAAAGACATTTTTCGGACAACCTAATATATTTCATACGATGCTGTTGCCAAGAAATATTTATTAACGAAATGCTAAAAACTGTTATTTGCAAACAAATACTAGGGGAAATTGTTTTATCCGCTTTTACACGCAGAAGAATTTTACTGCTCAATAATATTGCTATTGGAACGAACGAGCCGTTTCGCTAACATCGGAACGAAGTAGAAACGAATCGGTACTTATCAAGGAGAAAACCTTGTCCAGCGTGGGGAAAAGTTTAAGGACCGATGTCCCTCGATCCACGCTGGAGACGGCCGATGAAACAAGGCGAATTAGCGGGAGATCGGGAGCAGAAGGCAGAACGGGCGGAATAGAAAAGGAATGGATACGGCAAGCTTCGGCCGTGCGATTTCGTATCACGTAGCGTTATCCCCTCGTAAAGTTGGCCACTCGTGCCACTAGCAGAAACTGTATGGCGGGCTCCGAGAGGATTTTAATCGCGCGACGGTCGAACGTATCGGTGAAATTACTGGAGAGCCCCGTCGACGTGCCTTTCGTTCCTGTCTGCCCCACGGCTCGGCTGCCACGGATCTAACAGATTGACCGGATCCAACGTGCCGGGTTACGAAACTTCGAAACTGGCTAGAATCGACTGCTAAGTTAATTGCCGGTCGCTCCCTCGCACCTACTCGTCTATCAGGCGACTCCAACTAGTAACCAACGAGGAAACCGCTGATGTCAGGCGTAAATTCAGCTGAAAATCCGTAGCGTGGAACGATGAAAGAGGCCGCACGGAAGAAAATAGCCTGGCGATCAAAAGGCTGGAACGTGCTTTCAGACCCGAACGCTTAGCTGCGCCGCCCCGCACCGAGATCCACTTTGACTTTCGCCCTTTGTTGCGAATATGACAGCCCGTTCGCGCTTTACCCTCGACGATCGACGCCGACCACGCTTCTGCCGCCTGTTATTTCCCAACCGTCCACCGTTTTGCTCCCCTTCTTTTTCATTTTCTTCTTTCCGCTCTTCTCCTTTTATCCTCTTTTCCCTTCTTCTCTCGCCGAAGCGCCGCGTTTGCTGTCGAGTTCGGCTACGATTGGCAAACACAAATCTTACGTGGACGCGCGATACGCGCGTTCCACGCATTTCAAATTTCACGACGTAACGTACTCGACGACTCAACGTAACGTGGAAAACGCGACAAGATGTTCGAATTTGGAATTATGCGAGCGCGCTGGGTCGATCGGCATGCCATCCGCCAAACGCGCGGCAAATAAATCTGTCGGTGTAATTTTAACGAGCCGCGATACCGCTCGAGGATTATACGGGTAATTTAAATTCCGCTCGCTCGATCGACGCGACTGATGGAACGACGATGAGCCGGCTGAGCCGAGATGAAATGATAAATTAGCGAATGAAACAGCCAAGTATAATGGAATGCCCGGTTAAATATAGAGCGTTTTAAACCGATTAACAGATAACTGCAAATTAGATCGTCCATTAACGCGGTTCGTCCACGTTCGAGCGGCATCGTTCGAGAATCAGTCGGAGAATTAGTCCGAGAATTAGTCAGAATACCCTCCGATCGATCGTTTTTCCCCCCGAAATCTCGCATTCAATCTGTTTCGATTCGCCATTCGCGCGATCCGAATTTAAGTTTCACGAATGTAAATACGAACGAGCCGTACGTACCACTGACTATCGCACGATCGCTGTGGCAAAACGCTGGCGTACAATTAGCGCTATTTGCCGTTACGTGAAATATATTGTAAACGTTATTGCTCGCGCGTGGAAACTCGCTACTTCGCGCAGCCAGTCGAACTGTTCGATATTTATAGTTAGTCGACAAATACCGCGTACCTATCGTCGAGATTCTACGCAAGCATTGCGCGCGATAGAAACCCCTTCTATATCGTGCAATTGTCGTATCGAATAGCCGCTGCTCGAATTTCGCGCTGCGAATCGCATTCAAAAAATTTTATTTTTCTGGAAATCGAACGTGCAGATTTTTTTTTTAATTCAAACGACCTAACCCGAGCAGTTAGATTGGCCGAATTTCGTTCTCTTTGGAAACTTTGAGACCTCCGAACAACCCGTCTCTAGATGTCTACGATAACTTTGAAATTCCTAAATTCCAATTAATAAGTAAAAACCGGAACGACCAAAATTCCCTGGACCGCGTAATCCGCATGAAAATACAAATTCAGCGTCGAATTCGAAGAGATAGATGAAAGAGGGATTCGATGGTAGAGCAAATCGGACGAACGGTTTGTAACACGAGACATTAATAAAGTTGGTGGAGCCGCGGAAAGCGGATGGAAATGGAAATTTTCCGATTTTAATATCGGCGAATGCATCGGGACGCGAGAAGAAAGATCAAAAGGTTGACTGTTGATTAATTTGAGCGGCACACGAGCCACGAGCCCCGAGCCCCGAGCGTCGCGATGCTCGTGTAACGTCAATTCATATCAGAGACCAGGCCACACACCACGGACAGGATGGCACCCAGATGTCTGCATATCCTTGGCGCGCACCCTCAATAGTCTTAAGTGCCCACCAGGGGTCCTTGTCATTTTTATAGTTAAGGTCCTTCGGACCAAGCGATTATTTCCTGTCTTAAATTTCCCTTTACGTTTATTGTCTACCACGTGTTAGCTTAGAAAGTTGGTTTCCTCCACATCTGGTATGTTCCGTTGGCAACTTTCTCGCGAGGGCGGCTAAAACCCTTCCTGGTCCACCAACCGTCCTATTATCCAATCGGAGATGGTGTCTACTGCCCTCACTTCCTTAACCAAAATTGTCATCAACAAATCCGATAGTCCCGTGTCCTTAGACACACCCACCCCTAGCTTTCCTCAGACACAGTATCGTCAGTAAAACTGCACTTATTCTGTATCCTTAGAATAGTCAACATATCTATGTCGGTCTCTACTCTTATAAGTCGCGTAGTTAATGTATTGTTGTAACTAAGTCTTACATAACGTGGTTGGAGTGAATTGTGATTTATGTTAATTCAGTGCGTGTTACATTGTGATTGCTGAATTCATAATAAAGGTTGATTAAAACCAAGTAAATAGTTGTGTTACGACTCAACTATATTTTATTTTCACCGACCAACCCAAAAATTACGTGACACTCGCGTGCGCCGAAGCTACTGCGATCGAGCGAGCGTCGTAACCTCGGTAAATAACCCGTCGTATAATATTACGTACACTGATCAACGATTCGGAAAGGGAGTTTCGCTAACCGGGGCATCGCCCCACCGTCGTGCGAAAATAAACTAATTAGCCTTTGGGGACGTCGAGGCATGCCCCTCGACGCCCCAGCGGATTTCAAGTCGTCGATTTTACAGCTAGCTGCTGTTACGTTCGAACCGTTTGTAAACCAGTGACGCGCAATTTGGGATAGCGATTGCGATCGAAATCCGACCCCTCTCGAGAATCCTACGGAAAGAGAATTTCTTTCGCAGTGGTTGGTCTGGCCGATCCAAGTTTCGGCGCGCGTTGTCGCGATGCCTAATCGCTGCGTTGCCGATCGTCGTTGCCATTGGAACGCGCGGCGAGCGAACAGCCGTGAGTTTGTTCTGTACACTCGAGGCCTGAACTTAAAGGCTTAAGGACCTGTTTGCCGTTGCAGCTCGGCAGAAACGAATCTTCGGCGTTCGCCCGAGCTAAACCAGCGAATATTCGAGCGGCCTGCCTCGGAACGGTCGCTGAATTTCTGCTGAAAAATTAATCAACGCGGAACGTAGATCGCCAGTGATAAACACGTGAAAAACCATGCGCTGATGATGGGGGGGGGGGGAAGAACGGCAACGGCAACGTTGTTGCCAAACGAATGTAATGAACGGGCAAATACGCGTTTGTTTGCAAGTACCCTACGGCGAGCAAATAACGTTACGCGAAATACGCGGCCCGGTTTCATCCTGTGTCGTCCTTTTATACACACGCGTGAAAAATTTCGCGGAAATTCGCACTGGCGACGCAGAATCGGTGCGCGGAAGAAATCTGGCCGACTCCTGTTAACAAATTTCTTTCTTACAAAATTTACCCGTGGACCGCGCTATCCAGCCGCCCGTGTTTCCATCTCTTCGCCAGGAATTTGGCAACAGAGTTTGCGAAAAGTTACGGGCGCCGACTGGAGAGAACGGCGAGACCGGTTTTTCCAAAATAAAACGATCCTGCGAAATAGACGCGACGAGTGCCACGGTCAGTCTTGGAAACTCGAGTCTCCGCGAAAACTTCTTCCGCTTCTGGCTATACGTACAAGTATATCAACGCGCGCCTTGCAACGCGTCTCGTGCCGTTTTTCTCCTATTCTGCTTGCACGTTTCTCAAAGAGAATACCTAATACCAAGGTGGCGTTCGCTTTACGCGTCTGTGCGATTCCCGCGATGGAAAAAACGTCGCGCTGTTCAGCAAACCAGCGTGCAAGCAACGACAATACGTATACGACGTTGCATAAATCAACGAATGTTCGCGTATAGAAACTTGTAAAAAAAAATCCACTGTCGAAAAATAGAAAAATTCGTACTCGTGCAAAGATCAGCGGGAAACGAAACGATTTTCGACTCGTAACCAAGCGTTATAGTCATAGGAATGTAACGAAGCGGCGCGCAAACAACCGACGCGAAACCATCGTGACGCAAAAGCATTTCGCGACAGGGAGCGCGGGTCCGGCCGTAGCGAAAAACCAGCAGCCAGCCCGCTGTCGTTTCACCCAATGGGGGATTGTATCGATATGTCGAGGCAGCGTCGCTGAAACCTGCTGGTGGCAGAGAGCCAACGATAAGGGCCGCCATCTATCGACCGTAAGAGCCTCCTTTTGTATTAACGACGCTGTTCCGACTGTAATTGAGAGCCTCTGTACTCCGGCCCAACGTCGCCAGGTTATTAAATCCCGGGATATAAATTAGTTAATATTATCCACGCGCCGCAAGCTCGCACTCTTTTCTTCGCCAGAGAAATGGATTTTCCGCTAAACTTAAATTGCTTAGCGATCGCCGGATGTGAAAGTTTTATCGAGTTCGTCGATAAAGAGCTTTCGCGTACAACCGACCCGATCAACGTACCATCGACACGCGACAACTGCCAACGATTTACGACGGTTACGATGGTATTACCTTTTCTTCACGATACTTTTCTTTTTCTTTCTCTTCTTCCGCCGTATTTGAGTTGATCACAATGGTTGGTCGCTTTACGTCATCGTGTACGAGGGACACGCCGAATAAAGTTTGTGGAAAATCATTACTCCACGGATCCTTTTCATCGAGTGTTCCAAGATAGCCGTTAGTGGAATTTTCGACCTCGTTTAAGACCCTTCAACGAGCTGAAATCTGCTCGCCAACTTTACTCGGAATTCAATGCTTTTCAATTACAAAGATTTTCCGGTTAACCGTTCCTTAATTAAACATGTAACTATACCGAAACGTTTAAATTACCTTTTGAACCTGGTATACAGGTCAAAGCTACTCCAGTTTACTCTGCTTTTTTCAGAACGTCCCTTTCAATTTCGCTGCGCGGAACGTCGGGATAGGAACTCGAATACGAACGACACGAATAATTTGATAGAAAATCATCGTCGAAGCGAATTCGAAGCAAATTCGAAGCAAATTCGAAGCAAATTCGGGCCGAACGAATTCTCGCCTCGATTCGAAGCCAATATGCTTGTCCTTAAATTGGCTGTCCTCCTCGGCAGGATACCTACGAAATTGCAAATACGAGACCGACGATTCGTAGGAAAATCTGTGTGACCGCCGGTAATAAAATCTCCTATAATCGACGTTGGCCTGCTTACGTCAATCTGCTCGTGGCAGGTGTCCGACGATACAGGCTCAACGCGACATCAACCTCTTCGTTATAATCCGTACAAGCTTGGTCTCGTGTAACGGTAACGTTAGTCGTGTAATAGATATCGGCGTCGAAATCATTTCCCAATATATTTCCTGCGAAATTGCTTCGTAATTTCGTAGTAACACACCGACTGGCTATGTGCCACGTCACCGACTCGCCTACACCTCGCTATCTCTCCCTTAACGACAATTTTATTGAACCGAGCGATCGATCCGGCTCGCCCGGTAAATACCTTCGCTCCTCTGGACACACCGACGATAATTGACCCAGTTCGATATCCTTGTAAACCGACGCCAGGCGTTTCTTGCCTCGTAAAGACGAATCTTTCGAACGGTGTCACTCGCGTTCAATTCGTTTTTCTAGCGAAGGGTCTCGAATCTTTAAACGACGAGAAACCTAATCACTTTCACACAACTTTCGTTTAAAGACGAAAGAACGTAAAGAACTGGGTTCGGCCTTCTCCCATCTGCGTATCTTTCGGGGAGTCGATTGCGATGGTCATCTCCTTTGTCGGCAAGTGCTAGATCCGTCTCATCTCCTTCTTCCGTCGAATATTAGCGCCGCTACGAACGCATAAGCCGAAAAATCTTGCCACCGTATTACGCCGAAATATTAGACGATGTTCATTCGCAAGCGATAAAGCTTCGCTACTGTTCGCGATCGGCGCTGCTCTACTACGAAATATCAAATTTATCGCGTAGCCGCGTACACGGGAGAAGGAAAGAGATCGCAAGGGCGGTATTTACCCAATGCGAGAGACAGGCTACGAAAGACGAGCACGAGCGACTACAAAGTTCAATCGGGCTCGATGAAGCTTAACTTGCTCCGCGGAGAGCGGCCACTTGGAATTCGAGTGGCGTGTACGGTGTGCTCGGAGCGTTAACGAGTTCTATCGTCATCGTAAATAAGCAACCAGCGGTCCGAAAAATCTCGCCACGGTCAAGAAGGCTTAAGAAGCCGTTCGCGGAAGATGGACGGCGCCACCCGCTACTTCTCGGCCGGAAATTACAGGTGACTTAGCGCGGTCTCTCTGCCCTCGCTTCTCTCGACAGACAGAGAGAAGAGGGCGCGGGCGCATCGTAAAATCCAAGCGAAGAGAAAGAAAGAGAGAGAGAGAGGCGTCGCTCGTCGAAAAACTCAGATGCGATCTTTCGCGAGTTCGTCGACAGTTTCTGCCTCGCTGTTACGTTTCTACCGCCCCCGCTGTATTTCGAAACGGAAGGGGGGCGCGATTCCGTCTGTCGGCTCTCTTCCTGCACGCTTCGTTGTGCACCGTCGCGCGTATCTAGACGCTGGAAACGAGAATTATGAAAATTTCGTGGAGCAGTTGCGCCAACTCTTCTCGTTTCTCGCCATTGAAATCGCAGGTGTCAGGTCGCGCGATCGATACAACCCCCGTTAAAGGATCGAAACGATGTTCGTTTGCGATTCTAGGCAAAATCGTTTCCTATTTAGCGTGAAAGTTCCAATTGTTTCTCTCGTCTAGTTAGCGCGCAAGCTTCTTCTCCTTTCCTTTCACTCGTTAGAAGCGAAATAGTTCAGAGATCCTCGCAGCGTTTCAAACATCCCGATGACTCTCTTCGTTCCATTGTCTTCGTCCAGTTGTCTTCGAAACGTTAATTTATTCGTTCGTTCTCCTCGTTGGCGTAAGCGCAAACGCGCTCGATCGGTTACCTCTATTTTCGTTTTTTTCTCTGGGTAGCGCGTCGAGCGAAAAGCGGGTGTGAGTGGCTTGACGGCTCGAGAGAGTGCGATCGAGGATTCCCGATGTTCTTCTCTGACGGATCGTCGATATACGTAGAACGCGACGAGGTCCAACTCGATTTCGCGTCGCGCGTTTCAGAGGATATCAGCCCTTTTCTCTCGCGATCCAGCAAGAAACGACGAGCCGAGCGAAGGAGGAGGAGTCAACCTCGACTGCGGTATCTGCGCCGACGACGCGATCCGAACGTAGCGATTGGAAGGTCGCTTTAAGCGTTAATTTGGCGATCTCGCGATCGATCGAGATCGGTGTCGGGATCGGCGTAATACGCGCGTACGATCCCATATTACGAGCGAAAGACGATTAAAAGACTTCGCGCTCGTAACCGTAACACTGTCCGGGCATGGTTGTCCTTGGGTTTACGACGCCTGTCGCTCGAGATCCCATTGTCTCGAATCGATTATCCAACACTTTGCACCTGCTCCGATTAGTGCAACGTCGAGGAACAAAACAATGCAAGAACGATAAAACATAGGATATACATTAAATGATAAGGGATCGGGGCTTTGGCGCTACTTTGGCGGGGCTACTTTGGCGGCTTAAAAGAGACGAATACGTGGAATACGTCGATCGATCTCTCGTATCGAGGATACGGACTGGCGAACGTAAGACGGATCAAGTTTCGAGCAACGTTTCGAAAGGGCGAATAAATTGGAATTAACGCGGCTCGCTATAGGGCGAGTATACGGAAACCACGGGCTGCGATAATGTAACCCGCGGGATAAAGGCTTCCGCGTACGACTCGACGTACAATTGCCCTTTACAGTGTTCGCAGTGGAAAACGATCTGCGCACAGATCGGGGTGCGGCTTAATGCCAATTCACGGACAAAGGGTGACCGCGGACGAAAAAGAGAGCCACGGGATTCTTGGAGCGAGCGAGTAAAGTGAGAACGGCCGGCTGCGCCGTTTCTTTCGACGTTGCTCTCTCGATTCGGAGATAACAGCGCTGTGTGCCGCCGGACGATTAATAACCGACTCGAGATCTAGATACGAATAAGTATAAAAAGGTTGGATCTTGGTTTCGTCGTTCTTACGACCATATAACGCTTCGTAGGACGTGACGATGTGAAACGAAGAATCCCTTCAGAATGGAAAATGCCGCGACACGGACCGACGCGAAGGCCGACTTTGATACAAAGCCGAAGGTACTTGACTCCAACGACGTCGAGTATCGCTCAAGGGAGATCGGTCATGAAGTAAGGGAAAGAGGAGCACTCGTACGATCCTCGTCCCCCGTGCGATTAAATATCGCAGGGGTGCGGTCGATGGAGATCGTAAGAAGATTCGCGATAAAGCGATCGAAGCAGGCTTACGCCTGTAATCTTTGGAGGTACGTTAATATCGCGACTAAACGTCGTAACCTACGAAATCCGGAGAAGAGGGTCGCAGTTATTAATCGGGCAGCGATAATCGCCGGCTCCACGATATCCAACGAATTCATCCGCCCCCTCGTCCGTCGATACTCCGTCGTTCTTCGATCGTCGTTCTTAATTGCGCGTCTCAGGGGGACGAGAGCAACGCGTATCGCCACCACGCGTCGATCGACGAGGTATCGATTCGCTTCCGCGACCAGCGTCAAAGGCCGGGCCGACGAAACAACGTTATGCCACGCGTCGAGATTCGCGTTGCTCGGCGTCTTTCTCCGTGGGTCACGAAACCAAAAGGGAGGAAAAACACGAGGGATCCGTGAAAAGGCGTCGTTGTGCGATCAGCGTGTGTCCAACGATAAGCGAAGCGACGAGGACGCGACCTAACACCAACACGGGCAATTCCTTTTCCTCGGGTTTCTCGTTTTCTGGATGGACGATCCGGTCCGTAGTTTTTGATTCTCTACAGAGGAGTATACAAGTACTTGATTTGCAAAATGATTAGTTTAAAAGATATCTTAAATTTAACTTTTTTTTATTTTATTTTATTTTATTTCTTTTATTCCTTTTTTTATTTTATTTTACTTTTTATTCTATTTTTTTTATTATGTACCTTGCAATTCGTACAGCTGAACATTAAATTTAGTATTGTAGGACTTGTGTGAATGAGGAGGAAGGATAAGAGAGAGTTAACAAGTTTTTATGCTTTCATTAGTTTTTATTCACCTACAGTCTTGACTAAGAATATACAATTCAGTACTAATATATATAGAAAAATACAAATATCCACATAAAACTGTACATACAATCATACATACGAAACCATACATACAAAACCAGACATACAAAACCAAACTTGACTAAGAATATACAATTCAGTAGTAATATATATAAAAAAAATACAAATATCCACATAAAACTGTACATACAACCATACATACAAAACCATACATACAAGAATTATTATACTTAGAAAAAAAGTGTCTGGCAATAGTAGCGATTATTCGGGATCGAGGTATCCCAACTCCAGCCAGTATGCTGCCATATCTCTTGCGGATTCTCCCGGCTCTCGGTCCAGCAGCAACCTTGCAGTTATTGCTTCTCCTGGAGAAGGATCGATGTTGACTAGGCTCCCTGTCCGTCTCAACATGGTGAATTGGGCCACTCGATGTCTCTTCCCTTGGATCGGTTGTTCTCGTACACCTGGCAGAACGATTTTTCTAGCCCACGGTGCCATTTTTGCCAAATTACGGGGCAGCAGCCGTATTGAATCGAGACATTGCTCGCTCTCTAACCCCCAATCGATTAGAAAGACGATGTAGCCAGTCATGGTCCTTTGTAAAAGGATGGCTCTTTCCCAAGCGCTAGATTCCTTAAAATCTACTAGCACGGCGACTAGCATGCCTGTTCTTAAACTTTTCGCCTTCGGCAAGTACTCCACGGGATGTTCCATCATCTTCAAATTGAGTGTTTGGGTTATCTTCGGCCATCCAGCCAAACGAACCCACATGGTGGTAAGTGACTCGACTCGAACCACCCGGACGGGAACTCCTTCTCGGAACCGATCGTTTGTCTTTTGTAAAATCTCCATGGTATACTAGATTTGGAAAAAATTTCGAATGTTAATGTTCGACTATACTGATCTGCCTAGTTTACGTGTCTATGTCGGATGGTGCTGGCTCCGCCGGGAATCGGACCCCCCTTTATATACCAGCAGCACCGACCTTGGAGAGGACCCCCTTTATATATCAGCTGCACCGACCTTAGAGAGGACCCCTTTAAATATCAGCAGCACCGACCTTGGAGAGAACCCCCTTTATATATCAGCTGCACCGACCTTAGAGAGGACCCCTTTAAATATCAGCAGCACCGACCTTGGAGAGGTACTCGGTCACCGTTTAAGCTAAACGCACGTTTTCGTTTGTCTTTTTTCACGCTTTTCTTGTCCTCGCAATATTTTATAACAGTGTTATCAATACATACAGGCAAAATATATAGTCTATTTTTGATACACAAGTGTCAGATATCAATTATTGCTTTCCGTTAAAATAAATATATCATTATTAGATGCTCTTTTTAATATTCCGATCCGCATCCTTACAATATTTTACAATTTTTAACCTAAAAATGTCGCTAGAAAATAGAAAACGAAAAACAATTTGAAAAGCACTAGCTCGCTTGAATGTGAAAATTGTGACGTGGGTGTATGTGCTTTGCCCTGCTTTAAAATATATCACACTCAATTGTATTATTAATAATTAAAGTAAATTATTAAAGTTCACGTATATGTATCGTACCTTTAAGAAAAATTAACATTTAATTATCCAATGTGCTTGCGTAGAGAACAGCATTATCCGCCACATATTGCGGTGCAGTATCGTTTACGCGTAGTTCGCGTCAAACCCTGCCCTACGAAGGAACGTCCCCGCACAAAATTCAATCGTACCTAAGACGTTAAACCGATCCTTTGCAAGTTTTCTTCAAAGAGATACGCTATACGAGTTGTTTGATTGATATCCGAAAAGTTTCTTTCTGTTTATGAGGAAATAATAGACGCACAATGTTATTTGATTTATATCGTTTTGTCGCATTACGTACGATCCATTTTGTTCTATTGAGATAAACACCGAGACATTTCACAGACTTGGTTTCACGTTTGTACGGAGGTGCTTTATTGTAAAAACGACGTTTGCGAAAAAAGACATTTTTCGGACAACCTAATATATTTCATACGATGCTGTTGCCAAGAAATATTTATTAACGAAATGCTAAAAACTGTTATTTGCAAACAAATACTAGGGGAAATTGTTTTATCCGCTTTTACACGCAGAAGAATTTTACTGCTCAATAATATTGCTATTGGAACGAACGAGCCGTTTCGCTAACATCGGAACGAAGTAGAAACGAATCGGTACTTATCAAGGAGAAAACCTTGTCCAGCGTGGGGAAAAGTTTAAGGACCGATGTCCCTCGATCCACGCTGGAGACGGCCGATGAAACAAGGCGAATTAGCGGGAGATCGGGAGCAGAAGGCAGAACGGGCGGAATAGAAAAGGAATGGATACGGCAAGCTTCGGCCGTGCGATTTCGTATCACGTAGCGTTATCCCCTCGTAAAGTTGGCCACTCGTGCCACTAGCAGAAACTGTATGGCGGGCTCCGAGAGGATTTTAATCGCGCGACGGTCGAACGTATCGGTGAAATTACTGGAGAGCCCCGTCGACGTGCCTTTCGTTCCTGTCTGCCCCACGGCTCGGCTGCCACGGATCTAACAGATTGACCGGATCCAACGTGCCGGGTTACGAAACTTCGAAACTGGCTAGAATCGACTGCTAAGTTAATTGCCGGTCGCTCCCTCGCACCTACTCGTCTATCAGGCGACTCCAACTAGTAACCAACGAGGAAACCGCTGATGTCAGGCGTAAATTCAGCTGAAAATCCGTAGCGTGGAACGATGAAAGAGGCCGCACGGAAGAAAATAGCCTGGCGATCAAAAGGCTGGAACGTGCTTTCAGACCCGAACGCTTAGCTGCGCCGCCCCGCACCGAGATCCACTTTGACTTTCGCCCTTTGTTGCGAATATGACAGCCCGTTCGCGCTTTACCCTCGACGATCGACGCCGACCACGCTTCTGCCGCCTGTTATTTCCCAACCGTCCACCGTTTTGCTCCCCTTCTTTTTCATTTTCTTCTTTCCGCTCTTCTCCTTTTATCCTCTTTTCCCTTCTTCTCTCGCCGAAGCGCCGCGTTTGCTGTCGAGTTCGGCTACGATTGGCAAACACAAATCTTACGTGGACGCGCGATACGCGCGTTCCACGCATTTCAAATTTCACGACGTAACGTACTCGACGACTCAACGTAACGTGGAAAACGCGACAAGATGTTCGAATTTGGAATTATGCGAGCGCGCTGGGTCGATCGGCATGCCATCCGCCAAACGCGCGGCAAATAAATCTGTCGGTGTAATTTTAACGAGCCGCGATACCGCTCGAGGATTATACGGGTAATTTAAATTCCGCTCGCTCGATCGACGCGACTGATGGAACGACGATGAGCCGGCTGAGCCGAGATGAAATGATAAATTAGCGAATGAAACAGCCAAGTATAATGGAATGCCCGGTTAAATATAGAGCGTTTTAAACCGATTAACAGATAACTGCAAATTAGATCGTCCATTAACGCGGTTCGTCCACGTTCGAGCGGCATCGTTCGAGAATCAGTCGGAGAATTAGTCCGAGAATTAGTCAGAATACCCTCCGATCGATCGTTTTCCCCCCCGAAATCTGGCATTCAATCTGTTTCGATTCGCCATTCGCGCGATCCGAATTTAAGTTTCACGATTGTGAATACGAACGAGCCGTGCGTACCACTGACTATCGCACGATCGCTGTGGCAAAACGCTGGCGTACAATTAGCGCTATTTGCCGTTACGTGAAATATATTGTAAACGTTATTGCTCGCGCGTGGAAACTCGCTACTTCGCGCAGCCAGTCGAACTGTTCGATATTTATAGTTAGTCGACAAATACCGCGTACCTATCGTCGAGATTCTACGCAAGCATTGCGCGCGATAGAAACCCCTTCTATATCGTGCAATTGTCGTATCGAATAGCCGCTGCTCGAATTTCGCGCTGCGAATCGCATTCAAAAAATTTTATTTATCTGGAAATCGAACGTGCAGATTTTTTTTTTTAATTCAAACGACGTAACCCGAGCAGTTAGATTGGCCGAATTTCGTTCTCTTTGGAAACTTTGAGACCTCCGAACAACCCGTCTCTAGATGTCTACGATAACTTTGAAATTCCTTGTAAATTCGACCAATCGCGGGGAGACGTACTCGCGAGGAGAGTCGTCAACGGGGGTCGTAAATCCCCGTTACGATTATAACAATCGACACCACGAATTGATCGATCCCCTGATTTCCTTTGAGAAAATGAGGGGTGATTGAGTTGGTATAACACTGGGATTCACAGTATTATAAAGTATATATTTCCAAGCACTTAGTTACAAAAGATTTGCGTGAAGAATGCGACTCTCGCGCTATGTGCAGACTGCCGCGTTAGGCGTTAGTTGGTAGACCGTCGCGTTAGGCGTTAGTTGGGAGACCGTCGCGTTAGGCGTTAGTTGGGAGACTGTCGCGTTAGGCGTTAGCTGGTAGACCGTTTGTCGCTCTTTTGTTTAATACGGAAGAAAGTTCGGTGTGGGTGTGCCCCTGTGCATAAAGAACGCGGATTCGTTGGTCCCACTTTCGTTAGGAAAAGTGAGGGTAACGAACCGCGGTGTCGATTGGTCATGCTGCACTACTGCTCGAAGGGATGAGTAGGGAGTCTTCTACCATCGTGGTGCGTAAATGACTGTGTGTATGAGAAAACCTAGCCTGTTTTATTACAGGGCTATTCGGGGTTTCCTAATGGGTGCATACCCGCTTTCTCCGCGTTTTAAAGGCGACTAATAAACCCAAGGACACCTCTAAAACCGACTGTGTTTCGAGCATATTTTGGCTTGCAATTCTTCAAGACAATCGGATTGAAGACATATGGCGAAACAATGCAGGGAAATGAAAGTTATGGTGGGTCCTTAGGTTTATTGAGGGTCGAAGTGCCGTTACGCAGGTCGGTTGTTGTCCGGTCGCGCGGGCTGGCGAGCAGATGTTTTAGGCGTCGTAACATCCTCCCCCCGTTGAGAGGGCACCGATCAAATTCTGGCTGTGGAGTCTGGTGTGTCGTTGGTGACCTCCTTCGCTCCGTGTGGGCGTTCGGCCTCGTCTGGATCTGGGTGGATGGGTAAGGGGACCAGTCTTTTGACGCCGCGGTCCAGGATGCTTGTTGCCGTCTGCACGGTAGCGGTCCGGATGATTCCGTCGGCTCCTGGATGGACCTTGATTACGCGGCCCAAAGGCCACTGCATAGAGGGCACGTTGTCCTCCCTGAGGATTACTACGGTGCCTTCATGAATGTTGTGTTTGCCCTTGTCCCATTTGCTGCGGCGGGTTAACTCGTTTAGGTATTCTCGATACCATCGGCTCCAGAAGTGCTGCTTAATCTGGTGAATGCGCTGCCAACTGGATAGCCGTCCTGATGGAACTGTCCTGAAATCACGCTCCCGTAAACTGGTTAGGGTATCACCGATTAGAAAATGACCGGGAGTGAGGACAGGGGGATCTTTCGGATCGGATGAGGTGGGAGTCAGTGGGCGTGAATTGAGAATGGCCTCAATTTCGATCACAAGGGTGTTGAGGTGTTCAAAGGTCAGGAGCTCCGTGCCGACCACGCGGATGAGATGGCGTTTGAACGATTTAACTGCGGCTTCCCATAAGCCGCCAAAATGTGGTGAGTTCGGAGGATTAAAACGCCATTGTATTTGTCGGTCGGCGAGAAAATTCTGTACCCTATCCTGGTGGTCGTCGGACTGCAATAGGGTCCGGAGTTCTTGCAGCTGCCGATTAGCCCCGACGAAATTGGTGCCGTTGTCGGTGAGGATCGTTGCGCAGTATCCTCGCCGCGAGATGAAACGGCGTAGCGCGGCCAAGAAGGCGTCGGTGGTTAGGTCGCTGACTAACTCTATGTGGACCGCCTTTGTCGCCAGACAAACGAATATGGCGGCGTACGTCTTGATTTTACGTCGGTTGCGGTCCCTCCTCTCCTTGATGTAGAATGGGCCGCAGTAGTCGATTCCGACGTTCCTGAACGGCCGCGATTCGGTAATACGCGCCTCTGGCAAATCACCCATCAAGTATTCCACTGGTGGAGGGTTGGCTCTGCAGCAGCGGACGCACCTTCTGAGAGTGCGCCATACCTGGCTACGGCCGTCGATCGGTCAATAGCGCAGTCTCATCGCGTATAGGGTAGCTTGGGTCCCTGTGTGATGATTGTTCCGGTGCTCTTGTTCTATAATTAGCTCTGTCACCGGGGATTTCGGTAGGATGATCGGGTGTTTTTGGCTGAAGGGTATGGCGGAGTTGGTTAGTCGCCCTCCTACCCGGAGTAGCCCATCTTCGTCGAGGAAGGGGTTTAATGGCTGTAGTTTCCCTCCAACGTCCTCGCATCGATTTTTTTGGAGGATCCGAATTTCAGGCGCGAAATGCTGGGATTGTAAGATTTTTATTAGCCTGTTGTGCGCTGCGGTCAGTTCGTCTGTGGTGAGATGGGCAGTTCGGTGTTGCTTATGTCTCCATCGAAGACACCGGGCGACGATTCTTATTAGTCTTGGCCAAGACGAGTAGCGATGGAGGAGAGTGTTGTCGTTAACACTCGTCCTCAGACAGATCGTCTTCTTTTGCTCCGGGAGGTCGACTACCGGTATCGGGCTCCAAACCGGCCAATAGCTTTCGCTTTGCAGGAGCCACCTTGGCCCGTTTTTCCAAATGGACGGACATAGGAATTCCTTGGGCGTCTGGCCTCGGGAGATGAGATCCGCTGGATTATCGTCGGTAGGCACATGACGCCAGTCGGAGATATTGGTCTTGGTCTGTATCTCAGCGACTCGATTCGCCATAAATGTTTTCAAGGTGTGCGGCGAAGACCTGATCCAATGGAGTACGATGGTGGAGTCAGTCCAGTAGACTATCCGCGATATCTTGGTCGTCAGGGCCTGTTGTATTGACGAAATCAAGGACGTCAAAATAAGTGCCCCACTTAATTCGAGACGTGGTATGGAGAGCGATTTGAGCGGCGCTACCTTCGACCGCGCCGTGAGGAGTCGAGTCCAAATATTGTTCTTTCGGTCAGTCGTCCGCACGTAGACGCACGCCCCATATGCCCTTTCGCTAGCGTCACAGAATCCGTGGAGCTCAATTTTCGTTGTGGATTCTAGGATGGTCTTCCGAGGGAACCTTACCGCATTTAACAACGGCAATTGGGTGTGGTATTTGATCCATGCTGTGTGTACGTCTGACGGAAGGGATTCGTCCCAATCTACCTTCAATGTCCAGACTTGTTGCAAAATCATTTTTGCTCGAACGATTACCGGCGCGAGCAATCCTAGTGGATCATATATTTGTGCGATGACTGAGCTGATTGATCGCTTTGTGATTCGGGAAGTGTCACTGTTCGTCTTGACCGAATATAATATGGTATCGTCGGCTGAATCCCAAAAGACGCCGAGTGTTTTTAACGTGGATGACTCACCGAGATGTAATTTCTGCTTGGTGTCTTCCTCAGGTAGCCCTCTCAGCAGATCCCGATCGTTTGAGGCCCATTTGCGGATATTTAGACCGGCTAGCTTAAGTAATCTCGTGAGATCATTCCTGATTGATAGGGCTTCGTCCTTCGTATCGGCTCCGGTCAACGCATCGTCGACATAGAAGTCTCGCCGTAGGATCTGCGCTGCTCTCGGAAATCGAGGTCCCTCGTCCTCTGCCAACTGTTTGAGACATCGGATGGCCAGATACGGGGCTGCGGATAGACCGAACGTTACGGTGTTGAGTCGGTAAGTTTCGATCTCTCCGTTGTCGGCACGCCACAGAATCTTTTGGTAGAGACGATCTTCTGGACGTAGGAGGAATTGGCGGTACATCTTCTCGATGTCGCCGGTAAGGACATATTGAAATGACCGGAATCTCAATAGGATGTTCCTCAGGTCTTCTTGTAATTTCGGACCCGTATGAAGGGCGTCGTTTAGAGACACTCCCGTGGTACTTGAAGCTGAGCCGTCGAACACAACCCGTAGCTTGGTGGTGTCGCTCGATTCCTTGGTCACGCCGTGATGTGGTAAATAATATCCGTGGTCGGTGGCGTGATCCGTGTTGATCTTTGTCATGTGACCCAAGTCTAAATATTCTTGAATCACAGCACTATACGCGGTTTCATATTGTTTGTCGCGTTGGAATCGGCGATGAAGAGAGGCGAGCCTGCTCATTGCAGTGGCCTTCGATGACCCTAGTGAGGAAAGCTTTTCGTTGAACGGTAATGCAACGATGTATCTGCCTTCCTTGGTTCGTCGGACATGGTTTCGGAAATGTTCTTCACATAGTCGTTCCGATTCCGAAAGATGAGTAGTGGCCTGTCCCTCGTCGATCTCCCAAAACCGTGCGAGGTCCTCTTGCAGAGCCGTTGTGGTTGCGTGGAACGTATTTATCGCGGTTTGGGACGTGGGACTCCCCCCGATTACCCAGCCGAAGCGTGTTTTTTGTAGACGTAGTTCAGGTTCGCCTGGTTGTGCCAGATTGACCTGCCCGATGCACAGCGACGCGAATGTTGATCCGGTACTAAGTAAAACATCGATCGGGGCTGGGCAATGGAATTGTGGATCGGCTAGATGAATATTTCTGGGTAATCCCAGACTCGAGGGATCGATGGGCTCGCTTGGTACGAGGATCGATATGGCCGGGATAACAAGAAATCTCAATGTCTTCTTGTACTCGCCGTCCGTCGACGTGATGGTGGCCGTGGTGTAACGTTTTGCCGTGGTGCTCAAATTGTCGAGGGCTCCGATCTGGATCGCACATCTCCTTTGCCTTATACCGAGGGAGTTCGCGAGCCTGTCGGTCATGAAGTTCATGCTCGACCCAGTGTCGAGTAAGGCTCGGGCTCGGATTGGTTGTGCCTGTTTGTTCAAAACCTTGATCTGTGCTGTGGCCAACAGATCATGATGCAGAGGGGTGTGGGGAGATGTGTTTGTTAGTCCGATCCCCCTTGCTGTCGTAGTCTCGGACAGTCAGTTTTGCCCCGGTTGGGACTTGGATGAAGAGGTTGGGGTGGTGTTCCGGATCCGGGCTGAGCGTGACTCGTACGAGGAATGCTCTTTCGTACCTCTTGGAACCGAAGATGTATGCTTCCGTGAAGTATCGGATGTTCGCCTCGATTTGTGGGACGACCGCGACTTCGATGATCCCGATGGGGATTGTTCGGTGGAGGCTCGCTTGTGTGATGAACGACTGCCCGACGATCGACCGCTCGGTGCGCGACTGCCCGACGACCGACCGCTCGATGCGCGACTGTCCGACGACCGACTGCTCGGCGACCAACCGCTTGCCGACCGACCGCTCGACGATCGACCGCTCGACGATCGACCGCTCGAAGATCGACCGCTCGACGACCATGAATCTACCTGGGTTTTTTCGCGGTGTAGATACGTATGGTGTCGGTGACCGCAGATACGACACGAACCCGATGTACACTGTGTCGGCGAATGTCCTGTGCCTAGGCAATTTATGCACAACGATGCCTTCTTCACGATTTGAAAACGTTTGGTCGCTGATTTGGCCTTGAATATTTTGCAGTGTCTGATCTCGTGATGTCCGTTGCAGGTCGGACACACCACCGTTCTGCTGGTTGTAGCAAGGGTTCGCCCATGCGGTATGGTTGTTCGCTGACTGCGGTGTTTGTGTGTTGACCCTTTTGATTCCTTCTCTTTAGAGAGGAATTGAGTCCCGTTCGCCCGTGTTTTGAGAAAGTCTATCAGATGCTGATAGGATGGCACCTTTTGGCGGGGGAATGTGTGCGTTGCCATTTACGCAGGCTGGACGCGGGCAACTTCGACGCGATCAATTCGATCATCGCTATGTTTGAAGTGACGGGCTCCTTTAGATGTTCGAGCGCCTTTAGATTTACGCTGATGGTTTCCAACAAATCCTCTAGGGCCTCTGGAGTTTCCCTTTTGATTTCCGGATAATTACGCATCAGATTCCAATGGCGCATGCAGATTTGGAGGGGGCAATTGAACTTGTCCTTCAGTGTATCAAGCGCGATGGAATAGTTGGCCTCTGTGAGTTCTAATGACTGGATACTCTGTGCGGCCCGTCCAGTTATAGATGAGCGTAGATGCTGGAACTTTTGGACATTCGTCAAACCTTCGTTAAGGTCCACTATGGATGTGAACGTGTCGTAGAAATAGGTCCAATTCTCGAGGGCACCGTCGAATTGGGGCACGCGGACCTCTGGAACGGTGGTCGGCTCTGGTTTCCGGCACGTCTCACCTCTTGTTGTAGTCGACGGGGTTGTTGCTGATATTTGCTCAAAGAGCTCTCGGAACCGCATGTCAAGCTCCCGATGCTCTTGCGATAACGAATCTACCCGCGCATCTTCCCCCTCATCTACCACACCTAACTCTTCTTGAACCTCGAGTATCCTCTTCCAAAGCTCATCGAACGAGCTGCGGCAAGATGCTAGGAAGATTCTGTTTGCCTTCCCAGACGCTTCGTACTCATCGAGTTCGCGCCTTATGGTTGCAAGTCGACGGGCTAGGACGCCTCGTCTCCGCCGTAACGTGCTGATTGATTCAGCTTGGGCCATGTTTGATTTTGATAATGAACGCCCTTACCTTGATCAAATGGACGTTGATCTGGGATTCTGTTGCTAATCGTTACGATGCGGCGTGGGCTCGTGTAGATGCTGCGCGACGGAGGTGCTTCTCTCCGATGGCGGTTCCCTTGCTCAGTTGACTAAGTGGTTGGAACTTGGATCTCACGCGACACTGTATAGTCACTGTTCAGTGCACTTTTTGGTGGCACGAGATCCGGCTCGAAGGACCATGTAAATTCGACCAATCGCGGGGAGACGTACTCGCGAGGAGAGTCGTCAACGGGGGTCGTAAATCCCCGTTACGATTATAACAATCGACACCACGAATTGATCGATCCCCTGATTTCCTTTGAGATAATGAGGGGTGATTGAGTTGGTATAACACTGGGATTCACAGTATTATAAAGTATATATTTCCAAGCACTTAGTTACAAAAGATTTGCGTGAAGAATGCGACTCTCGCGCTATGTGCAGACTGCCGCGTTAGGCGTTAGTTGGTAGACCGTCGCGTTAGGCGTTAGTTGGGAGACCGTCGCGTTAGGCGTTAGTTGGGAGACTGTCGCGTTAGGCGTTAGCTGGTAGACCGTTTGTCGCTCTTTTGTTTAATACGGAAGAAAGTTCGGTGTGGGTGTGCCCCTGTGCATAAAGAACGCGGATTCGTTGGTCCCACTTTCGTTAGGAAAAGTGAGGGTAACGAACCGCGGTGTCGATTGGTCATGCTGCACTACTGCTCGAAGGGATGAGTAGGGAGTCTTCTACCATCGTGGTGCGTAAATGACTGTGTGTATGAGAAAACCAAGCCTGTTTTATTACAGGGCTATTCGGGTTTTCCTAATGGGTGCATACCCGCTTTCTCCGTGTTTTAAAGGCGACTAATAAACCCAAGGACACCTCTAAAACCGACTGTGTTTCGAGCATATTTTGGCTTGCAATTCTTCAAGACAATCGGATTGAAGACATATGGCGAAACAATGCAGGGAAATGAAAGTTATGGTGGGTCCTTAGGTTTATTGAGGGTCGAAGTGCCGTTACGCAGGTCGGTTGTTGTCCGGTCGCGCGGGCTGGCGAGCAGATGCTTTAGGCGTCGTAACATTCCTAAATTCCAATTAATAAGTAAAAACCGGAACGACCAAAATTCCCTGGACCGCGTAATCCGCATGAAAATACAAATTCAGCGTCGAATTCGAAGAGATAGATGAAAGAGGGATTCGATGGTAGAGCAAATCGGACGAACGGTTTGTAACACGAGACATTAATAAAGTTGGTGGAGCCGCGGAAAGCGGATGGAAATGGAAATTTTCCGATTTTAATATCGGCGAATGCATCGGGACGCGAGAAGAAAGATCAAAAGGTTGACTGTTGATTAATTTGAGCGGCACGCGAGCCACGAGCCCCGAGCCCCGAGCGTCGCGATGCTCGCGTGCGCCGAAGCTACTGCGATCGAGCGAGCGTCGTAACCTCGGTAAATAACCCGTCGTATAATATTACGTACACTGATCAACGATTCGGAAAGGGAGTTTCGCTAACCGGGGCATCGCCCCACCGTCGTGCGAAAATAAACTAATTAGCCTTTGGGGACGTCGAGGCATGCCCCTCGACGCCCCAGCGGATTTCAAGTCGTCGATTTTACAGCTAGCTGCTGTTACGTTCGAACCGTTTGTAAACCAGTGACGCGCAATTTGGGATAGCGATTGCGATCGAAATCCGACCCCTCTCGAGAATCCTACGGAAAGAGAATTTCTTTCGCAGTGGTTGGTCTGGCCGATCCAAGTTTCGGCGCGCGTTGTCGCGATGCCTAATCGCTGCGTTGCCGATCGTCGTTGCCATTGGAACGCGCGGCGAGCGAACAGCCGTGAGTTTGCTCTGTACACTCGAGGCCTGAACTTAAAGGCTTAACGACCTGTTTGCCGTTGCAGCTCGGCAGAAACGAATCTTCGGCGTCCGCCCGAGCTAAACCAGCGAATATTCGAGCGGCCTGCCTCGGAACGGTCGCTGAATTTCTGCTGAAAAATTAATCAACGCGGAACGTAAATCGCCAGTGATAAACACGTGAAAAACCATGCGCTGATGATGGGGTGGGGGGGGGGGGTGGAAAGAACGGCAACGGCAACGTTGTTGCCAAACGAATGTAATGAACGGGCAAATACGCGTTTGTTTGCAAGTACCCTACGGCGAGCAAATAACGTTACGCGAAATACGCGGCCCGGTTTCATCCTGTGTCGTCCTTTTATACACACGCGTGAAAAATTTCGCGGAAATTCGCACTGGCGACGCAGAATCGGTGCGCGGAAGAAATCTGGCCGACTCCTGTTAATAAATTTCTTTCTTACAAAATTTACCCGTGGACCGCGCTATCCAGCCGCCCGTGTTTCCATCTCTTCGCCAGCAATTTGGCAACAGAGTTTACGAAAAGTTACGGGCGCCGACTGGAGAGAACGGCGAGACCGGTTTTTCTAAAATAAAACGATCCTGCGAAATATACGCGACGAGTGCCACGGTCAGTCTTGGAAACTCGAGTCTCCGCGAAATCTCCTTCCGCTTCTGGCTATACGTACAAGTATATCAACGCGCGCCTTGCAACGCGTCTCGTGCTGTTTTTCTCCTATTCTGCTTGCACGTTTCTCAAAGAGAATACCTAATACCAAGGTCGCCTTCGCTTTACGCGTCTGTGCGATTCCCGCGATGGAAAAAACGTCGCGCTGTTCAGCAAACCAGCGTGCAAGCAACGACAATACGTATACGACGTTGCATAAATCAACGAATGTTCGCGTATAGAAACTTGTAAAAAAAATCCACTGTCGAAAAATAGAAAAATTCGTACTCGTGCAAAGATCAGCGGGAAACGAAACGTTTTTCGACTCGTAACCAAGCGTTATAGTCACAGGAATGTAACGAAACGGCGCGCAAACAACCGACGCGAAACCATCGTGACGCAAAAGCATTTCGCGACAGGGAGCGCGGGTCCGACCGTAGCGAAAAACCAGCAGCCAGCCCGCTGTCGTTTCACCCAATGGGGGGTTGTATCGATATATCGAGGCAGCGTCGCTGAAACCTGCTGGTGGCAGAGAGACAACGATAAGGGCCGCCATCTATCGACCGTAACAGCCTCCTTTTGTATTAACGACGCTGTTCCGACTGTAATTGAGAGCCTCTGTACTCCGGCCCAACGTCGCCAGGTTATTAAATCCCGGGATATAAATCAGTTAATATTATCCACGCGCCGCTAGCTCGCACTCTTTTCTTCGCCAGAGAAATGGATTTTCCGTTAAACTTAAATTGCTTAGCGATCGCCGGATGTGAAAGTTTTTTCGAGTCCGTCGATAAAGAGCTTCCGCGTACAACCGACCCGATCAACGTACCATCGACACGCGACAACTGCCAACGATTTACGACGGTTACGATGGTATTACCTTTTCTCCACGATACTTTTCTTTTTCTTTCTCTTCTTCCGCCGTATTTGAGTTAATCACGATGGTTGGTCGCTTTACGTCATCGTGTACGAGGGACACGCCGAATAAAGTTTGTGGAAAATCATTACTCCACGGATCCTTTTCATCGAGTGTTCCAAGATAGCCGTTAGTGGAATTTTCGACCTCGTTTAAGACCCATCAACGAGCTGAAATCTGCTCGCCAACTTTACTCGGAATTCAATGCTTTTCAATTACAAAGATTTTCCGGTTAACCGTTCCTTAATTAAACATGTAACTATACCGAAACGTTTAAATTACCTTTTGGACCTGGTATACAGGTCAAAGCTACTCCAGTTTACTCTGCTTTTTTCAGATCGTCCCTTTCAATTTCGCTGCGCGGAACGTCGGGAAAGGAACTCGAATACGAACGACTATTTCTTTTCTTGCCCCTCGATATCCGCACTACGCACGCGTTCGTTACGCGTTCGCGACCGTTGCCACGTATGTCTTCTTCCAAATATTCGACGGAAGGATGTAGGAAGCATGTCGGCCTTACACTTTTATGATATGGCGCTTTGTATCGCGAAGCCATCGAAAAGAGTTCCGTCGTCGAGTCCCGCCACGAATATATGGGCGGTGTAAAGCAGACCAGTAAACAGCTACATACCGTTTTATACGAAAGTCCCAAAAATGGTGGCGAAAATTACTTTTTTGCGGATTGGAAATATCAACAATAAATTCTTACTTATTATATAACGCAAACCAGAAGAAAAAGAATAAAAACAAAATAACGCATTTGCAATTCGTACGTCGCTTGATGGGTCAATTAATTGGGCATTTTCGTGACGCCGACCTCAAGAATACTTCATCAACTTCTGGAACAGCAGAAAGACTAAACGGCCTTTTACATGTCATTCGGCGAGATGACACAGAAGGAAGTAAAGATCGTGTGGTATGTTGTAATCGGAAAATCAAAGGTAGAAGAAGAGAATCGATGTACTATTATGCCACTCGTTTGGTTAAACCGGCCCTGCATACACGCAATTGCTTCGAAAAATACCACACCGTGCAAGTATATGAAAGGAGTCATAAACGTAGCAAAAGTAAGTATCTTTTCCTGGATTTTGACAAAAGAATTCTGTTATATTCAAACAAAGTCCTAGTTTTTATTACGCAAATGTTTTTTCGCATAGAATTAACACCAATGAATAAACGGATAACAGAAGAATTAAACGAAGTGGAACTAGTACAGTGCATAAAAGTACTATTGAAATCAAGCGAAAACATGAAAAGATCGAATTCCGTACCCGGATTACCTATAGAAATCATGTCTATAGAAATCATCTAAAGCACAAAAGATAAAAACAAGAAAAAGGATAGTAACACGGGGAACCAATCATCCTACAAAGAATTAGTACATTAAAATAAAAGATCAAACGCAACGGTGAAAAATTACTAGCGTTGCTGGAGAAGAAAAAGAAGAGCAGAATAACAGAGGAACAAAGAGAGTGAATACGAAATTAGAAAAGCTTTCCACAACTTCATAAGAAACTACTGGAAATGTAGAATGGAAAACATATCCAAATAAAAACCCAAAGAACTTTCACCATCGATTAACTGCGTCTTCCGCCCAAAAAACCACAACATAAGTGATATACTCTGACACAACCAGAACGGATACAAATAGGAATTCATGAAAGCCGACATGTACCGTCACACAATTCGACGAAGACAATAATATAATCATTATCGATAACCATGAGATACTAAACATACTAACATAGAGAAATAACATTTATTGTCTGGATGGTTATAAAGTATAAGGAGAAAGCTTAGGATATTGGCAAAGACGACTGAATTCCAACTGAAACATTCAGCATATACCGAATGGGAAAAACGGTCAGAGTCTACTTGGGGGTACGTGACTGCTGGGCCGCATGGGCACGCTCCGCGTTACATAGACGAAACCTTGAGTATCTCCAAATAAAGGGCCTAAAAAGGCTAATTTGGGAAGTCATAAATTAATCGTCTATACTAAGAGCACGCATTGAAACAGTCCACACACAAAATAGCCACATAAGAATATATCAGCATAACTAAGTTGACTGTTACGTCGCGTAACACTCTACCTAGCCGAGGCCACACACCGAAGGCAATATGGCAACCAGATGTCTTCGGATACTCGCAGCGTATCCTCCATAGTTTCAAGGACCTTCCATAAATTTCACAGATTTCCTAGAAAAGGTCCTTCAAACGAAACAAACATCTGGTTCGGAGGAATTTCTAGAGACTATTGTCTACCACGGCGAAAAAGGGAAAGGTAGTATTTGTCACGTACGCTGCAACTTTCCTCCCACTAACCACTTTCTCTCGAGGGCGGTTAAGACCCTGCGTCTAACCAATTAAAAACGAAGCCTATTCCCTCACTCTCCTAACACAAATCGTCACGAACAAATCCGATGGTCCCGTGCGCTAGACACACCCGATCCTTAGCTTTCCTCCGAGACAGCATCGTCTACCAAGAGTACTGATTTTACATCCTTCGAACGGTCAACATCCTTCCACCCGGTATACACACCCGTAGATCAGTCACTCATCTCGTACATACGCATCAGCGTAACTATCCTCGTTATAAGTTGTGGAATAAACGGTGAAATATAACTTACTACTGTGTCATATTCATTCAACCACCTCTGTTATCCTAACCGAAACAGGGGAACGACTACTTCGCGGCGTCGATTCACCGAATCGTAGCGAGAATTTACGCCTCTCGCTGACGCGTTTTCCTCGCGACCGCGTCTCTCCGCGAACGGTCGTAACATTGACAATCCAGATTTAATTCTATCTGACATTTCCACAAATTAAAATAAGTTAGATCTAACCTTCAAAAATGAACAATAAAAAAAATTATCGAATTTGGTAACATTGATTTAAAAGAACCTACCTAACTATATTTACGCACCTTTCACACATCTACTCCTGCAGCATAATATTTAACAATTGCCTAAATGCCAATTATTTCTCCATTCTGGAAAACAAGAAAGGCAGTAGCATTAAAAAAAGAAGGAAAAGCAACAGTGATTCTGTCAGCTATACCGATGAATTAGACTCTTACTCAACATTTATAAAGTATCCGAATCTATGATAAATAACACTATATACATTGAAAATAACCTAATTCCGGGCACCCAATTTGGCTTCAAATTTAAACATTCAACGATACATGCAATTACAAAATTCATCATATATCTCTTGGGCAAGAGACGAGAGTGATTGCGTCGAAGCGGTGTTCATAGATTTAGAGAGGGCATTCAACACATTCTGGCTGAATTTCTTTCCTTAAGCTCGAAAAAGAGAGCTTCCACACCACGTAATAAAAATAATTTGGAAATCACAAATTAATATAAGCGAATTCAAAACAATTCTATTCGGGCCGTACATTTCCAAAAAATCAGATGCAAAAAGCAATTCCGCCTACACGATATCTACGATACAATAGCAACATATCCATTCCTCACAAAAAAGTCGTTTGCTATTTAGATATACATTCGGATTTCAAATCGAACAAACACACGAATCTACTGCAAACAACTAAATAATAAAGTAAAAATATTCTGCTGCAAACTTCTAATAAAGCTGATCCTGATGTACGGTTGCCCGATTTGATTTAAACAGAAAAGCCAAATTGGTTCAAATGTAAGTGTCTGAGATCATACTCAATACATATTTAACCATTATATACCATTTATAGGTTTTAGATATTTTTTGTACAGTAATATCGAATAACAAAACTAGTTACTTCAGCAAACGCTCATACCACATTGAGTACACTCGTTCTCGCATTCTTCTCCTGAAGAAAGGAAAAACAATATTGTAGAAAAGTACCACTTTTGTAGCGACTTAAATTCAATCATTAACTGAAATGTTAAAAATGTAAATCCGACACAAAATATTGTATGGCTACGTCATACCGTCGCGTAACGGTACTTTTGCCAAAACCACATTCCAACTGAAATTCTTTCTTTATTAAGAATATATACGTGTAATATGTATTTTCTCGGGCAATAAATGTTATATATATGTCGGGTTCACATTATGACTAGGGTTAGGGGCGTGAAACGAATCTTCATTTGGATTAGACATTTTTGTTATGCAATATTTACTACTGCAAATAGGATTATTACAGCATTTGACAAGTAACCGTGGTAATTAGATACTCGAGAAGCCAATGACAATGATCCTAGGTTCAATAACGAATCCGCGGTCAGCGGGATAACAAAATGCCCTTTTTTTTCAAAGTCCAAGTTCTACTCAACTTGCTTGTCTACGGTACAAGTATTACTAAACTAACTATTTGTTAAAAAGTAGAATATTCACCGAGCGTAAAGACGCTATGTAACTCGCTGATGTGACCTCACGAGAGAATAACTTTCCGTCGTGATGATGCTGCAGAGGAAATCTATGATGGGGTGTGTCGCAGAACATGAGATCATCGGATTCGCGGAGAGATGCCTTCGTCCGGAAAGTGAGGGAAAGTGACGTTGAGAGAAAGTTGCTAGCAGGAAACGTCGTTCGTGAGAAACATAGATTTCCCCTATCTTTTCGTAGTTGGGACAAAGACTGTTTGTCTGTTTGAAGGACCTTAGTTAACTAAATCTTGAGATTTATAACGGGTCCTCAGGCTAGCTGAACATGTACTGTGGAGATGAAGAGGGTCTGCATGTCGTGATCCACGAACAGCAACTGTTGGAATGTTTACTGTCGAGTGCCACTACAACTATTTTTTTTTTTTTGTTGAGGTTATTTGATGTATAAACAGAGAAAGTCGTGGATAAATTGTAAGGTAGATAATATATTTTCATACAGAAGTGTAATTATAAGTAAGAATACAATTTGAACTGGTCCAAATCCGCACGCTAGCAGTGTTACCCTATAACTGAAAACCCCGAAGCCAACGTCGCCTGTCTACTGTTTAAGGTCTGCCTAATTTATCGCGATGTAAATTGTAGCGCAAATAGCGATAAAAATAATGAAGCAATAACATTCGCAGATGACCTACTAATATGCGCGAGAGACAATAAAGCTTTAAAATCCAAAAGCCATCTACAACAAATATTGGACATAATGTATGGCTATTTATGGACAGTAGAAATTAATATAAACAAGTAAAAGAATTTTATTCTAGCTGTACATCTCCGAAATATCAGGGACAAACTACGATGTACGCAGCTATGTCAAGAAATTTCGTTTATACGACAGCAACAATAACAACCAACCATTGTTTCCTGCAATGGAAACACGAATTGAAGCCTAAATTGAAAAACACGATTTCAAACTACTTGCCCAGGCTGTTGTTTTAGAATCATCTCGTTATCAGTCCAACAATTGCAGAACAATCACTGAGTAGACGTAAATGAAATTGATAAATAACGAATTCTTTGCAATAATAATACTTAATGAACAAAATGGAGACATTTTGCAAATGGGTCCAGTCAATGGACTACTCTTAAAAGATGCAAAAGGTTTCATCTCGATAGCTCGATCCAATCCAGAATAACTGATGAATTTGTATACATAAAAATTGGCTTTTTGTAAAAAAAAAAAAATAGTTTACAAAAAAGAAATGGAAAAATATTTTATATCTGAACCAACGGAAAATTATGTCTTACAAGGAGCAAAAAGTGTCATTCCGATTGATCAAGCCGTTTCCGAAAAATCGGTAAACATAACAAAAAGATAAATATACATGTCGAATTGAGACATTTTCCACCTTTTCCAATGTCGATGTCATGAAATGTAAACCTTTTTTCGCATTTCTAGCAACAACTTCTAAGTCAGTACTGTGTACTAAAATAGCACCTAATATATTTGATAATATAATTGATTAGTTTCAATTCCATTCTTTTTAAACAAAAAATGCTATTGGTTATTTCCAATTACTGAGTAAATCGCTTGTCATGAAAAACTGCGCACTACTTGTTTTCCTGCAAAATTCGAAATCCTCAAAACCTTCAATAATTTGTTCATTTCAGTGGAAACTAAAATATCTCTTTATTGACATTTTTTCGTATAGAAGAACACAGTTCCCGTCAAAATCATTTTTTCGCTACTTTAATTCTTAATGAATCAAACAAATTTCGACATGTACCTAACCAAGTATTAATTACACCGAATCAATGAATGATTATGCCAGGACTTGAAATATTAAACTTGCGAGTATCACGAATTTCTACTCAGAGAAGGTGAAACGTAATATGGCGTTAGAAAAACACTATTCGTCTGCCAGGAAGAGATAACTGCATCGGTATAAACATTAAACTGAAACCACAGATTCTACACGCGTTTGCCTTTTTCAGGCATACATCACTAATGTTACCTGAAGATAAATTCTCGCCTACGCTTTCTAATGCTTTACGCTTCACTCACTCTCTCGTTGTCATTACTTGAATACAAACACAGAATAGTTTCTTCCCTAATCTTCCAGAAGAACAAAAATGATTTTTAATAGCGATACGTTACAATTTATAATCGTACGTCTATTACAACCTGTTGTTTTTATTTTAAAACAAACAGAAATACATACCTTATCCAAACATCAACGATATTTTATCAACAAGTGACGGTTATTATATCAACTGAAATTTTGTGGTATATTTACTTAACACGCAAAATAACAAGTCATCTGGTGGCACCAATTGATATCTACTTTTATTTTATGCATTTCATAGTAAAAGATCATTCGCATTTATATATTAACCCAAATATAATATAATCTTAAACCTAAATTTACTAATTGTGGATATTTATTGACAGATGGTAATTTAAAAATTCATATCCATACTCCTTCCTATTTTGCACATTTTTTTGTTTTGAGAGGAGAGGAGAATGCAGTTACGCATAACTAGGTACGTTAGCGCGCGCCTGGATTATGCGGGACTTGGCAAGATGATAGCACCTCTACCCACCAAAAAACCCCTCCTCTGTCTCTCTCCTCTGTCGGTACAAGAACCAACCCTGGAACCACCTCTCGGCATTACTTCAGGGTTGGTCTTCTTACTGAGTGTACCTCTCATCTTATTATGATCTTCTTCTAGTTAATCCTCTCCTTCTTCTCTCCATGTTCCTCTCCTTATCTTGTCTATCTGATTGAGCTATCATTTTCTTTCGGCAAAGCCCTTGGAATCTAGCCCAGTTCTCCTCGCTATTGACGACCACGTCGATTACGTTATTGGTTGCCAGTATTTCGCCTACGTAATTATCCAACAATGTACTTCCATTGTCCCATCTGGGGCAATTGAACAACGCATGCTCTGCATCTTCACCTTCGACATCACAATCCCAGCATCTTGGGTGTGTCTCTTTCCTAATCGTTCTCTATTAAAAATGCAGGCGTCGTCAATCAGCTTTCTGGTCCAATTATCTTCTCTGCAATAGAGCTACTCTTCCCTTCATCTTTTATTCGATCACTATCGACATCTTCGGAATGTTATTGTTTTTCCGTATTGCTAGGGCTTTGACACATATCGGTGTGGCATAAAGCACCACCGACTCCCGCACTCCGTAATAGTTTCCTAACTGAGTCGGTGGGCCCATTGACGTTCGGCAACGATGTCCTTGTCACAGACGAAATTCGAGCAACTGTATATAACAAACCGAAATTCCGAACGCTTTATCGCGTGTGACCGTCCGGTCAGCACCCGTTCTCAGCCGCCTGAGTGGCATTCGATCACTTCAGCCGTTCTCCGAATTTTACACTAAGTATAAACAAAACCTTCTCCCACTCCAACGATTGGAAGAATATAAATGCTCCCTTCAAAATCATTCAGTCAGTCTAATAAAAAAATTCTTAACTAATCCAAGTATCGAAAGTGTATCATCGCGAACCGAAAAAATTGTATAAATTGAGTAAAAAATAAAAAGAACTTAATCTCCTTTTCGGAAATTAACAAGTTCCTTATTTTTACCTTAATTTTACACGACATTTTTGGCGATCCGTGCCAGGATCTATTCACTTCAGTGCAAACGAAATTACGATTTCGGCGTACGCGCATCATTGAAGATCGAAGGATCAACGGACCCAGTGCGAATCTTTGCTACTACGAAGGCCTGCAGCAACTTTCAACGTTCCACTACGATGAAACTAGACGAGAGGACTACGGTCAGCGCAGAGCAACCCTACGAATAAGATTCGGAATCTAGAACCAACCAGAGAGGAAACATCCCTGAGACTCCTCAACGGTCATAGCTACTACGGTAAGCTGAAAATCTGGATTCATTTTCACGATACCGTGTGAGAAAACCCAGTTTCTCAAGCGCTTCGAGTCCAAATAGCAACAGTAGTTCAGACTCAATAAGCTCAATTAGAATCATGCCCACATCACGAAAAGACAAAGTCGAAACTATTGAAACCGTTTCTACAAACGGAGGTACGGACAATTCGATTCGTGCCATACTCGACGTGATACAAAAACAAATTGAAATTCTTGCGCAACGTGTAGAAGAGACACAACGGACGGCCGACAGTGAAAATAAGAAGCGTGCAGCGGAAATAGAACTATTAGGCAAAAATATCTCTAAAATAAAAATAGGACGCGACGCTACTACAGAACTAGGCTCCCTTATTACTATGGACGAATCTGTTGCCGCGAGAGATAGAACTTCCCCACCATGCGTTCCAATTCGAACAGAAGAAGGCAACCATCCCTCTTACGAAGACCGTCCACCGCAATTCGCCTCTCCGAGCTTACGGACCAAAGACGCGATAGTATGTATTCCGCAATTAAACGGTGAAGACAATATCGGAGTCGAAGAATTCATACGCGAAGTACGCGAATTACGAGCCATGTGTAGCGAACCCACGCTATTATTAAAAACGATCAAAATCGGGAAAATCGCGGGTAAAGCCGCAATGGCCATCTGCAATATACCGATATACGAATACGGACACCTGTACGATGCCCTAAGACGAAACGTAGCCACCCAAGACTCTGTTAGAGAACATCAAGACCAGCTACGCGAAACGAGACAGCGTCACGACGAAAGTGTGCAAAGTTATATCATCAGGTTCCGCAGAGCACTCAATAAGTTACAATACAGTATAACGAACGAATACCGTGACGAAATTACTAGACGAGCTATGAACGACAGGATTTTAAAAGACTCCGTGATCGATTTTATCCGAGGCCTGAAAGGCGAAATAGGACAATTACTACTCGCCAATCCACCATACAATATCCTTGAAGCCGAAAAGAAAGCCACCGACATCGAGCGATTCTTCGGGGAAGATCGAAATCGACGACCAAAACCAATAGAACGATTACGACTCCCTGAGCAGCAACGACTAACAACCAATAATCCTAATCCGATCACTAAAAAACCAACTCCAACACCCAATCCAATGCCAAGAAGCTTCCGACAAACCGAACAAATACCACTTGCCCAAAGGACACAATTAAAATGCTTCAAATGCAACCAGATCGGACATGTCTCCAGTCAATGTAAAAATTTTCGAACACCCAGCCAATTTCCGAGACCACCAGCAGTCCACAATCTCGAGACACACAAGGAAGAAATAGAGAAACCAACAGACCAGACCTACGAATTAACGCCACAACGGGAAGACTACCCACAGTACTTTTACGATCCGACGGACAGCGACATAAATTCCTCATTGACAGCGGAGCAGGAATTAATATACTCAAGCGAAGATGCGTATTACGACCAAGAATAACAAAAGAACGGAAATTCTCGATGGGACACTCTAAATTTGAAACCAACGAACACGCTTTGATAAAACTATTTGGCAAAACTCTAGAATTTTTTGTGGTAGAAGACAACTTTCCAATTATAGAAGACGGCATATTCGGTTTGCCAGCCCTATCTAAATTCAAATTTGAACTCTCGAATCATTATTGCAACAGGAAAACGACGTACCTCCAAAACAAGCAGTGTCAAAAACAGTCTACCTGGAAGGAAAACCGACAACGATATGCTTTATCAATTGTGGTGAGTGCCCAGCCAAAATGACTAATTTTATCGAAAATTCAAATACGTACGATCAAGTCTCCACGTTTAAAGATATAGTTAGACTTTCGCATATAGAGAAAACCCTCCGTGAACCAATCGAAAAGATATTGCTGTTCTACCTCGACGTATTCAATCTAGAGACCGACTTATTACCATGCACTAACCTTGCTAAACACACAATAACGTTAAAAGAAAATAAAATCATTAACACAAAATCTTACCGACCGCCTGAATGCCATAAAGAAGAAATCAAACGACAAATGGACGAAATGCTACAAAAGAACATTATAGAACCATCTGATTCTCCTTACAATTTACCAGTCTGGGTAGTACCAAAAAAGGCAGACGCCTCAGGGAAACAGAAATGGCGAATTGCAATAGACTTCAGAAAAATAAACGAACTAACTGACCAGGACGCATATCCATTACCTGACATAGACGACATACTATCCCAACTAGGCAACGCAAAATTCTTCTCAGCCCTCGATTTATCCTCCGGATTCCACCAAATCCCAATGGACATAGACTCTAAAAAGTACGCAGCATTCTCCACACCACAAGGACACTATCATTACAATAGGATGCCATTCGGTTTAAAGAATACACCTGCAACATTTCAACGCATGATGGATACCGCGCTAAGAGGACTCATAAATAAACATTGCTTCGTATATTTAAACGACATTATAATATTCGGACAGTCGATTGAAGAGCACAATAGCAACCTCGCGATAGTATTGCAACGCCTACGCGAACTCGGACTCAAAATACAGCCGGACAAATGCGAATTTCTCAAACCAGAATTAGAATATCTTGGACATATAGTAACCGCCGAAGGTGTAAAGCCAAATCCCAAAAAATTAGAAGCCGTTAGCAATTTCAAACAGCCACGTAATCCCACAGACATCAAATCGTTCTTAGGACTAGCAGGTTATTACCGTAAGTTCATAAGAAACTTTTCTAAGATCGCGAAACCATTGACCGAACTTACAAGAAAGGAGACATCATTTCATTGGACAGATAAAACCCAGGAAGCATTCCAGACATTAAAAGACAAACTCTGTTCATCACCCGTACTAAAATTCCCAGACTTTGCGAAACCATTCACATTAACGACTGACGCCAGTAACGAAGGTATAGGTGCAATCTTATCACAGGACGGACATACATGTTGTTATATCTCGCGAACTCTAAACCCACCGGAACGAAATTATTCCACTACAGAAAAAGAACTTTTAGTAATAGTATGGGCCGTGAAACGCCTCCGACAATATCTGTTAGGACAGAAATTCCTCATCCGAACCGATCACCAAGCACTAAAATGGTTACAGAATTGCAAAGACCCCTCATCACGCTTGACGAGATGGCGACTAAAACTAGAAGAATACGAATACGACATAGAATACACGAAAGGAAAAGATAATACTGCAGCCGACGCACTATCTAGAATACATGTTCTGACCAGACGACTCGAAAATTTGAACATAGAACTCGATAAAAAATATCACGATTGGGAAAAATCTACCGACGCGTTACCCAAAATTCTCAAAATGACTCCGAACCGTAAATCTTTCTATCAATTATCCAAAACAGAGCTAGGAAATTACGACAGAATCGAATGGTTAACTAAATTAAACGAAATTATTCATATAAACGAAAAGATAGGTATAGGCGACGACAGTTTCACAGAGACCGAAAAGAACGCGATCAAACAAATTTTATTATTCCTGAACGACACTGTAAAAGAATTAAATTTTGCATGGGAACCAATTCAAACATATAGCGACGAAGAAATAGACGAATTATTGAAAGAAAATCACGATTTAGTAGGACACCCCGATATACAAAAGACATACGACCGCATTCGTGAACGGCACAGAGTACCAGATTTGATGAAACGCATACAACAACATATAGAATCATGCGACACCTGCCAAACATCTAAAACTACACGTATCAGACCGCGCGAAGAACCTTGTATCACCGACACACCCCTCGAACCAAACGATAAAATTGCTATGGACTTATTAGGCCCACTGAAAAAGACGAAAAAAGGCAATCAGTACATTCTATCCATACATGACGAATTGACAAAATACTTAATACTCGTACCACTAAAAACTCAGCAAACGGAAACAATTTGGAACGCACTCTTGAATCATTACATTTACATCTTTTCCGCTCCAAAAAAGATATTAACTGACCGCGGACAGAATTTTATATCTAGTTTAATGCAACAGTACGAAGACGCGTTCAAAATCAAACATATCAAAACGACATCCTTCCACCCACAAAATAACGGATCGTTAGAACGGACACACGCAGTAATAACAGACATGTTAAAATCGATGCAGCGAAATTCGGATGAAGAATGGGACGATCAACTTAACTTTGTATGCCTTGCATATAACACAATGATACACGACTCTACTGGTTACACGCCATTCGAACTCACATTCGGACACCAAGCCAATCTTCCCTCCACAATATCCAAGAATCCCCAACGCACATACGCAGACGAAGTCACGTTCCGCAAAAAGGAATGGGACTCTAGACTCCGACACGCTCGCGAAACATTGATCAAAAGTAAACAGCGATATCAGCGCGATCAAAAACGTAAAATTATAAAACCTCAATCAGTTTTCAAAGAAGGAGACTCCGTTTTAATACATAACGATCATAAAAGGCATAAACTTGATGTGGAATGGTTAGGACCGTACACGATTGATAAGGTATGTACTCCATACTATCTGATTCAAGACAAAAAGATACACGGTAATCGTTTAAAACCTTACTTTCCAGGTCGACGCTCCTCTTTGCCGGAATAGTATCCGCGCAAATAAATATTACACCATTAGAAGGAAACTCTGTATTCGTAGAAAACATAGGAAAAGGATATTTATACAGCGACACTGCCAATGTAATAGTAGGATTAGACACTAGCGACATATACGAACAGATAAGCGCAATAGAATCATATAAATTAACAATAGACTCACGTGCAATCAGCAAACAATACGTCGAAGAGTTAGGCGGATTACAAAATCGCATCAATAACCTAAAACAACTCGCAAAACACTTGAAAGCGTTAACACATACCCGGAGCACACGAGGTCTGCTTAACATCATAGGTTCCGTATCGAAAAGTCTGTTCGGGACTCTCGACGATGATGATCTTACGCTCATAAACAAAAATATGGACAAACTATTCGATGATAATAATAAAATCAAGACCATAATAGCTAATTAAACAGCACTTATTAGAAAAATTGTAAACTCAGAAAACCTAAACCACTTAGAGAGATCATATAGTGATATATTAAAATTACAACAGCAGGCAAATATCGATAGATCTATGCTTAAGATAATCATGAAAGTCGGCACCGCGATGCAAACTTTACACTTCCAATTAGATGAAATAGTTAACGTCATGATATTAGGCAAACAAGGAATAATTAGTCCACAAATACTTGACCCCAATGAATTCATAGAAAATTACGCCAAGGCAATAGGTAGCCAGATGTACAACACCGCGATTTCTGCCAAAACCGAACATTTTCAATTCATACTCGACATCGGTGATCTTAAAATCTTCACAATAGATGACAAAATATTTTTCAAAATCATAGTACCTTTAGTCTCTAACACAGAATGGAACATATTACAAGTATATCCTATGCCGAGTAAAAGAAATGGAGTATTTTTGGCTCCAGTAGTCGAACATCAGATGTATTTAACTTCAGGTCTTTCATTTATAAACGCTGATATCGAGTATTTCAACAAACTTTGTAAGAATCGAGCCGGAACCACTATATGCAAACAAACACTACCAATCCATGAGAGAAATTCAAGAACCGATTGTCGCAGCGAAATAATAAATTTCAAACCACACATTGAACATTGTCAAATAACTGTACTTAAGATTGAAGACATTAGCTTTATACCGCTCAAAACTAGCAACTGTTACATTGCGATACCAGCAAATCCGATAGAAATAGACACAATTTGCCAAACGAAACATACCTTACAAAAACTTGACAAGCCTTCCATCATAAGAGCTAACACTTCTTGCGATTTATTGTACAAAGACGAACACATGCGTATAGGCGAAACAAAAAACGAAGTCATATACGAAATCAAAACAAAAACCCTAGCGCTCAAAACAAACGATAGTTTCACTCATCTATTAGATAAACTCCAGCGAGCACCGAAAATAATAGATAATTTACAAGGCTATAAAACAACGATCGATAAAATAGGCGACGAGATAGAAACTCTTAATTTCGAACACAGAATTAAAAATATACAGTATTGGGGACTAACCACGCTCCAGATATTAGGGTACATAGCATTAGGCATACTAGGTATATATGGATTAAACAAAATAGGGGTATTCAAATGCATCAGGAAATGTATACCGAACAAATAATGTATCAATTTATTTTGCTGCCGAAATGAAACTGTAATCAACAGCCACAATGCGACAGCCCCACCAGTACCACTCACCCTGGGCTCAACACCCAACATCTATATTCCAACCAACACATACCACTCAGATGAAGAGGAGGAATCAGCTGTAATTTTCAAGCCACGTCAAGTCCGATTCCACAAAAGTCTTCTGAAGAAAACTTGAGGGATCAAGTTCAATCTAAGAAGGGGGGAATGTCACAGACGAAATTCGAGCAACTGTATATAACAAACCGAAATTCCGAACGCTTTATCGCGTGTGACCGTCCGGTCAGCACCCGTTCTCAGCCGCCTGAGTGGCATTCGATCACTTCAGCCGTTCTCCGAATTTTACACTAAGTATAAACAAAACCTTCTCCCACTCCAACGATTGGAAGAATATAAATGCTCCCTTCAAAATCATTCAGTCAGTCTAATAAAAAAATTCTTAACTAATCCAAGTATCGAAAGTGTATCATCGCGAACCGAAAAAATTGTATAAATTGAGTAAAAAATAAAAAGAACTTAATCTCCTTTTCGGAAATTAACAAGTTCCTTATTTTTACCTTAATTTTACACGACATCCTAATCGCTCCTATTAGGGTATCAACCATGACACACACCTTTCCTAGATGTAATGAGAATTTTCTATTATTGTCCTATTGCACCCCAAGATACCTAACCTTCTATTTAGTCATCAACAGGTACTTGCCCATATTGACGTCCTTGACCTTGTGATACGATTTCCGGTAAGTAGAATCACCTCCGTCTTGTCTTGAGCTAATTTCAATCCAGTTTCGGTACACCACCGATTCTTCTGCTACTTCAATATCGGGCCTACCACCAATCGTGGGACTCCTCTGAATTTTCCTACTAGGCTTAAAGGGATCACCTTCCTCGTCTCCCCTAGTCTTCGGTGCAACCGATATGGTGACGTTGTCACTTATTCTGATGTCCGACACTATCCTTGGGTTTTCAATACTAACCGCCAACCTCTTGCTATTCGCCTTTGCGCCAGTCGCTGTTACTGTACAAGGGGGTGCCTGGGGTTCCACCTCCTAGCCAAAACCGTTCGAATGTATCCAATCATAACCGAAAGAACTCGCCAAGTCGTCAACAAAAAGCCAGTATAATAGAAATAAAAAATATATAACGAATAAATAAATAAATAAGTATCTAAGAGCAAAACATAGTTATATCCTCATAATTAAATATTATCTTAGAAATTTCTACACAGCTACAATAAACTAAATCTATCAAGCTAAATTTATATAACGCTAAAATAAACTAAATATATCAAGCTAACGCCTGCGCTTCAATAAGAGGCCTGATGATACATACGCAGATCACCGCATGTATAAATAGATAATATAGTAATAAATAAATAAACAACCAGCTAACTAAATAAATAAATAAATGAATAATAACTAAATAACTAAATAATAAATAAACCAACATAACTAATAATAAATATTAATAATAAATAAGTAAATAAATAAATAATATCAAAACAAATAATACATAAATAATCAACCAATAGTTAAATAAATAAATAAATAAATAAATAAACGAGTAAAGTAAATAAATAATATAAATAAGAAACGCATATACCTGCATTCCCCAACCCACACGACGCCGCGTAACTCAAATAAAGCCTCCACGTACGCAGCACCCGTCATACTTATTTATTCTTATTTATTCACCAAGGAAGTTTGACTCGAGTGGCGAAATAAATAAAATAAATAAAATAAACGATATATAACTAGAACTCTGGTCGACCCGACTTTATTTCTTCGTAATAGGAACTTAAGTCGAGCCGGCCGTACATACCCTAGTGTGCTGCCCGTAAGGTGGCGACGCCACACATCGACGCGACAAACCACCTCGCCTGCGCATCGTTCGGCACCACGCGTACGTCCTGCCACTACCATTACAATAATGGCGTCAAATCTATCCACGTGCGCGTCTCGATATTAAAGAAAATCGCGTATTTCTTGTATCTCACGTTGTCGCGCAATGCGAGTGCTACATCACATCCAGTAATACTCAATAACAATTCTTACCCGCTAGTATAAACTCTACGGCGAATACAATCCTCTCCACGCCACGCAGGTGCTCGCCGAGCCCCTGTTTGCCAGCAGGAGCCCGAGACCCGCTGCCCAATCGGTAAGCGTCCGTCCCCGAGAGTTGGTCCTGGGATTTTCCCATTGCATAGAGTGGGCATTGAAGTCCCAGAGGACGAGTACCTTGCGGGGGAGGCATCTCCCGACGCACTCGCCGACCCGTTCCAGGAAGCCCCTGTACGCAGCCAGGTCGATGTTGGGGGAGTCGTATACCGCTACCACCATTACTCCACTCCCGTATGGTCTGGAAGAGCAGATCTTGCGCCCTTCTCGACCTACAGAGATTGCATTGGAGGAGGCGCTTGAACTACTCGGTCACCTCTATGGCCTCCTCCCGACCATCTGCCGCTGCTGCTTTGGCGGTTCTCCCTGGTGTCCTTTCCGCAGCTGCTGGCTCGCGGATTGATCTCCTCCTCTTGACTTTCGGGGGGGGGGGGGGGGGGGGGACATTCCGCACCGCCCATCCTGTGATTGGCGGGCGTCCCGAGCGACTCGCACAGGGAGCACTTGGGAGCAGAGGCGGGACAGCCTCTGGCGCGGTGTCCGCTTCCGCCGCACCTGTAACACAGGTGCCCTCGATCCTTGCTGGACACGCATGTTGCGCGTACGTGCCCCACCTCCAGCACCTGAAGCACTGCAGGGGCCGCTTCGGGATGGCTCGAATCCTCGCGGTTGACCAGCCCAGGGCTATTTTCCCTGCCTGGGATACTTTCCGGGCTCCTGCCACCGGGCACTTGATCCAGGCAGACCCTAGGCCACCTCTGCCGCCGTTCTCGCCGACCTGAACCTCCGCGCAGCCGCATCCTGCCGCCGAGGCCAGTGCTTTCCGCAGCTCCTCCTTCTTGACCGAGATGTCTATCCCGGTATCTCGAAGCTCCGCCATCCAGGTAGGCGTGGCGACTCTCACCGCAGTTGCGTCTAGCGCCTCGGCCAGACGCGTCGCCAGCAGCGTCGCCAGCAGCGTCGCCTTTTCCCTGTTCCTGTCTCCAGGGAATCTGATGATGATGGCGCCCGTCATCGCCTTCTTCATCCCCACCTGCTCCACGCCGAGCTCCGAGAGCGGGACCTCCGGCTGCCTCGAGGACGTCGGCGTACGACATCCATGCTCCCTCGTTCAGCGTCAGAGTCACCGCGGATGTTCGCGGTGCGCGAGGGAGCGTGACCGCCTTGGGTGCCTGCGACGGTCCTCTGCTTGTTGCGGCGGCGCTCGCTTTCGCCGCGCCTGTCGTCCTGGGCTGGGATTGCTGCTGGCGTATCCTCGTCGGCGGTGCCACGTTCGCCCCTTTCCTCGCTGTCTCTCCTCCAACGGCGACGGCTGTCTTCCTCTGATTTTTGTTCTTCCGTCTCTTCTTCCTCGCCTCTACCACTCTCCACTCCCCACCCTCCTGCTCCCTCGGGAGTGTAACGTCAATTCACATCAGAGACCAGGCCACACACCACGGATAGGATGGCACCCAGATGTCTGCATATCCTCCCTCAATAGTCTTAGAGTAATGTTGTCTCATCGAAATTTGTTACTTTTCATCCAAACTCTAAGGTAAATATATTAAATTAATATACACAATGTATCCGGTTGATCTCAGACCACACATATATTTCGAAATTTATTTTTTATTTATGCCAAATTTAAATATATATTATTCGTTTTATATGATTAACAAACCATTCCTTATTCAAGTCAACTATATAATATTTTCTCTATTGTTGTGCATCTTAACTCTTATCATTCTAGTTGAAATTATAAATATTCGATTCAATTGCATTTTGTTCATAATCGAAGTGCCCCAGGATCAATGGATATTCGACGTGGAGACCGAATACTAGTTTTCTTGCCATTATTTCACGGTTATGCGTTCGGAATGATGAATACGGCAATAAGTTGCGGTGCAGCTGTGTACATAATGGGAAATTTCGAGTTAGAAACGTTACTCAGTTCCGTAGAAAAATACAGAATTACGCATATACCATTGGTCCCTCCAGTTTTAGTTGGTCTTGCGAAGCATCCAATAGTGCCAAATTACGATTTCAGCAGCGTGAGAGAGATCGTTTCCGGTGCGGCACCGCTTCCGCCGGATGTAAGTTTTTCGTCCAAACTACCCAACGTAATACGTTATAACGTTATTCTATAAAACGTAATACGTTATAACGTTATACCATATAACGTAATACGTTATAACGTCATACCATAAAACATAATACGTTATTACGTTATTCTATCTAACGTAATACGTCATAAAGTTATGCTATATAACGTAATACGTTATTACGTTATACTATATAACGTAATACGTTATAGCTTTATACTATAAAACGTAATACGTTATAAAGTTATACTATATAACGTAATACGTTATAATGCTACACTACCTAACGTAATTCGTTATAACGTTATACTATATAACGGAATACGTTATAACGTTATACTATATAACGTAATACGTCATTACGTTATTCTATATACCGTAATACGTTATAACGTTATACTACCTAACGTAACACGTTATAACGTTATACTATATAACGGAATACGTTATCACGTTATACTATATAACGTAATACGTTATAACGTTATACCATATATCGTAATACGTTATAACGTTATTCTGTGGAACGTCATACGTTATAACGTTACACTATATAATGTAATCCGGTATTCTCTTAGACGTAATGAGTTATAAAGTTATACCATATGTCGTAATACGTTATAACGTTATTCTGTGGAACGTCATACGATATAACGTTACACTATATAATGTAATACGGTATAACGTTATACTATATAACGTTAAACCGTTATAACGTTATTCTATAACACGTAATACGTTACAACGTTATACCATATAACGCAATACGTTACAACGTTATACCATATAAATTAATACGTCATAACGTTATACTATATAACGTAATACGTTATAACGTTATACCATATAATGTAATACGTTATAACGTTATTCTATAAAATACAATACGTTATAACGTTATACCATATGACGTAATACGTTATAACGTTATTCTAAGTAACGTCATACGTTATAAAGTTATACTATATAAAGTAATACATTATAACG